>NC_063179.1:12582073-12947073 GCF_023159225.1 Perognathus longimembris pacificus
ACAGTATTTTAAGTAGCAGCTTTGAGTATTTGCTGAAAAATACAATAAGATAATGTGATTAGGAAAATAACGCATGAATGAATTTAGAAGAGTGCGTATATATTTACATATGTGTGTATATACGCCTTAAATGAGAAGGCAATCATCAGTTCTTCAGATTGGTGCTATGCATGCATGTATATATGTGCTTTCTTTCATTTATTATATACCTAGTCATATAGTATTTGTTATGAACTATAATAGCTTAAAGAGAACTAATGTGACCTTTAGCCAAGAGGTCAGTTACCAGTATCTGGTAAATTAACAGAGAATTAATATCCCAAGCATAATTATATGTCTTGACTTTTCTCAGTTGTGCATTTATTTTGTATACATACATAACATTTGAATGAATGACTGAATGGTCTAATAATTCCTTTTTCAGTGAAAATAGAAGCTAAGGTAGATTTCTACCATTGATGGCAGTTTGTCAAATCCTGATTTGTTTGACTGTATGTATGGATCACATAACATAAATACAACTACTAATAACCCAGTTCTCTAATCCTAGCTATCAATTATAATTTCAGCTAGAAGATCAATTATACTTCAGTATCAACAAAGGGAAAATAGTTTCTAAGATTCCAACTCTAAAGCACCCAGCTTGAGTGAACATGTTGGTGAGTGATGGACTACTAGTCAGGTGTGAAGCTCTGAGGTCAAACACTTGTCATATATATATATATATATATGTATATATATGTATGTATGTATATATGTATATGTATATGTATATGTGTGTATATGTATATGTATATGTATATGTATGTATGTATATGTATGTATACACATGTATATGTATATGTATATATGTATATATGTATGTATATATGTATATATGTATATATGTATATATTTGTATGATGAGTTTGATGAGTATATATATATATATGAATTTATTGTTGTACAATTATTGGTGCAGTCTGTATAATTTCCTGAAAATTATCAGTCAATTTGGTGTCAAATACTAGTCTGAAGTGCAGATTTCCCTAATCCTGACAGAAATGTAATTGTGGATGAGGAGGATGCTCTCTCACATATTGGAAGTTTATGTCTTATCATGCACATATATTTGACATCTTGGCACCCAGCAAATTTTTGTAATAATCTACTGAGTATGATAAAACTTTTGAAAAGTATGCATACTCTTGTCATCTTTGCTTATGTTTTAAATTGACTGGCAATATCAATGGGTCAGAGGAAATATTCTTGAAAGGTACACTTCCTTCTTAGAAAAGTTGTGTGTGTGTGTGTGTGTGTGTGTGTGTGTGTGTGTGTAATTTTAACTTGACTAGAAGAGTGAATGGAAAGAGTACAAGCTTTTAATGTCAATTCTTTCAGACAAGAATGTGGGAAAGCCATTCAAGGCCATGCTTAGAAGAGATATAGCCTCAGACAAGGAAAAAAACAACAACAACAAAAGACTACTGCTAGTGATCCATGCCTATACTCAGGATGCTGAAAGCTGAGGATCAGGGTATAAAGGAATCCCAGGGAGAAAAGTTCACAAGATCCTTCCCTCCAGAACTACAGCTGTGGCTCAAGCATAGAGCATTGAGGAGAAAGAAAACGAAAAGGAGAAGCCATAAAATGAAAACTAAATATATTACTGTTTGTTTGTGTAGTTTATGGTTAACAAATCAAAAGAGCTGAAAGATGATTTTGTAGAATTGAAAAAAAGAACATTTATTCATATTTTATCAAAATATTTTGATATTTGCTAAAGCAATAAGTTATCAAAAGTATATATTTATGAAATTATTACTTTTACTCATGTATAAATATGAAGTTGTTAATGAAATAAAATCAGACAATAAGATAGGTGCTGGCTGGTCATACCTATAATCATAGGTACTAAGGAAGCTGAAATCTAAGGATCATAGTTCAAAATTAGCCATGGCAAGAAAGTCCATGAAACTCTATTCTGCAATTAAGCAGACATGCCAGTGTGGTTCAAGTAAGAAAGCACTAGTTTACAGCAACAAAGAACTCAGGGACATTGCCCAGATAGTCTAAGCCCCTGAACTAGCATGTATGCATGTGCACACGTGCACACACTCACATGCACACAGAACAAGCGAGCAAGATAGAGACAAATTGAATCAGATATTATTACAAAGTAATTTCATGTACCAAATGGTTCTAAGTTCACATTAAAATAATTTCTGCTAATAGGAAAAGTAATAGAGAAATAATGTTTGGCCCTTTACCAGCTATTTTTAGTATCCAAATATTAAGAAAAATCTTGAAGTACAAGAATGTAGTAGACATAACAAATTAAATATTTTATTTTTCTACCTGCTTTCTGGTTGGTATTCCCCCTCCCAAACACTCTTTCATCCTTCCTTCTTTCTTTCCTTTCTTTTCTCCTTCCTTCTTTATCCTTTTCCCCCTCCTTTCATTTCTTCCTCTGAGGTTTTATGTGAAATTATTTTAGGAAAGCAATTTGTTTTTATAGTTCCTTTTGAGAGCCATATGGCCTCTTGGTCTTCAATATTCTCTCTTTGTGATGAAAAACAGATAAACATAGATCCAAATTGAAGATCTTAAAACAATTCATAACAACAATTAATGTTCAAAAATAACTCAAAAACACATGAGTGGAATGAAGAAGTTACTGCCATGGTGCCAAGGTTTTACTGTTAGAAAAAAATGGATGCAGTTAATAAAAATTACACTGAAATGACAATTTTTTATTTCTTGTTGATTTTTTATACCATTCAGTAAACTGAATCAATGTACATCTATAAGGATATTTATGACTAATGATCAAGGAACACTGATACCTGTCTAAATTTAAGTACTACTTTAGCATCACCTAAGAATTTTAGAAAACAGTACTAACTTCCGCTATCTTTGTATAATTTCTTTGACAAGCATATATATATATATACATATATATGAACATACATTCATGAGAATTCTTTGTAGAAGACAAAACTAGAAACTGTTAAACATTCATAAAAGTAACAAATATACATTTAAGAAATATAACTTGATAAAATAATATAGATATGGCAATTAATGATTTAGAACCACAAAATATTACAGAAATCAAAATATTAACAAAATCAGATATAAATATTTTAAAAGAACATTTACTTTGATACTAGAGATTACATGATCATATTTCTGCTTGTAATATAACAAAATATTTTTTCTAAACAATGTATATAGAATCAGTATGCATTGTACTGTATTTGTACTTCAATATCATTTTAGCAAAATAATAAATTTTCAATAGATATTCAACATATATGTATTAAGCAAAACTTTAAAAAATCACATTGAAATAGTCCATTCTGGGTTGGTAATGATTAAGCATAATTGTAAACAGTAATTTTAAACAGTCCACCAATGGTTTACAAAATTCCTGCCCATGTAAGTTTGTTTGGTAATAGCAAACAAGTAATAAAAACTTAATAAATTAATGTCTTCACCAGCACAACAATGTTCATCGCAGCACAATTTGTCATAGCGAGAAGCTGGAACCAACCCAGATACCCCTCCATAGATGAATGGATCAGGAAAATGTGGTACATTTACACAATGGAATTTTATGCCTCTATCAGAAAGAATGACATTGTTCCATTTGTAAGGAAATGGAAGGACTTGGAAAAAGTTATACTAAGTGAATTGAGCCAGACCCAAAGAAACATGGACTCTATGGCCTCCCTTATTGGGAATAATTAGTACAGGTTTAGGCAAGCCATAGCAGAGCATCACAAGGCCCAATAGCTATACCCTTAGAAACACATAAGATGATGCTAATTGAAATGAACTCCATGTTATGGAAACAAGTGATATATCACAGTTGTAACTACTTTCATCGTCCTATGTGTATGGTAGTTTCTATTATTGATAATGTTTTGTATCACCTTCCTATGTTTGTACCTACACTATCTCTGTAATCTTATCTGAGTATATTGGAAACCGTGTTTACTGGTATTGGAAGTAGGAAATTCAAAGGGAATACCAAATTCGAGAGACACAGGGTAAAAAAAGAGAAATAACTACAAAAGCAATACTTGCAAAACTGTTTGGTGTAAGTGAACTGAACACCTGGGGGGGGGGAGGGAAAGGGGGGGAGGGAGGGAGGCATGAGGGGCAAGGCAGCAAACAGTACAAGAAATGTATCCAATGCCCAACGTATGATACTGTAACCTCTCTGTACGTCAGTTTGATAATAAAAATTTGAGAGAAAAAAAATAAATTAATGTCTTTATATAACAATTGCACCTATGGAGGATACTAAAGTAAGTGATTGGATGGATGTTCTGGCCAGGTTTTAAGGAATACTAAACAGTACTTACAAAAACTGAGAGGGGAAATTTGAGATCAAGACTTTAATAGGTTAAATGAGCAAACAATATGTGTATCTGGAATATGGTTCTGAGACAGATTCTAAGTTTGGAATGCTTAAGAAAAGGCAACTCCGCCAATATGGCTAGACTGGCTTGAGGGAGAAAATGCATGCAGTTAGAGAGTCAATGGAGAGTAGGAAATGTCACAGAATTTGTTATCTGACTTGGACTTTTCGTTTAAGTGAACCATGGAATGTTAAACAGTGTTTGTATAGAGATGTGGCATGACACATTGCAGCAAGACCATTTTAACAACTCTGCTTAAAATAGATTTTATGAGCCCAGAGTTGAGAAACAAACAACAAACAAAAGCCATTTAAAAAGTCATTGAATAAAATCAAGCATTATGCAAATCTCTTGTATGTCTGAATGAATTCAGGGAAGAGCCTCAAAAGTGAACTCGAACATCAGTTTTTGAACATCTGATTGTAAGAACTTTCTCTACTTATTTAAAATTGTTTCTCGGGACAAAATGGAAGCATCAAATGAATGAATATGATAGAAAAAGAGAAGAGCTCAGAAAGAAAGAAGCCATGGAAATGATCAGCACATTAAGAGCCTGAGCTAAAGGAAACAGGAAAGCATTTCATGGGGGGCAGTTATCGAAGTTTAGTTGCACTGTTCTGGATGATCTCTTAAAGGAAAAAGTAAGGATTGTACAGTACAAGTAAAAGGTGCATTACTGATGACACTGACAGAGAAAATATCATTGGGGAATGGAATACAAATAACTGCTCTGGGTTCAGAGGGCTCTAGTTCTCCCTGGAAGCAGTGAATTGGCCACATTCTTTCATCTAAGGAGAGACATGGGAACAGTAAAAGTGAAAAATCAGTAGTTGTTCTTTTTTCTTTCAAAAATTTAATAGGACACTAGCATATTGAAAGAAAAGTTAGAATAAGAGAAAATACTAATGAGCAGACCCAGCAAGTTTCTGAGTAGTTGGAAGTAATGGGGTCAAGTGCACATTTTAAAATGTATTTTATTGTTACATTATTAAAATTGTTCATATGTGATTTATTCTGTTATCATGTTAACATATTTCAAGGGTTTATCTTATTTTTCTCATGTAAATATAACTGATACATTTAGAGTAACAAGGGAATATGGAATTCCTAGACAGAGGTGTAAAGATTCTGATGAGTACATTAAATAAAATGAAGAAATTGTATGAAAAGACTCATTAGGTTGCTTTCATTTTTTTTCAAGGAAATGGGTTCCAGATTGAAGATGAAGAACAGAGTGATAGAGGTTTGTGAAAAAGGGTAGTAAGTTACGTGTTATTCTACAGGCATAAGTGCATGGGTTGGGTTCGCATTACAACATTGTATCAATCATGAATGTCTTTTGGAGACAAGGGATTCACACCAGCAGCATGGTGATTAGCCAAACAACTGGTCAGTTCTGAGCATCCTCATTAGAAAGGGAATTCAATTCAGTGCAATCTGAGATCATAAGATTCATAATGAAGGTAAAAATTTCAGAGGAAAGGAAGATTATCAATGTTGACTAGAGAAGTTTATCTTAGATGGAAACAAGAGAAGACGAGAAGAGTTTGAGACTCAAAAATATGCTAGGAAAACCTGGATTCGTCACATCGGTCATATAGTTAATGAAGCTAAATGATTAACTAATAGTGAGGATGAGAGAGGAAACAATCTCTTCCAGAGTTGGTGATTTATGTTGACGTTGCTATTTTTGAATTTGACTAGAGGATAAATAGACTTTTTAAATAACATAACATAAAAGTGACTTTTAGGTAAGAAATAGTGCAAGATAGGTAATGAGAGGCGAATTACATAGAAAAAACTTATATAAATAATGATATAATGATAGATAATAGATATAAGTAAATTGATGCAGTTAGGTGCAGAAGATGATAGACAAACAGGTAGATTGATAAGAAATATATAGGTAGATAGATATATGTAGATTGACACATCTAAAAACTCAATTATGATTTTATTAAAATTTCTATTTGGGAAAGAAAAAAAAAACTTCATTTTTTTCAGCACAGCCTTTCTGTCTTTGGTCTGTAAGGGACTAGATTCATGTGGAAGAGAGAGAGCATAGTAAAATATTTTGACAGTGATTCAATTGACACAGTATTCTATGAAAGAAGACTTGCGGGAGTAGAGAACATTTGACTGCAGACAGGAAAGAGATTTAACTACAAGGCATTGAAACATCACATTATTGATGATTTGGGCATTGAGAGTTAAAATGCTACTATTTAGTCTCTGAAAACTTTTAGATATGAACAAACTGAACAGTACTGACCTATAAAAGCCAAAAGTTTCATTTTTACTTGAAAAGTAAGCAAAGTGGATATTTGAATTTGACAGAGTGTAAACATGGGAAAGTTTTATTTTTAAAAATTGATTAGATGGATCAAATAAATATCCTAATCTCTATTTGAAACACTTGACAGAAAGTGATTGACAACTCAGGAGCTAGTGGGTGATCGTTAAACTAGATATGAATAAAGCTACACATAGACAGAAAAATAAAAATTTATAGTATGGCATAATTTTTATTTTGTCAAGATTATTGTACAATCTTATGTACTCTAAGAACTATTTTCTAGTTATGCAAGTTACTGTTAATGGTCACCATTAGTAGTGGTTTCAAGGACAATAACCACTATGACATTATTTAATGGATAATATATTCTGTGGAAATAAAACATGAGAAGATAAAATATCAATTTGCTGTTCTCAGTCATTAGGAAAAATTCAGTTTCATATTACAATGTAAAAAAGGCCAACCACTGTAATGTGGAGTAAGTTTGCATTCTCTTTCCCTTTCTTCTGTTCATTTTGTCTATTTTTGTTCCACTGTCGTTTCCAACTTCACTTTTGAGTACTTTTTCCTGATGTTTATTGTGGTGGGTTGTGAATTAGCCTTTCTTTTTTTTTTTTTTTTTTGAGTTTTTTTTTCCAAATTTTTATTATCAAACTGATGTACAGAGAGGTTACAGTTTCATATGTTAGGCTTTGGATACATTACTTGTACTGTTTGTTACCTCGTCTCACGTAACCCCCCAGCCTCCTCCCCCTTTACCCTTCCCCCCATCAGGTGTTCAGTTCACTTACACCAAACAGTTTTGAAAGTATTGCTTTTGTAGTTGTTTTTCTTTTTTTTACCCTGTGTCTCTCAATTTTGGTATTCCCTTTCAATTTCCTACTTCTAATACCAGTATACATGGTCTCCAATATACTCAGATAAGATTACAGAGATAGTATAGGTACAACCACGGGAAGGTGATACAAGAACATCGTCAATAATAGTAGCTACAGATACACATGGGATGTTGAAAGTAGTTACAACTGTGATATAACAATCGTTTCCATAACATGGAGTTCATTTCACTTAGCATCATCTTATGTGATCATAAGGGTTTTCTAAGGAACTGCATCATTTGATATCTCTCCTTAATCTACTGTATCTCAGGGTAGATAATGCAGCAATAAAATCCAACTTATGTCCTACAAAATTGAGATCATTGAGCAAAGAGTTGTGGAGAAGTTTGAAGGGTAGAAGGATGAAATCATCAAGATGTATTGTATTTATGAAGTAATTTTTTGAATGGCAACTCTTTGGAGCAACTCCTTAAAAATAAGAAATTGAAAATGGAATTTAGAAATAAAATTATAGGACGTGTCCATTATGCATCTGCCTCATTTAGTGACTAATGTAAATATAATAGATATTGTTATTGATACGAGGGGGTCTAGCATTTTAGAGATAGATTTCTATCTACCCTCTAAACACTTCTTTGCCATTGAAGGAGATTTTAAGAAATATAAGCCCTAAAATAAACAGGCTTGGGTTCACATCTGGTTCAACATCATTTCCCATTACATCTATAAAACCAGAGCTGGATCTGATGCTCACTCATAATACCGCTTCCTCCTTTGGTGTTAATGAGAGAGGGAGGAAGGGGTACAATTCCAGAGAAACTCCATCTCCACAGCAACCAGCTTGAAGCCACTGTGGAAGGCATGAACAAACAAATCATGAAGAAAATATGAAGGACACAATTTTGTTTTTTACTTGTAAATGAGAGTGATGTTTACTGGACATTCTATAAAACAAACAAAACTCATATATGTGCATGGGCCTAGTCAATTTATGTACATCTTACAGCTGTGAATTATATGATGGATGATCAAAGAGGTGTCCTGTGTAATTTGAAGGCACTAAAAGTTTGAACTTTTCTTAAGGCCTCGGAGTCACTAAAATCCTAGATAAATATAATTTCTACAATCTGTCTTATTATATATAAGATAAAGTGTCAGGGAAAGGAAACTACATTTTGTTTTAATTTTTTTAAAAAATTCATTTTTGGCATTTCCTTTAAGAATTGCTTTTCTAAATAATATTTGAAAACTTACAATCTAACAAAATGAATACGAGAAAGCTAGAACTTGAGGCAAATGGAGTTATGAGGTCAGGGGAGAGGGACAAAGGAATGAAGAGAGGAAGGGGGGATAATGCAATCATAATATTTAATATGTATGTGCAAAAATTACCTAGGAAAATTGAATGGATGGGCAGATTTGAGAGAGATGAAGGAGAATGATAAAAGAGGTGACCTTGATCACAAAGCATTGTACTCATAAACTGACATGTTGAATCGGAACTCATTTATGTAGTTACTTAAAGATAATAACAAAATTTTTAAATAATTTTAAATTTTATACTAAAATGATTCCTTCATGGGTACTCTATGGAACAATAACTGCTAGAGTTTATGTAATAAACATTTTAATTCCTTTCTGATAAACATCTTCTCTTTCTAATATGAGAGATCCAAAAAAATATGTTGGATATAATAACACTTTATTTTTATTTTTTTGCCAGATCTGGGGCTTGAACTCAGGGCCTGAGCTCTGTCCCTGGCCTCTATTTGCTCAAGGCTAGCACTCTGTCACCTTGAGCCACAGTGCCACTTCTGGCCTTTTCTGTATATGTGGTGCTGAGGAATCAAACCTAGGCCTTCTTGTATAGGAGGCAATCACTGTTGCCTCTAGGCCATATTCCCAGCCCATTAACACTTTATTTGAACACCAAAACCAAAGCAAACTATGAAAATGTTACCGTGGAGTTTCTCATTTCTGGTGAGACTGAACTTCTGCTTTGAGATTCCAATATATAAGTTAGGGGGTGACTTGATTCAGAGGTTTAGGTCCTGATCAGAAGAATTTGACCTCAGAAAGCCTCTACGAGTAGAAGAATAATGAGACTAGCTTGACATTCTCAAGGAAACAGTAGAGTGAAGCTACATTTGGCTTCATGCAGCTGGAGCTCGGCTGAGTCACAGTTCCCCTTTGAGAAATGACAATGCATTCAACAAATAGACCTGAAAAAGCATTGTGTATATAAGGCCTCTGCTACACAATAAAATTTTAAGCTGCTACCAAACTCTCTCGCAAATAGCAACCAAGAATTCTATAGAGAATTACAGAAACAGTTTCCTGAGAACTATCAAAAGTGGAGAAAGCATTTAGACTCTAAAGGAATTGAAACATTTAGGGCATGAAGTAATACGAAGTGACTTGTGCGCACGCGCGTGCATGTGTGTTTGTTTGTGCACATTTGCCCTTAGGGAAGACACAGTATCATTATGATTTAATATTCCTAAATATTTCATAGAATGCCTCCCTGCAGCTGAAGAAAGCAAAGGAATGAACCTTAGAGTCATTGAAGAGTACAAAAATAAGGCAGATAGGATCGCCATAGAGAATGGAATCCAATGGTGGTCTAATATGTCTTTTTAATTGGAATGACTAATAGATCACATAGGAAAAGACAAACTCAATCTTATTAGAACTGTATGTGTTATAGTTCAAAATATATACAAATTAATTTATTATGATAAAACACACTGAGAAGCCTGATTTATTATGCCACACTACACATTAAATAGCATATGTTGGAAACAGATCCTAAGATGAGAAACACTGTGGCAATGTCATGCTTTTGCAATGGAACACACATTCAACACCTAACCCAAAATGATTCTAATATTTATTAGAACTATCAAACAGATGTTTAAAAGAAGGTAAAATAACGATGTCAAATAAATTCAAAGGGAGCCTATCTGGGGGCCAACAGACTCCTCAAAATTAGAACCAGATCAATTTATGTAAGTCAATTAATGTAATTCAAAACATCAACAGCAGCAAGGACAAGAATTACATGATCAATTCAACATATGCCGAGAAAGCATTGGTCAGGATTCAATACCATTTATGATAAAAATTGTGACATGGCTTGGAATATATGGAATTTTCCTCAATATAATAAAAACTGTATATGACAAACCTACAGTCAGAATTATACTTAATGCTCAAAAATTAAAATAAAACATTTTCTCTAAAATCAGGAATTAGAAAAGAATGGTAACTCTCTCCACTCCTATCCAATATTGTATTGGAATGCCAAGAAAGAGCAATAAACCATGAATAACACATAAAGAAGGTCCAAGAAAAGAAGGAATAATAAAACCTATTCCTCTCTGCAGATGATATGACCATGTGTTCAAAGAACCATATAGAAATCTCCACCAAGATATTTGATAATCTGACACTTCGGTAATGTAGCACAATATAAAATTGACCCAGTTAATTCAGTAGCTTTTCTCTATGCCAACACTGAAAAGATCAAGGCTGAAATTGGGAAAGCAATTCCATTAAAACAAAAACAACAACAACAAGAAAACATAGGGATTAATTCAACCAAAGAAGTGAAGGACCACTATGATGAAAACTTCAAAAACCTGAAATAGGAAATGGAAGTAAATTTAAATAAATAAGAAATCCTTCCATGCTCTTGGACTGGAACAATTAATATTGTGAAAATGTCAATACAGCCCAAAGGTATCTAAAAATTCAATGAAATACACATTAAAATCTCAACAATATTTTTCAATGATGAAGAGTTAACAATCCAAAAATTCATATGGAATAATATAAAATCATGAATAACAAAAATAATCCTTAGCAGGAAGAAGAGTGCTGGAGCAATATCAATACCAAATTTAAACTATATTACAAAGCCATAGTAATAAATAATCATTTTGACAATAAATAATTAAATAATAAAAAACGCTTGGTACAAGAATAGGACTGAGTAACAATGGAGTAGAACTGAATACCCCGAAATGAACTCACAGTTCTATAGCTGCCTAATATTTGATAAGGGAGCCCAAACCATAGAATGGAAAAAAAAATTTTTTCAACAAACGATGCTGGCAGAATAGACAATACACATGAAAAAAGCTAGACTCTTATATGTCACCTTGCACCAGAATCAAGTCCAGTGGATCAAAGGTTTCAATCTTAGACCAGATACTCTGAATGCATTACAGGAAAGGATAGGGGCTACACTAGAGTTCCTTGGCAGAGGTCAACAGTTCTTAAGTAAATATCCTGAATCTAAACAAATCAAAGGTAGACTAGATAAATGGGATTGCATCAAACTGAATAGTTTCTGCATGGAGAAGGACATACCCAGCAAGATAAATAGAAAGCCCCGAGAATGGGGGAAGATATCTACTAGCTATACATCAGAAAAGGGCCTCCTATGTATAATATACTTAACACTCAAAATATTAACCCCCCAGAAAAATCAATCCTCAAAGAAACAAGAATCCAGTTAATGAATGTGATAATAATTTAAACAGATTTTTTTTGAGAACAAGAAGTAAGAATGATCAAAAACACAGGAAGAAATGTTCAACATCTCTGGCCTAAAATAAATTCAGATCAAAACAACATTGAGATTCCACCTCACCCCAAGTAGAATGGCCATTATCAAGAAAACTAGCAATAACAGATTTTGGTGTGGACGTGACCAAAAGAGAATACTACTTCTTTCTGGTTGGGAATGTAAACTTTTTCAACCACTCTGGAAAGCAGTATGGACATTCCTTAACAGACTAAACATAGAGCTCCCCTATTGTCCAGCAATCCCACTCCTGGGCAGATTTCCAATTAATCACAAATCAGGCCATACTAATGGCACTAGAACAATCATTTTCATTGTAGAACTGTTTACCACAATCAAAATATGGAATCAACCCACATCCCCCTCGGTATAACCATGGTCAAGAAAATGTGCTATATATTCAAATGGAATTATGCTTCTATTAGAAAGAGTGACAAAATGGAAAGACTTGGAAAAAATCATATTCATTAACATAAGCGAGACCTAAAAAAACCATGGACTCCATGATTTCTCTCATTTCTAATCATTACAATGTGCCTATAAGTCTACAAGTAAACTTACTGAATAGAAAAATTCAAAAAAAAATCTTGCATTTATCATAAATTAAACAGGATTCTAAACGTTCCCACAGTGTGACCAGAGTAGGATACTCTTACAGAAGATCACATGGGCTCAATAGCTGTGTGCATATGATCATACTAAAAATGATTAATGAAGTTAACTCCAAGGAATGGAAACAAGAGGATTTTGTTGTAGTTGTTTCTTTCTCTTTTTTTCCTCTTTTTAAAATTTTTGGTGTTTACTTTAATTATTTTTTTTCTGTTTCTCCTCTTTTGTCTCTGTTCTTGACCTTTATGTGTCTTGTATTTAAGTTTACCTGATTTGTGGATAGGAAGGGAAAGCACAGAAATACTACAGCAATGGGTGATGTGATTCAGCAGTGATAAACACTAGATACTATGTTTGAGATGAACTACACAATTTATTGGGCAGGAGGATTGAGAGGGAAAAGAACTGGAAAAAATGAGGGGTCAGGTAACACTGTCCAAAAAGAAATATACTTAGTAACTGATATCCAACGGTGTAAACCTCTGTACATCACCATTACAATAAAAATTAAAAGTAAATAAAAGCAAAAAAGAAAAAAAAGTTTAATTATTTATGTATAGACCAATGAAAGGGGAAGGGGTTAGATTAATGGGATATTAAGAGATGAAAGAGACATCACACAAAGACATGGGGAAGAAGAAGGAAGGGAGGAAGGAAGGAAGGAAGGAAGGAAGGAAGGAAGGAAGGAAGGAAGGAAGGAAGGAAGGAAGGAAGGAAGGAAGGGAGGGAGGGAGGGAGGGAGGGAGGGAGGGAGGGAGGGAGGGAGGGAGGGAGGGAGGGAGGGAGGGAGGGAGGGAGATACAGTACAAAAAGGGAACAAATTCAGTAGAGTAAACAGACAGAGGGGAACAGTGAGAATTTTGCAAAGGAGATGAATTTGTGACAAGTTGAAAGTAAACACTTTGAAAAAACAGCTCTTTGCACAGTGTGAACTAAAGGCTAAAATAAAAATATAATGAAATCATCCCAACAAGTCAAGAAAAACAAATAGATGGATGATAATTTAAAAGTCCACACATATCTTTTTCATGTACACTATATTGCATACATTTATATTAATCAGGCAAATTTAGAAATGTCTGAAATTGAATTAGAATGCATTACCAAGGTTCTTATGTGTGAAATTGTTGTTGTAAAATGGATGGAATGAGATATCTTTATGTGAACTGAATACATCAGTACCACAATATCAAGTATTTCACATTTTTCTCTATTTTGCAGTAGCTAGGGGAAACAAAGAAACTAAGCATATTTGCTTATGAAAGTAAAAAAGGCACAGTAGTGAGGTGTGTAATGAGAGGAAAAAGTGGATAGCAATGGAAGAAGAAGAAATGAATATTATCAATATGCCTTAAAGTTATATGCAAATGTCCCCATTACACTTATTACTACGCTTACCTTAACATGTGCTAATATCATTTAGAAAACAAGCTGAATGCTAGTGGCTTGCAATAGCTGCTCTGGAGGCTGAGACCGAGAGGATTGTAGGTCTAAACCAGTTTAGTCCAAGAAATTGATTGTGTTTGTCCAAAAGAATCAGAAAAACAAAAGAGCTAAAGATGTAGATGAAAGATGTACATGGAAGAGTCTAGCCAAGCAAATAAGCATAACAATCATGGCTTTTCATTAAAACCACTACACCACCAAAATACTCACCTAATAAGTCAATTAAAAAACAAAACTCTGGGAAAGCAATTGTATTTGTCTATCAAATAAAGAAAGATTCTACTTCTAAGCACTCACCCAAGATAAAACAATTTGATTCCTAAATGGTATGTGCTAGCATGTTTATAAGAGACAAATATCCAATTTTAAACGAGTGCATAAGAACATAATAAAAATTATTCAGTGTTATAAATAATGATGCCTGCAAAAAAATGGACATTCTCAGAAGTCTTTCGGATGAAATGGGAATGCCAGGTGAAAATGAATTTAAAAATATTTTCACTGGTATAATTTATGAAAAAAATAAATTAAACTATAGTAAAAAGTAAAACAATGTCTATTTTCTAAAGTGACAGTTACAATGAAAAGAGATATGGAGCTAATGTGAGATGTATCAGAGTGAGAACAAAGTTCTCTGAATTGTTTTGTCTAACATGAACATGTCATATCATCATGTATCATCCATACAATTTTAACTGTTTGCAGCTTAATTATATTATTATTTTTTGCCCCCTGTAGCTCACTGCAAGTTTTTGGACTTACATTTAAAACCTAACATTCAAATTTCCAATTTTCAAGAATTTATAATTATTCAACATTAGCATGTTTAAAACCCCTGTGTTTATTATTTTAATTTATTTTTAATTTTTATATTCAAGCTGATGTACAGAGAGGTTACAGTTTCATATGTTAGGCATTGGATACATTCCTTTTACTGTTTGTTACCTCCTCCCTCATCCCCCCCCCCCCCCCCGCAATCGCCTGTGTTTAATTGCTTAACATTATAATGAAAATGAGTTCCTGCTCATTTAAAGTGTATAGTGTAAGTAAATAAATGATAACAAGGAACACGATAGAATTGAACATCTTCCTATTAAGCAAGATAAACCAAAGGCAAAATGTCAAGCATCACAAGTCCTCCTTCATTTGTAGAATTTAGACCTAAAATCATGATGATGAGGATCATGATGATCATGATGATGATGATCATGATGATGGTGGTGGTGGTGGTGCTTGTAGTGCTGGTGGTGTTGGTGGTAGAGGTAGTGGAGGTGTTGGTGGTAGTGGTGGTGGTAATTTGACCACGCAACTGATGACAGTAATGGTAATGATTTAGGTCATGAATATAAACAAGACTATGTAGGGGGAGATTAGGGGGAAGGAAAGAAGAAACAAGAAGCTATTGAAATGTAGTGAAGTTCAAAAGATGTTAAATATATATATATATGTATGTATGTACACACATATATTAATTCAGTGTAATCAAATCCACCAATGACTATCTGAAAACACATGGAAAGTGCATGAAAAGTCTGGGAATATTGTAGGAGAAGAATTTTATCAAAAATGACTGTTTGGATGTATGAAAATATTTCAATGAAACTCCTTATATTACCAATAGATATAAATTTTAAAAGTAAAATATGAAACAAAATAATAGAAAAGTAAAAGTAGAGCAAAGTATGTCTGATGGAACCCCATGGGAAAATGATATCCATACATGCATATTAACTAGTATATTATAGAAATACTAAGACTAATAAATCCAACTGCTGATATTTTTAAAGATTCCAAATGAATAGATAAACTAGTAGCTGATATAGTTGTACAAGGGAACAATCATATAACCATATGAGGAAACTAATTATAGGAAAATATTTCACTCAATTTTGCTTAAACAAATTTTTAAATTGACTTCAATCTCTCTAAAAATATAAATTACCAGGAGAGCATAAAATGTAAACAAAGCAATTATCATGGTAGGATTTATGAAAGCTGTCAACCAGTTCCTTTTCCAAAACAAAACAAGACAAAATTTTCACAAGTGATTCTATAAAGCCTTCAAATTGTAAATATTTTAGTGTTATTTAAATGTTTCCAAACAGAGGAAAGTAAAACTCCCTGTTTTCTACAAAGTTATCTTCTTAAGGAGTTAACATATGCTTTCCTTATATGTTCTTGCATCTTTTCAAATGTTTCCTAATTGTTTAATAGGCTACATGCATTACGAGTAGCAGACATGGAATTTATTTGGACATGCTTAGTCTAGTTTCCCTCACATGAATTTCCTTTTGGGGTTCGGAAGAAAGGTAGGATATCTGTTTAAATTTAAGGTGCAGTGGCCAGCAAAGCCTTCTTTAGGAATTATGAATAAGTATGGGAAAATCTACATCTACCCAACAGATGTAATGTAGAAAAACGTTTTGTGTGGTAGTAGTGTAATACAGCTCAGATAGTAACACATAGAGCTTAAGAAATATCCTTTTGTAATTTCCTCTACTGGAGAGAATTTATCTCATGGTAGAGTTCATTATTGTATTTCCCTTTCTAGTTAAATGATAACATCAATCAAGTTTTCTTGTGGTATGCACTTAACTTTATCTCAGTTATTAGCAAAATGTATTATAAAGTCACCAATAATGTATTATTTGATTTTATTTTACTTCCAGATTTTAGTAGGTTTTCTATATGTTTTTCCCTCCTAAAATACAACACGTTTTCAGTTTCTACCTTGTTACTTGGAAGAACTTAAAAAATAAATGACAAATAAACTTGAATTTTGTGGAGTAATAAATATTAGAATTATTTTTCTAAACTTTAGACAATTGGTGTAATATGTGAATTTGATAATATTTAGATAGTAAGTATTTTGTGGTGATAAGTCTGTTATGTTTCTCATATAACTTTCAACAAACTCTGAAGAACAGAGCAGATGCCTTAAAATGAGAAAAAATATAGAATCTCATTGACATTTATCTACTTTTGTGAGGTACTAGCAGTAGGGAGAGCAAATAAATGTTAGTTCTTATGAATAATTGTTCACATGATATATTCCAATGGTTCCAATTAATCAGACACAGTTGTATGATTCAAGTAGTAAAATTTCTAAAAGTAGACGTTCACAAAGCTCATTTCCCCATTTGCAATGGATTGACCAGACAAACTGGATCATAAGGTACATAGGGTTTTACAGGATAGCTTTCACAGATGAGAATTAGGGGAAAAGGAATTCAGCAATTGAAATACTGTGTAGGATCACTCATACTGCATTATTACTACTATAGACAGAACCGCTGCCAGGAAGCACAGGGTATGTTAAAATTAAAATCAGTATACGTCCTTTATTTTTTTTTCATTCTTTTGACATTGTTATTGTAAAGATGATGTACAAAAGGTTACAGTTTCATAATTCAGACAATGATCAAATTTCTTTGTGTATAATGTCACCCATTCTGTTGCTTCTACCTTTCCTCTCCAATCTCCACCCACAAGTTGCATAATTCATTTTCAACATTGCATGTAATGCAATTAGTTCATTAGTTCACCCAGTTCCCTCCTTCTCTGCACTCTCACTTTCTACTCAAATGAGCTAAAAAAAAAAAAAAAAGACATACACAACAAGGAAAGAAATCTGTTGTTTCCATTTCTGGAGCTCATTTTGTAAATATTATTGTATACTATTTGAAGTACATAGGCATTTCACCTCTGTTTTCCTCCCCTAAAAATATCCTCCTTTGATATTTTTTCTTGTTGCTAATGAAATAAAAGGATGAGGCTTCAAATCTATCTATCTAACTATATGTATTTATCTGTCTCCATGTTTAATAAAATAATAAGTTCTGCTGTCTGATGTCAAGTTGCAGAACTTAAAAACAATTTTCACTATCTTTTCATGATTTACCAATATGGATTTAGCATTTTTATCTGAGTAACCATAGCAGATAAGTAGGAGTTTTATTTTACAATATTGCTATATTTTTCTTTTGCAAAACAAATACATTGAGACTTTAGGCACAATGGCAGGTTAGTAGATTTCTTCATTAGATACTGTGAAATGGGTCACAGTAACAAAGGAGAAGATAGAGAGGGGAAGAGAATTTGAAGTCATGATATGGTGAGGGAAAAATAAAAAGCATGGAGCAAAAGAAATGTTACAGAGCAAAATAGAGTCATTTGCCAGTCAGCCATAGTAAACCACATCTGTAATCACAGGACTTCAGAAAGCAGGTAAGATAGGGTCATGGCTTGAGAAAAATTCTGGAAAATGACAATGAGATAAAATCTCAACAAACAAGTTGAGCATAGTAGTGCATATCTTTAATTCCAACTATGTGGAAAACATTTCAATGAGGCATCATGTGGGAATAAGGTATGTGTGAGGGGTATATGGCTCATCTGAAAAACAAAACCTTAAAGTGAAAACGTCTAAAGTCATGGATCAAATAGTAGTCCAAACTTCACTACTGCTATTAAAGAAAGAAAGTTAATGGATGAAGAACAATTATGAGTGACTTAAGAGACCAAAAATAAAACTTCTTATGAAATACACTTAATGCCAACACATAAATTGAAAGAGAAATCAATAAAGACAGAAATACTGAAGAAAAAAAAGGCAATTCAAAACAGTGATTAATTGCTTGGATTAATTTCAAGACATAATATTATGGCTCAGGGTTAAGATAAGTGAACTTGAACATTCATACAAAGAAAAAAGAATCAGTACCAATGAGCAAGACTTTTATGATACCATTAATTGAGCAGGGGTAGAAATTTTAGGCATAAAGGGAGAATAAATAAACGTTAAAATGCCTAGAAACCATATTCAATAAAATATTAGCAGACATTTTTGAAGATCTTGAGAAAGAGAATGTCAACCAGGTAAGAAATATGATATTGCATCAGATATACAACTAAGATATAATATCATATTGTACTTATAACACTAAGTGTTCAGAACCAGGATACTGAAAGTTGCACAGGAAACTTGCAAGTCATCTACAAAGGTATACTCATCAGAACATCATCAGATTTCTTAGTAGAAATTCCTAAAGCAAGGGAGATACAGATTAATGAATTTAAAACTGGGAAAGAAAGTGATTGATACTCTATTTATCTATCCATCCACCCATCTATCTATCTGTCTGTCTATGTATTTATATATTTATATATGTCTGTCTGTCTGTCTATCAACTACATATCTTTCAATAGTAACTGTCAAAAGTGTTATTTCTCTAGTCTGAAGGAAAAGAGTGGTTGAATTAAGTTTTTGAAAAATCCAGCCATTACTTGCCTACAAGAAAAGCCTATCACTGACAAAGATGGAACAGGCTTAAAGTAGAAGTTGTAAAAAACAAATTTTTCAGAGTAAATTCAGCCAAAATAAGGCAAAAATAGACATATTCATACATGATAGAGCAACATGAAAGCCAAAATTAATCAGGAAACAAAAATAATATTGGTAGATATTGTCAAAATAAATATTTTCTTCGAAGGAAACATAGTATATAAATGTACACAGATTGCATTATGTCACACTCAATTTCATAAAACAGTATTTTACATAAAACTGAGAGACTCCAAACACTCAAAACACTCCAAACACTCCAAAACACTCCGAACACTCAAATAGTGAAAAAAAATCTCAGTCCTGCCTATCAGTAATACAGACATTGTTGGAGAACTATAGTCTCCAACCCATGTAAAAATTTAGCCCCAGCGCGTTACTCCGATGCCTCATTAGCACACTAATATGCCCTTGGGAACACATTCCCAGTAAGGGGTTCCTGGTGTTTGTGGGCCAAAGGAAGCTACTTGTTGTTGTGAGAATCTCCTTTTTCCCCCTGCTTAGCAAGTCTCCTTGAGGAGACTTGCTTGACTGGCTGCCTTTAATGTTAGATTCTCACTATAAACAGGAAAGTCTCCTCACTAGATTCTCACTATAAACAGGAAAGTCTCCTCACTAGATTCTCACTATAAACAGGAAAGTCTCCTCACTGTTATTTTCACAAGTATTTGGAGAAGTCAAGATTGATGAGATAGTAGCTAGGAGATAATTATAGTTCCACCTCAGTTGTATACAGTTCCTTGTTTTGATATCAACAATCTTTGTAGTCACTACCTCCTGTAATTAGAAAGGCATTTGTACCAAGTTCCTGCCCTCACAGTAGGGAATTTCCTCCACTTTTGTATTTGAGACAAATGTCATGCTGTATTGATCTTTTACCCTGTAATTGTAAAATTGGTTTCTAACCCTATATAAACCCTGGCCCTCTTGGAATAAAGTATGCATTGGTTCACTCGCCTTGCATCCCCCCATGTCCTGATTTTGACTGCAGTTACCCAGGTTCAACAAGAAATCACATCAATAAAGCAACTTCCCAAAATAAATGATATTCTATATGAAATAGACTTAAGATATCTAGAGAGTATTTTAACATACAGCCACAGGATTCATATTCATCTTTGCAGCCTCTCAAGTTTTTTTTCCAAAAATAAATATTTTATAATATAAAAGCCTTAACAAAAAGAAGGTATAATTTCTATTATGTTATTCTTAAAATTATGATTCCTAAGAATTATAATGATGACTTGTAAAATTTTATAGACTTCCAATCTTCTTCCAAATTTTCAAGCATATGAAATCTAAGTGCATCTCAAGAGACTTATTTTTATTGTTAGTTTAACATTTTCAAGACACTAGATTTCTTCATCTACTTTTTAGTTTATCTGAATAGTCATTACCAGACAATAGATTGCCTTGTTTGGACAGGTGTGTTGAAATGGGGGTGGTTGTGTCTAGTATATTATTTGGGAACAGATCTGAGTAACATAGGAAGAAATATGGAAATTATTTAAGTAAGGATAATGAAGCAGAACATTCATATAGAAAGCCATAGCTTTGGAAATATGGTGTTTACATGGAATTGGTAAGATACCTCAAACTATGCCAGGCGAGAAACTTTCTATCTCTGGACCAGCTAAACCTTGGCAGTAGACTTCTCTACATGTGTAGAAAAGGACAAACAGCATCCCAATACTCTGTGGTCAACTTCCACTGCTCACCCTAGGACATTAGTTTCAAATGAGCTGTTTGGTAGACAATAATTCACTGTCTTTTTTTTCTTTCTTCATCTTCTTTATTGTCTAAGTGAAGTAGAGATGGGTTGCACTTTCATATATAAGGCAAGTACATTTATTTTCCAACTTGTTGCTACTCCCTCAATTTCCCGTCTTCCCCCTTTCCATTTCCCTATCTCCCATGAGTTGTACAGTTGGCTTATACCAATTGGTTTTGTAAGTGTCGCTATTGCAATGGTTTGTCTTTTTATCCTGTCTTTTGATTTTGGTATTGCCTTTCCCTTCCTTAGTTCCAAAACATGTATATACAACATCTGGGGTACTGAGATTTATTACAGTAATAGAAATAGTAAAACAACAGAAATGGAATATGGAAAAATATACACAACGGAATTCTATGCTGTATCAGAAAGAATGACACTTCCCCTTTCACAAGGAAATGGAAGGACTTGGAAAAAATCATACTAAGTGAATTGAGCCAGAACCAAAGAAACATAAAACTCTATGGTTTCCCTCATATGGAATAATTAGTATATATCTAGTATAGTTAGAGCAGAAGATCACAATAGCTCAATAGCTATGTCCCTATGAACACAAAAGATAATGCTAGGCAAAATGAACTCCAAGTTATGAAAATAAGTGGTATATCATTGTTATAGTTATTTTCAACATGCCACGTGAAAAATGTTAACGAGTCTTGACATACGGAATTTAGAACTTTTTATACTTATTATCTTTAGATTTAGCACTTTCTTTTGCCAATTTTTACCTCATCCTCTAAATTATAGCCAAAATATCACTACATATCATGTCATCTTTGTGAACCATCAATGCTTGCAGTGATTTTAAGCTTAGAGGACAGAATATGGCTTAATCATGAAGGAAAAAGTTTCCTGTGGCAGAGCAAAGTCTCCAAGTGAACAGACAACTTTGTGCAATCAGTAAGTAGTCAATGTCTGGCAGCTGTGTGGAACATGAGTTTTTCAGCACCAAAGAGGGGCTCCAGATGGAAAATGCATTTTTGAGTAATGCCAATACCTGTGCCACTCAAATCCGCATGTGTCTGCTATCACCTGCTGCATCTGGGAAAGAAAAACAGTTTTCGAGAATTCCAGATGGTCTTATTTCCTCGGGCACTAACAAGACATAGGTTAGGAGGACTTAACTACAGCCTTTACTGCTATAACTGAACTCAAGGTCTTATCAGAAATTCTTCAAATGTCTCCTCACTCTTTTTGAAAGACCCTCGGATTCCATCAGTACCTTGCATGCCAGAGAAGATTTCTTAGTGTAGGTAACTCAGAGCTCATCCCTGAATATGTTGAAACAGTTGGGAGCAAGCCTTGCTCCTGAAATAATCATTCCTCTTTAATACAGGATGTGGATCACTAAGAAATTCATTGGTGGATTACATAGTTCTTAAAGCTCTTTTTTGTTCCCATTGTCTATTGGAGTATCATCTCTTCAGGGTAAGTGTAAACTACTCACACTCATAAGTCTACATGTGTCTACTGGTTTCTTGCCATGCTGAACCTGAAGTGATAGAACAGTATCTTGCAGTCTACAACTTTGTGAAACTCCTGGCATCTTTCTCATTTGTAGTGTTAACCTTTTAGAAATTCATATTTCCTAGCTTAGAGAATCCCCAATTAAGAAACAGGGAAAACAACTAACTCAAATTGTTTTATATAGAGTTTGGCAAATGCAACCACTTCTATGCCCTTCCCTTGCCTCCCAAACCAATATAATGTGCCTTGTGTATATACTGAGTCACAAAATGTATGTTGACTTATGATGTATCCTGAAGAAGGTACCCTATATTAGGAAAATATTCTGGTTTTCATCTTTTCAAAATATTTTTATTAAGGTTAAGTAGTTGCACAAAAAGGGGTTGCCATTCAACAAAGTGGTGTACGAATAAAGTGCATCTTGATCAATGTTGCCCTTCTCAACATTCTCATCCACCAATTCCAACATACCTCTTCCCTCAGTTTCTCAATATTTAACTTATGCCTTGAATTTTTTGCCTTTTAATAAAATAGTTTATATATGCAGCCCACCTTGATCTGTGTCATCCCTTCAACATTTTCATTTCCCTTCAATCCACCACTTTCCTTCCTTTTCTCATTTCTGTCATAAATACACTGCATTCATGTCTGTATTTCCTCCCCTTTTCATTCTTCTTTCGCTGCCCCCTTGATCTCACATTCCCTTCTTGTAAGTTCTTATTTCCTATACTTATCTTTTTGGGTTTTGACTTAGTCTTCCTAATGAAGTATACTACTTGGGCTCTCCGTATATTTTGTTATACTTCAGTTATACATTTATAACAACTTGTATGCCACCAAGTATATTTGCTTATAGTTTTATAAATACATTCTAGCAATCAAAAATGAGGGAAACCATGTAACCTGTGTTTCTTTAAATCTAGCTTACTTCATGTAATATAATTCTTGTCTTATTCTTCAATTACCTCTTTAAAAGATGCTTCTCCTTTCTTTTGGATAACACATTCTGCGTGGACAAAAATATTGAAATGTGTAACCATATTTCAGGACAAGTGAAACAGATTTTCTAATATAAAATGAATCCCTTGATCTCATGCATTTTACATAGGTATTATGCCAAAGGGGTGGAGACTCAATTATTTTTAATTATTTAATTGAAGTATTAATTTTACAAACAGAGAGCTTTTGTTGCAATATATCCACATATACATAATAACCACTTTGGTTGTGTTCAACCTATTACTTTTTCTTATCATTCCTCCCTGCTATGCCTTTTTTAAAAATTCTTGCAAATTAAAACATGGATTTCATTATGATCTCTATATAAATTCATAATGTGCACTTCAGTAAATGATTTTGTCTCCATTCCTCTTCTGCCTCCCCCTTGTTTTTCCTCTTAACAGTCCTCTTATTTTCATGTCCTTTATTTTCAAATCTAGATTCTCACTATGAAGGAAGTTATGTGGCATTTAGGGTTATGACATAAATCTAGAGGCACAACACTTGCAAAGAACAAGTGATGCACGTGTTTAATCCTCCATAAGCAAGAAAAATCCAGTAAAAGTCTCCACTTGTTATTAAAGTTGTATTAAACATGGCTAAAAGAAAAGGAAGAAAATCTTATTGGAGGAATATGTGTGAATTACAGGTGAAGTGAATGGCTCCTTTCAAGATAGAAAAGATCAATTACAGATAATGTCCACCAAATGACCAGTAGTTTCTTTCATCCTTGATTTCATATTATGACTCAATGTTTGTGTCTTGTCATTGGCATGTTAGACAGGAGGCAATAGGTAGATTAGAGAAATTCAAGAGTACACTCTGACAATGTAGAACATTTGTATCTACCACAGAAAATCCCCGTCAACACACCTATTGTCTCATTACTGAGGTGTTAGCAGTGAGTGAATGAAATGATGGGATGAGTTAATGCATCTATTGATCAGTTAATTATGTTGATTATCCTGTAATGTCACACATTGTGTCAAAACATAAAGATTGGTATATTGTGTGCCAAATACAATGAATCTATATACCTCACTTTTCCTTACAAATGTTACTCATCTTCTGTTTTTCTCTTTTCTGTGATTTCGTTAAAACAGATAGATCATGTGTCACTATGACACCAACTATAGTTTAAAACATAGCTCAAATTTCTTTTTGCGTGGAGAAAATAAAAAGTGCCTCATCTGAGCCTATTAGCATTATAATCTTCCTTGATATGGATTCATGTTGGCTTCCCGAGAGGGGAGCTATCTAGAAGGTGACACTGTCTACTTTTGATTCATGATTGCATATCCGACTTTCATTACCTCATCCAAAATATCTCTTTTATTCTTGGTATAGATTTCTAATATATTTGCATGTCTTATATGACTTATCACAGAGATTTTAACGTTAGCAGCATGGTTACTTTAGTTCCCATCAACAACTTCAGTCATGCATATATCTTTCTTCCTCAGTTTCAATCTAATATCACACATTTCTATATTACCATTCCCTTACTGAGGGTGGATACTAAGCCCAAGTAAAATCCGTAGATATTTCTAAAATCCCCTTTTTTGATGGGTTCTGCAACAGTTGGTAGGAGGTATAATGCCGAGTTGCCTATCTCCTTGCTTCTTTGGGCCAACTGTCATTATTTTGATGTCTGTGATAATACACAAACAGTATTTTCGAGTGCATATGTCATTCACTGAACTGAAAAAGGCCTTCTAAATGATATAATTCATCCTGAGTTAGAGGGGTGACCCATTTTTATCAGGGTATACTTGAATAAAAGGCTTTTCTGATATGAGAGGACAGTAGATGTTTATAGCAGTGATTTTTTAAAACATATCTGACCATAACTGCTCTTTTAGTAGAAACCACACACACCACCATCTTCACCACCACCAATGTTGTGATTTCTTGGGGTACCAAAAAGGCAGAATCTGGGGCTGGGGATATAGCCTAGTGGCAAGAGTGCCTGCCTCGGATACACGAGGCCCAAGGTTCGATTCCCCAGCACCACATATACAGAAAACGGCCAGAAGCGGCGCTGTGGCTCAAGAGGCAGAGTGCTAGCCTTGAGCGGGAAGAAGCCAGGGACAGTGCTCAGGCCCTGAGTCCAAGGCCCAGGACTGGCCAAAAAAAAAAAAAAAAAAAAAAAAAGGCAGAATCTTCTGCTTCTCATTCCATCCTTTTACTTTCTTTGTAGGCCTAATGTATCATCAAGCAAGGTATATTCTTCATTGTTAAAAGACTAGTATAGTTTTTCAGAACAAGCAATGTTCTGTAAAGTCAGAACAATAGAAGGCCAACAGAAGTCAGCAATAGAAGGGCTATTTTAACATAGGAAAGCATTTCACTTTGGGTGGTAAAGAATTATTTATAAGTAATAATTTACTATCTCCTGTGATTGACCACACTTTCTTATGTCCAGGAATAATTTTAATGATCACAATTGAGGAAGGGAATATTGATGAGGTCTATGGATTACAGACCAAAAATATATGTAAACATTAATCCAAAAGACAGTCCTCTAGAAATAAGCCTGTCCACAATGTGTCCAGACAGTGCATATATATGTGAAGCTATCTTAGCATATCTAATATCCTTAAACATTTTAAATTACTTAGAGGAAAATAGGAGTTCAATTTATTGTATGCATCCACTCATATTTCCTTTCTCATGTCTCTACCACTTTCTTAATAGAGCCAAGTGTCTTGCACAGAAATCCTAAATGAATAAGATTTCCTACTACCTTCAATATTTACTAACTCTGTAATTATGTTTGAAGACTGTTTTTCTATTCCATGTGCCCTCCAGGGAAATGACTAGAGTGGATTCAGGATGGATTAGAAAGAAAGATATAATTGGGCAAAGGAAGAAGATAACTACGTTGCAGTTGCATTTGAGTCAATACAAAGAATCACAGATCTGATCTGGCCCTGAAGAGTCAGAGATGGAGTTCAGAGGATTTTCATTGTTGCTATTTTTAACACACTATGGAAATTATTTCTTTTTTCTTTCATTTTTCTTTCCTACGGCTTATCCCCTTGTATCACTATATTTGATTGTGGTGGTACTCTAGGTATATCCTTTCTTCAAATTAGGGGAAGGAAGGAGAACATGAAAACAATGAGGCACAGTAGACGAATGGATCAGGAAAATGTGGTACATATACACAATGGAATTTTATGCCTCTATCAGAAAGAATGACATTGCCCCATTTGTAAGGAAATGGAAGGACTTTGAAAAAATTATACTAAGTGAAGTGAGCCAGACCCAAAGAAACATGGAATCTATGGTCTCCCTTATTATGAATAATTAGTACAGGTTTAGGCAGTCATAGCAGAGCATCACAAGAGCCTAATAGCTATACCCTTATGAACACATAAGATGATGCTAAGTGAAATGAACTCCATGTTATGGAAAAGATTGTTATATCACAGTTGTAACTACTTTCAACGTCCCATCTGTATCTGTAGCTTCTATTATTGATGATGTTCTTGTATCACCTTCCAGTGGTTGTACCTACACTATCTCTGTAATCTTATCTGAGTATATTGGAAACCGTATATACTGGTATTAGAAGTAGGAAATTGAAAGGGAATACCAAAATTGAGAGACACAGGGTAAAAAAAGACAAACAACTACAAAAGCAATACTTGCAAAACTGTTTGGTGTAAGTGAACTGAACAACTCATGGGGGGAAGGGAAAGGGGGAGGAGGGAGGGGGATATGAAGGACAAGGTAACAAACAGTACAAGAAATGTATCCAATGCCTAATGTATGAAACTGTAACCTCTCTGTACATCAGTTTGATAATAAAAATTTGAAGAAAAAAAAAAGAATAAATTGGCAGGGCTGGGAATGTGGCTTAGTGGTAGAGTACTTCCCTAGCATACATGAAACCCTGAGTTTGATTCCTCAGTGCCACATAAACAGAAGAGGCCAGAAGTGGCGCTGTGGCTCAAGTGATAGAGTGTCAGCCTTGAGTAAAAAGAAGCCAGGGACAGTGCTCAGGTCATGACAACAACAAAAAAGAACTAAGTAGCCAAAATATAAATAGTTCTTGACTTTCGTAAACAACTCTTGTGGAAATCTGAATGTCCAAGGTACACTTGAAATGAGGATGAATTGATTCAGAAAGTCTTCAAGGTGTTTGACAACATGCTTTTGCCTTCATGTAGTAATAAATCACCTCACCCAGAAAATAAATTAAAAAATAAAAGCAATAAAATAATAAATAAAAAAAAGAAAACAATGAGACAAAGGATAAATACTGAACCAATGAAACAGCGATATGCTCAAGACAATATGTTGCAAACTAATTGTACAACTCGCTTGGGGGGGGTGGGCTAGAGGGGAAGGTGGGAGAAAAATGAAGGAGAAGGTAACAAGTTTGACAAGAAATGTACTCACTACTTTAGGTATGTACATATAATCCCTCTGTACATCATGTTCACAAGAAAATTAACAAAAAATTGTCAGAGATTGGCCAATTGGGTCTAGGCTGGAACGTTTTATTCTTACTGCCATTAGACATGACAGCACAACATTGTTTTTCCTAGAGTGAATTCATTTTGAGAGACAACAATTATCTGCAAGCAGCATAATTGTTAAGCATTGTCAGCAGCACTTCTGTGAAGTTGACTGATGATGAGGCGATATTGAAGAAAAAATCTGAACATCACACCACAATACCTGCTACAGGCTTGGAGATGATGAACCTGTGGCTTAGGGTCCTTCTATCAAAGGCAGAAGTTGCTTGCAGTCTTAAGTGACTCCAAATAAAAAATAAAACTAGAATTATCTTATAAACCTATAAGTAAATATGTTCATTGGTAAGCAAGTATATATAAATGTCTTAACTGAAGAGGTAGATACAAGAATCACTTCAAATAGTGTAGTTCCTTAATAAGGCAAAATCAAAGTTCCTCAAAAGAAAATGCCAGGTAGTGGATATTCAAGAGACGGGGTAGGATCAAGGGGAAAGTGGGAGACAAATGAAGAAGGAAAGAAGACAAGCAAGAATGATTGTATATCCTACAAAATTAAGAAGAGTGAGGGAGGGGATGGTTAGGGGAAGGATAAGTGTGGATGTTGAAAGTGATAACATTGATCAAGACATATCGCCTTCATCAGCTGCTTTGTTAAATGTCAACTCCTTTGTAATGCTACATAAAGTAACAACAATAAAACAATGAAAATTGAAAATAAACAAATAAAGAATAAATAGATATATTTGTTCTAAGTGTTCAAGCAGTAAATTAACACAAAATAAACAAGTGTCATAGAATAAAGAAGAAGAAGGGAGTTGTTGGGTATTTTTAAAAGTTTAAAGAGATTTTTATGTATCAGACAACAAGGAAGTCACAAGAAACAGTATGGACTAAAAAGAACCTATATTCAGATTATATTAATGAGATTAAAGTATAAGTGTCAGTATAATTTTGCATAGAAAAATTATGTGCAAAACAACATTTTAGCATGCATTGGGTAGTAGCAGAACTTATAGAACTCTGTTGTTATGAAAAAGTATGCTCTGTCCTCCTACTCCATAGAGCTTGTGTAAAATAGTCAAATGTATGCTTTATATATGCATTACCAAACGAGCAACAAAAAGTAAACATGGAATCTCTAATATAAAGAGTTTATTATTTTGAGTACTTATTCTTGTTACAAAGGGAAATTAAGCACATTGTAGATAACTGTGGCCTTTCAACTCTTTAGCAGAGAATGAATTATGTACTTTTAGAGAACTGTGTTTGAATATTGAAATATATTCATTATAATTTGCATAGTTGTACTGGATTAATTTTGCATCCATTTGGTCCTTGTCCAGGTCTTAGTTCCAAATTATATTGAAACATATCAACAATGACAAAAACACCTTCCCTGATTATATTTGTTTTTAACTTTTTCAGTTCTATAAGAAGTAAATTATGTAAGATACATAAGACAAAATAAGTTTATAGAAGTCAGACAAAGTTATTTGCTCTTTGTAAACTGTCAGGGAGTATTGGCACTTGCATAATCAGTAACTTTTGTTGCTATTGATCTACTACTTACCTCTTCTGAAATTTGATATGTTATACCTTTCAATTACCATAATGTACTGTTTCTCTTATGAAATATAGTAAATTAGGGGCTGGGAATATGGCCTAGTGGCAAGAGTGCTTGCTTTGTATACATGAAGCCCTGGGTTCGACTCCCCAGCACCATATATATATATAGAGAGAGAAAATGGCCAGAGGTGGTGCTGTGGCTCAAGTGGCAGAGTGCTAGCCTTGAGCAAAAAGAAGTGAGAGACAGTGCTCAGGCTCTGAGTCCAAGCCCAGGACTGGCAAAATAAATAAATCTATAAATATATATATATATATATATATATATATATATATAGTAAATTATATTCAATGTCAAATTTAGATTTTGTATAAATATTGAATATTATACTATAGAATTGCTTCAAATTTGAGGTATGACCTATGTAAACAGTAAAACCAATGACTGTTATTGTGAATATTTATATTTAATATATTTAGATAGATGATTCCCAAATCAGGGCAACCTCAGTTCTGCAGGAAGTGTGTGTGTGTGTGTGTGTGTGTTTGTGTGTGTGTATGTGTCTGTCTGTGTTTGTGTGTGTAGTATACATATGCTATGTAAGACACAAAGAACAATTGATTGAATGATTATGAAAAAACAGAAACCCACACTTATGTAGAAGTACTGATGTGTTGACTGACATCAACCTGCAGAAAAGTGCATGAACACATTTTCACAGAGCTTCTCCTGTTCCACACTGATTCCTAGAAGACAACTGGTATAATGATGTTAAATCTAATTTAGGATATACTTATAAGCATGTTAGGTAACAGAAAATGGGTGTGAAATAGTACTGATTAGCTTGATGGACCCAAGGAAATTAAATGAAATATAATGGGAAAAATATACCATTCCTTGGTTAGTTCCAAAGAAAAATTAAAAACACACATATTACTATGAATAATCTTACACTAGCACATGCAAAAAAAAGATATATGCATAGTAGATAACTAATTTTTTATAGAATTTTGTGTCATACTGTGAGAAATGCAAATTTGATCTTAGACTCTTCTAATATACATACAAAATATGGAGCAGAGGGCCTGCTGTTCCTACTGTAACCTGTAACTCAGAGTGCATTTAGGGTAAAACATCCATCTCTTGCTTCAACTTAAAGAAATGTCATCCAATAGACACTATGTTCAGAAGAAATTTCACAAGTTTTGGAAAAAAAATATTATGATAGTTTATAGTATTAATGAACAAATAAAACAAAGAAATAGGAATTCTGCATAGATTTTAATTACCTTGTATCAGAATGAACTATTGTAGGCAATTGTTATGTTATATAATTCCAAAAGGGATAAATAGGTACAAAGCACGTGGTAGGGGCCTCACATAAATATAGAGAATTCTAAACATTTTATATGATAATAGGATTTTCTCTGTGTTTAACTGTTCTCTTTTAGAAAGTAGAATCAGAGTGGTAATTTAAATGGAAACTACTTAAAGGAGGAAATGTTTATGATAATGAAGAAAATGAAAGAGGAATATAAGCTAGGATTAAGTAGAAAGAAACATCTGACATTGATTCGTGGTAGGGTTAGGAAGAACAATGGTTCTTACTGGTTCTGCTTACTGTTGATTAGTGAGTCTAGAATATTTCAGCAAAGATAACAGCTCTCTGGAGGAGATGTCAGATGCTTCAGTACAAGAATTATTTAGGGTGAAACATGCATGACAATTCTTAGTTGTCAACTGAAATCTACCTTCATAAAATATGACTGGCAGATTCATGCACATAGTAACTAGAAGCTATATGATATCACAGTCCTTATTTGGAGTTTTCTTCAAAGATTTGGGTCACTTGCTCTGTGAAATCCAAACAAAACACAAAAAAGCAAAATAAAATAAAAATTTGTTCATCCGTTAATTTCTCTATGCAATTAACCATCGCAGAAAACTTGCTATAGGGATCAGTTACTGAAATTAACTTTTATATAAAGTTGTAATTAAAAAAAAAAGTACCTTAGTAGAAAACCAAAAAAAAAAAGCTCAAATATGTTCAGGAGTAACCAAAAGAATGTGATTTTACAGTGTAATTTTAACTATTTTTTTAATTGGCTCTGGTGAAAGCACCTTCAAGACTTGCATGATTCCCAAGTGAGGGTGGAGACAGAAAGATGCCTCTGGTCATTGCTTAGGACTGTCTTGAGAAATACAATGTCTTTTCTATTTCTTTAATTTTTAAAAATTTATTTATTTATTGTCAAAGTGATGTACAGAGGGGTTGCAGTTTCATATGTAAGGCAGTGGGTACATTTGTTGTATAACTTGTTACCTCCTCCTTCATTTCCCCCCTTCCCCTTTCCCTCTCCCCTCCATGAGTTGTTAAGTTGGTTTACACCAAATGGTTTCATAAGTATTACTTTTTGGAGTCTTTTTTTTTTTTAATCCTTTGTCTCTCAATTTTGATATTCATTTACCCTTCCCTAGTTTTAGTACAAGTACATACAGTATCCAGGGTACTCAGATGAGATACAGTGATAGCATGGGCACAACCACAGGAAGGGGATACAGAACAAAAACAACAACAACAACAACAAGCTAAGTTTCACATGGCAAGTTGAAAATGATTACTACAGTGATATAACACTAATTTCCATAACATGGAGTTCATTTAACTTCTTGTGATCTTCTTCTATGAATAGTGTAAACTTGTGCTGATTATTCCCTAGGAGGGAAACCGTAGAGCCCATGTTTCTTTAGGTATGGCTCATTTCACTTAATACAATTTTTTACAAGACCTTCCATTTCCTTACAAATGGGACAATGTCATTCTTTCTGATAGAGATAAAATTCCACTGTGTATATGTACCACATTTTCCTCAGAGGCATCTGGATTGGTTCCATATTTTAGCAATGACAAATTGTGCTGTGATGAACATTGTTGTACTGGTGGCTTTAATGTGTTTTTGGTTGTAATCTATTGGGTAGATGCCCAAGGGTGGGGCTACAGGGTCCTAGGGGAGCTCTATGTTTAACCTTCTGAGGAATCTCCATACTGCTTTCCAGAGTGGCTGAACAAGATTCCATTCCCAGGAACAATGTAGTAGGGTTCCCTTTTGGCCACATCCCCTCCAGCATTTGTTATTGTTAGTTTTCTCACCCTGCACCCAAATCAATTCTAAATGGATCAAAGACCTCAAAGTAAGTTCAGATACCCTGAATATACTATAAGAAGGAATACAAAAAGCAGTTGGGCTCCTTGGCACAGGACGAAACTTCCTTAATAAAGGCCCAGAAATGCAACAATTCAAAGAAAGATTGGACAAATGGGTCTGCATCTAACTGCAGACCTTCTGCAGGGCAAAGGACATAGCTTGCAAGATAAACAGAAAGCCCACAGATTGGGAGAAGATCTTTATTGGCTATATAATGGGCAAAGGCCTCAAATCTAAAATATATGCAGAACTAAAAAAAACTAAATTCCTCCAAAAAAATTCTTCAAAGAACCAACCGCCCACTCAGGAGTGGGCTAAAAACTTATCTCAAGAGGAAATGAGAATGGAGAAGAGATATGTGAACAAGTGCTCTACATCACTGGGCATAAAAGAAATGGAAATCAAAACAAAATTGAGGTTCCACCTCGCCCCAGTTAGAATGCTTATTATCAGGAAAACTAACAATAACAAATGCTGGAAGGGATGTGGCCAAAAGGGAACCCTACTACATTGTTCGTGGGAATGTAAACTTGTTTTACCCCTCTGGAAAGAAGTGTGGAGGTTCCCAAGAAGGCTAAACATAGAGCTCCCCTATGACCCAGCCGCCCCACTTTTGGGCATCTATCCAAAAGATTATAAGCAAGACCACACTAAAGCCACCAGCACAACGATGTTTCTCACTGCACAATTTGTCATTGCTAAAATATGCAACCAACCCAGATGCCCCTGAGTAGATGAGTGGATCAGGAAAATGTGGTATATTTACACAACAGAATTTTATTCCTCCATCAGAAAGAATGACATTGTCCCACTCATAAAGAAATGTCTTTTCTATACTAATTATATGTCAAATACTAAGGCAGAAATACAGAAATGGAAAGTAAATTTTCTATGATGTTGTTCTCTGTCTCTCTGTCTCTGTCTTCTCTCTCTCTCTCTGTTCTCTCTCTCTCTCTCTCTCTCTGTGTGTGTGTGTGTGTGTGTGTGTGTGTGTGTGTGTGTATCCTGAGGCTTGAGCTCAGTATCTGCATGATGGCCCTTGGGATTTTTTTTATATGTTTATTATCAAACTGAATTACAGAGAGCTAACAATTTCATACATTAGACATTGAATACATTCATGTACTGTTACCTCGTCCCTCATTCCCCCCTCTCCCTGCCTCTTTCCCTTCCCCCTCCCCCCACGAGTTGTTCAGTTGTTCAATTCATTTTCATCAAACAGTTTGTAAGTGTTGCTTTTGTAGTTGTTTGTCTTTTATTACCCTGTGTCTCTCGATTTGGGTATTCCCTTTCAATTTCCTACTTCTAATACCAGTATACATGGTTTCCAATATACTCAGATAAGATACAGAGATAGTGTAGGTAAAACCATAGGAAGGTGATACAGGAATATCATGAATAATAGAGGCTACAGTTATATATGGCACGTTGAAAGTATTTACAACTGTGTTATAATAATCATTTCCATAACATGGAGTTCATTTCATTTAGCATCATCTTATGTGTTCATAAGGGTATAGCTATTGGGCTCCTGTGATCCTCTGCTGTGACTTGCCTAAACCTGTGCTAATTATTACCTATAAGGGAGACCATAGAGTCCATGTTTCTTTGGGTCTGGCTCATTTCACTTAGTATAACTTTTTCCAAGTCCTTCCATTTTCTTACAAATGGGGCAATGTCATTCTTTCTGATAGAAGCATAAAAGTCCATTGTGTATATGTACTACATTTTCCTGATCCACTCATCTGCTGAGGGGCATCTGGGTTGGTTCCAAATTCTAGCTATGACAAATTGTGCTGCGATGAACATTGTTGTGCTGGGGGCTTTAGTGTGATTATGTTTGTGGTCTTTTGGATAGATACCCAAAAGTGGGGCTGCTGGGTCATAGGGGAGTTCTATATTTAGGCTTCTGAGGAATCTCCATACTGCTTGCCAGAGTGGCTGAACCAGTTTACATTCCCACCAACAATGAAGTAGGGTTTGGCCCTTGGGACTTTTTTTTTTTTTTTTTTGGTTTGGTTTGTTTTTTTGTTTTTTTTTTTTTTCCACAAAGGCTGGCTTTTAACCATAGTTTTCATATACCAACCTTTTTCGCAGCTAAAATTTCATGTGTGAGCCACAGTACCTGTTTTGAGTATACTTTTCTGAAGGTGGATCTGAATGGTACTGAGACCAACATTTTCATCATCTACTTTCATTCTCCCACTTCCAATTTCCATGATCAGATAGTAGCTCTTCTAGGATTTAGCTGGTCATCACTTTGAACACTAAATTAGAAGAATGCTGGTATGTGTGTGGGGAGGGAAATTATACAGCTCTATTTCCTGTTGTTAGTTTGTAGGATGCAATGTATTGAATTTTTCTTAACTCTTCAGTCCAGTTCACATATCCTCTTCTGCCTTCTCCCTGCTCCCTTGCTTGACATAGTAACATACAGTCAAGTTCTGTATCACTGGCTTGAAAGCCTTTACTTCGTATTTTCGCCAAGTGGTGCTTGACTATTGGCTTGTTCATAATCAAAATATGTACTTTTAGTGGACAATCATGATGTCATTTCCTTGTATGCTTTCTAAGTAACCAGAACAAGTGTCCCAATGAATAGAACAACATTTCTTCTTGTCTGTTCTTTACATTTCGAGAAGAGCCCTAAGTTTTGTGAAGGAGAAAGAAAAACAAAGCAAATGACCTATTGGAAGTGACATCTTACCTCCATGATTTATCCACACAATTTTAATAATGGACATGAATTGACAGAAACACCTGATACCATGAGGATGAAACTCAATTGTCAGATGATTGTTTGTAGCTGGCATTTTTATGCACCTTTAGAATGCCATGCCAACTCTTCTTCTGCTTACCTATCTATATCTGAGTAGGATGGTACACAATCACTGTAGTGCATCCTTCATTGTGACTGAGTTTCCTGTCCTGATGCTCAGCTGATTGGGATGACTGTAGAAAGGTCCTCCATAATTGCAAACAGATGGAAGCTCAACATAGGGAAAGAGCCTGCATTCTTGAAATAATGTTCTTTCCTTACTAAAACAATAGGCCATTTGCACTAGTCTCTCCAGGGCATTAAGAGTTACTTGATTTGTTTGAGATATCTTGTCATTCTAGACTCTTTGTCACTCTTTTACATTTAGAGATGAAAGTCTCCAGATCAGCATGGATAAATGACACTCGTATATCCTGTATCTCAGTTACTGTTTAGAAAACAATTTGTATGTGTTTTTAACACAAAGAGATTAGTGACAAGCTCTGTGTCAATTAAGTCTTTTTTGTCAAATCTGATTCATGTAATTATTATTCATTGGAGGACTTATGCTTAAGAGGATATTATACTATTCCACCTATTAGACTACCTGTGAAATTACATCTTAGTTTTTCTAATCCAGCTTTCTTTATCTTGAATCATTTTCTTTATTTCCTGTTTCCTATTAAATAATTATCTTAGTTTATAGTCAATATTCTTCGAATAATTTAGATGAAGTTCTTGTAATAATTTACATAACCAGATTCACATCCACATACTCGTTAGGAATGAGTATGCAATGCAGCCTTTGTCCAGTTTTCATGTGAAAAAATATAGTCAGCTAACTGTGGCTAAGTATATTTCTGTGTCATTTCAGCTATTGTTAGTGGACTTCCAAAATGCATGTCTATAATCTGTGGGTGGAAGGAGAGCACAAATGTTCTATGTGATACTTTCACAATGTTTGCTTATGTCTTCTTGTCATGTTTGTGTCAAGGTGTATCATTCTTGATTTTCATGAAATTTGTTGATGGCTGCACCTGAAGTCTGATAGGCCATCATTCTTGAAGTTTAGTTTTACACCCAAGTTCTAATTAGCTTCATTTTAAGCACTCTGGCACTATAAAGAGACATGCATGTGTCATTATATTCTTTCTAGTCTTAAAGACATGCACACTTCTGCTAAAACAAATATGGCCTTCGTTATGGGCTTCTATCTTCATTATCTGCCCATAGTTTATATTCCCTCCACAGTGTTTTTCAAAAACGCAGAGACCATAAAAAAGAATGTGTGACAAGTTAGAATATAACAAAGGCTTCCATATTTTCTATTGTGTATAATAAAACAGAAAAAGAAACTTATTGCAATTTAGCCCCAGTTGGCCACAACTCTTAATTATACCAGATACTGGAACTGTAGGTGCCAGTGTGTCAACCTTTGGAAAATAATTTTAGGAGTGAAATGTGTTGTGTCCTGACTCTCAAGATTACTAGTTGCTACACAAAACTATTGTATTAGGAAATATATAAGATACAGAAATTAGCATTTAGTTTGGGAGGGGAAGGAATTTTTTAAAATTTCTTTATTGTCAAAGTAAAGTAGTGAAGTGTTACAATTTCATTCATAGGGAGAAAGTACATTTCTTACCCAACTTGTTACCTCCTCCCTTGGAAATTCTTAAGCGGACTTATTTACCTGAAACTTGAATGTTTCACTGAAAGGGCTCGTTTTGGGTATCCAATGTGCTTTTTATGTGCACTCTAGAATTCACTTATTTTGCTAACGTCTTCTTAAGGCTAATGCCTTTTGAATATGCTGTATTTTCAATGTAGAACATCAAGTAAATGGATAAACTATATTCCACTGAAACATCATTCCACAAGTGACCCACTTTAGAGTGATGGGACAACCACTTGTGCTTTTTGGATAGTCTAAAAAATCAATTTGGTCTCAACAGGTAGTGTGCTAGAGAATTAAATGGACATATACTGGGGACCTTTCTTTCTGCATTTCTTAGTTGAGTTTTTTTTTTTTTTTCTTTTTCTCACAGCTGCACTTACTTCTATAGCTTAATATCTTTTTTTTTTTTTTTTTTTTTTTTGGCCAGTCCTGGGCCTTGGACTCAGGGCCTGAGCACTGTCCCTGGCTTCTTCCCGCTCAAGGCTAGCACTCTGCCACTTGAGCCACAGCGCCGCTTCTGGCCGTTTTCTGTATATGTGGTGCTGGGGAATCGAACCTAGGGCCTCGTGTATCCGAGGCAGGCACTCTTGCCACTAGGCTATATCCCCAGCCCTATAGCTTAATATCTTAGCTGGAGAAAGTTTGTAAGACTCCCACTTGCCCTTTCCTATTATGCTAGCTCTTTATTGCCCACTAATTTCTCAAAATAAAGATTAGTCCCAAGTCTGTTAATTATAGGTAAGGATTCAGAGACCAGTGAAATGACTATCAGGTGATTTGGGTCCCTAATGAAGGGAACTTACCATATACTGGACTTGCACAAAAATTCTACTTTTTACCCTTTGTGGAACAAGCTCTATTTTAATGGGGAAAAGGACACTGGACATACCTCAGAGAGAATGTCAACCCATTCCCTCTGTTCAATAGTTCTTGCATTGCTATATATAGTTAGTTGGGAAATCCATGGCACTTAGAATTCAACTGCTTAGAAAAGAACCAGACAACTATTAAAGAATATTTTTACTTTGAGGTTGTTAGGCACTTCTGCCTTTAAACCTGAAAACCTATGCAACTCACATATTTTAGAGATGAAAACTGTGGGGAATAGGTTTATGATTTTAGGTATTATGATTTTGGTATAGTTATTATCCTTTTTTCATTCCTTCTTTATTGAAGCATGTTTTATGTTATGGATATACTATATTTAGCCTTTAGAATTTTCCAGCCCTTTGCTCCTAATGATCCTGCCTTTCATTACCAAGCATGAATATACTCTTTATATACATCATCTTGCTTGTCCCTGTTATAATTTCAATTATTACAAAAATTGCCTCTTATTGAAACTTCTATTATTTTTAAATGATCCATACTCTTCATTACTGTTAAGATGACAAGCCTTGCAAACTTTCTTCCTATTAACTTCAGCATGTACTGATTTGTTGCTTAAATTCAGTGTAGTGATGGGAAACTCTTACCTGTTACATCCCTGATAGATTTGACAGCCTATATACTCATTGTGCTTCTCATGAAAGTAAATGATCTGATGGGCTGTGTGGCTGTACATAATGTGTCCCTTCCATGTGCTGATTTCCCTCATTTTTTTTTTTTTTCTCCTCCACTCCCATCTGCTGGGGCAGTAGAATGCTCTCCAGCTTCACTCAGCATAGGAGAATTGTTGCTCTAGGCTTGTAAATCCCAACTGGCCAGTTAGTGTATACCCACCTCTGGAGTATTTATTAGGTTACCAGTGTCTTCCTGGAAATTAATTAGAAAAACAGCAAAGGATGAATGAAAGAATAATGACCTCATTTTAAACGTCTGTTATACCTTGGGGTTGGGGGCCATACTCTTCTCAGAATAGCTGGTTACATATTTGTTGGTCCCCTTGGATTCTTTCATTAGATTATTTTGAATTCACAAATTTACCATATTGAGTCACAGAATTCCATGAGAGATATTTTACTCACAGATATGTGTACAACAGGAAAGAAGTTGCATTAGGACCCTCAAAATGAAGACATGCAGAGGAAGGAAGTTGAGAGGGCTTTAGACTTGAAGTTTTCTCATGCTCAGTAACAGAGACCAATGGCTGGATGATATCAGCCACATTTCTGGGATCTTGGACTTGAATGAGGTGTCATAGACCAATGCATTGTTTGTACAGTAATGGATGAGTTAGCATGAAATTTTACTAGAAGAAGATGGATTTGCCTTTCTAAGACAATTCTTTTGCTTTATGTGACTAGCTTGTCTGTCCCCAGTGAACCACAGGAGGGTTCACAATGCAGCCTGAGACTATTACCATAAGACAAGGGCTGCCACTTTACCACTAAAATTCCAGAACTGGGATTTAAATAATCATTGCTTTCTTTATAATGTATTCAGTCTCATATAGTTATAGTAGCACATTGCCTAGACAATATATAAATATATCTTTACGTAACATTTTTGAAATATACAAATAATGTTTTTTGTTTGTTTGTTTGTTTGCCAGTCCTGGGGCTTGGACTTGGGGCCTGAACACTGTTCCTGGATTCTTTTTGGTCAAGGCTAGCACTCTCTCACTTGAGCCACAGAGCCACTTCTGGCCGTGTTCTGTATATGTGGTGCTGGGGAATCGAATCCAGGGCTTCACATATACTAGGCAAGCACTCTAGCTACTAGGCCATATCTGCAGCCTATAAATATTCATTTTAACTTTCTCAATCTACCTGAATAGGTAAGTGTTCCCAGCTATCAAATAGGGTATTATTCGTTGGGTATGCCTATAAGCCTAGTACTCAAGGGCTAGAGGAAGGAGGATCTTAATATGTAGAGCAATCAAAGCTATACAAGTTTACCCTAAAACACATAGTCAGATATAGCCTTGAAAAAAAATCAAGATCCCCGGATCTGTTTTACAGACCTATCATATACAATCCCATTATTAAATCCTCAACATTGTAAAAAAAAAAGTGAACGAAACTAAGACACATTCCAATTTCTCTAAACATACACATGCACACACACATATCCATCTATATATAACTATAAAATTGTTCTTATTTTTTTCTTTCATATTAATTTACATATTACTATGTATACTATAGTAAAATACATATAGTGTTTATGTATATATTGTATTATGTTATAGCTCCTACCTCTTAAACTTAAGAGTCTTCAGATATTCTGAAGGCAAATATAAGATAAATCTTAACTCATAATCTTAATTGTTTTCGGTCTCATTTTTATCATTTATATACTATGAGTGATAATAACAAAAACTGACTCAATTTCATTTTAAGTAGATTGGCTTTGACAAGGGCTGGTTCATAATAATTAAAAATGTCAGTATTAGTTTGGATACTTTCAGAAGCAATCAGTTTTAAATGACTTTGGAGTTGTAAGAAACATTTTAAATTTTCAGCATGTAGGAAACAAAGTAATATGTATAGTATTTACTAATTATCTGCAAAGTGGGACTAAGTATGGAAACTTGTAGAGTTTGAAGAATGTCGAGTATGTAAATGTGTATACATTTTCTAGAATGATTCAATAGTATGCTCTATTGGTAGTTATGATTTGCATTTCAGCTACTTATGAAATAAACTTTTTTACAAGTTCACTGGTTTATCATAATATTGTCATACATGTACATAAGTTAATTTGGTTATATTCACACTAATATATTCCTTCTTGTTCGATCCACTCTAAAATCCCCTATCTTTTCTCAAATAATCACCTTTCTACTTTCATGTATTCTCCATTTGAAATTCAGATTCTGTTTATAAAAATATATATCATCTCTATAATATTTTATGTATATAGTTTAATAGCAAATATAATATTTGTGTTTCTGGAACAAGGTTGTGTTGCTTTAATTTGATGTCCTCCATTTCCATTCATTTTTGTCAGCTGTTATCATTTTATTCTTTTCTATGACTCAATGGATCCTGTTTTCTTTATCCACTCACCTGTTGCTGATCAACTAAGTTGAAATATTGTCATAATGAGGAAACCTCACAGAAGTATTTCTTCTCAGGAAACCAAACTTTAAAGATGCTGCATTAACACAATTACATTTTGCCACTCGTACTACTTTCAAAATCATCAATATTATTATCTGTTGGCCAAATTGATATTTTAGCTAGACTCAATTAACAGATTAAAGCAAACGGTTTCTCTAACACTGAGGTTAATCTTTTTTATTTATATTTTCTTCTAAAGAAAAATAACCTCAGGCTTTAGTTAATTCTATTAGTGACTTTTACTTCAAAAAGGACGCTTACATTTGATGAAATACATTCTAGCTTTAGATTTTACTTTCCTCCATGTATATTTAAATTCCTTATTTCAATTTTTGCATAGGTCAAAGGTATACAAGACATAAGAGATAATTAATTAACTAGAAGCTGTGCAGAAATACATAAAAATCACGTAGTGTAATTGTTTCAGAATAGGTCATAATAATTTTTAACTTTGAAAGTTTGTATTTGTAATTTACTAAAATAAATTTTATCACCAGTGAGTTCTCACTAAATAAGTTCCAGTATGTGATTGAAACTGAGCTCACATAGTCCATGGCAGTGAAATGAACTTCTGGATTCACTGTACCTCTTTATGTCAACAAAAGTCTCCCTTCTTACTAAAAGTCTTCTTGTTCAAGCATCAGAAGAATGAAATTTTTAAACTCATAAAAGACAAGTAAATAATACTCTTAAATTCTAAAGCGATTTTCATTCACATCAGAAGACAGAAGTGCCAAATATTTCTCCTCTTTTGCAGAAGCTACCAGATGTTCACAAAACCTCTGGGAACATTAGAAATGGTGATTCCTGCAAAGCTTCATGTGAGATACTATGAAAGGATGAGTCTTCTAAAGATGGGAGCAAGATGTTTTCTCACACACTTGCACAGTTTTCTCTGCTTGAGACCCATAAAATTTTCTCAAAGAGGATTTAGAAAACCTATATTCTGTAGCTCCCCAACTTAGGCTAGCTGTAGAAAAGAATAGCCACAGTACACTAGATGCCATGGTCATGTGAAATAAATTCTGGATCTGCAGATCCAAATGAATATATATTCAAATGAATATAGACAGAATGTTGGTAGTTAGTTTACTGCAACTAGGAAATAAAATTGAAACTCTGTTGAATCATAAACTAATTTTATGGTATATTTTTAATGCAAATGTTATGGTATCTATGTATATGTTATGGACAAATTCATAAACATATACTTCTGAAAATGTATACATAATAAATGTTTGTTCGTACATGTATAGTGAATATTTTTGTGCTTACAATGAAACCCATTACTGTGTATTTTCATTTATGATTACTTTGTGACCTTATTTCCAAATACTAAATATTATTAGAAAATACTTGTATTTTGGTGGAAACATAGGTTTACAATTATATATATATATATATTTTACCTCCCATTGCACAACTACTAAAATAGAGATTTAAATGCAATACATGTTTTAAAATGTTACTGAATAACTCCTTATTCTGAGTAATTCTTACATTGGAATAAAAAATATAGACATATTTATCAGACATTTGCACCATATATCCAATGTGTCTCACAAAAAGGTAATGTCAAATAATGCTTGCCTTAAAGTGAGTTGAAGTCTCCTTCATTTTTTAATGTGTCAACATTAAATCTGAAACTGACCCCTTCACTGAACAAATGATGACATTCAGTAAAATCAAACAAGTATTTCTGAAGATTTACAATTAAATTAATTTAGGGTTTTGTGGTGATTAAACAAGAAACATGGTTTGTGTGTATATATATGTAATACATAACATATATTAATATATAGTATACCTTTTGCTTAATTTTACAGAACCATATTTTCTACATTTTTATTGAAATTTTAACTTTCCTATTTAAACAATGTCTTTGAAGTTTCTTGCATATTTCAATTCACTTTGTGAAAGGAGAAAAATTATTTCATATTGCTGGGTTCATTTTAGTCAGCTATGAAATGTAATTCATAAATTTCATAATTATAGTATTCATGAAAGTATTATTCAACTTACACTTTCTAAAGGCTACTTCTGTATACACATTGACAATGATACTGTGTTTCTTGATTTTCTCTCTACCACAAGGCAAAAAAGAGCTTTCTCTATGAGAAACTGTATTTGTATGTATAGGTAACTTACATACTAAGAAGACTATCCAGTTATAAATTTGTAATTTCACGGTATAGTCTTATAGGAAGAGAAACAAAGATGTATGTTTTGATGATTTGCTACGTGATATTTCACTTAGTAATTATCGAGTAAATCGCATTCCCCCAATATATCTCTGGATTTAAATTACTTTTTCCTCATTGTACAGTATGTAAACCTGTAGTAGAAAGCAGGGAATATGACTCCAAAATCCTGGGGAAGCTTCTTTAGACATATACTGAAATATACCTCTCCCCTCTCCCTCTCCCTCTCCTTCCCTACCTCTCTCTCTCTCTCCTTCCCTCTCTCTCTCTCTCTCTTTCTGTCTGTCTCTCTCTCTGTCTCTTTCTGTCTCTTTGTTTCTCTCTGTCTCTGTCTCTCTGTGTCTCTTTCTCTCCTACACACACTCTCTTTGGTGTGTGTGTGTGTGTGTGTACGCGCGAGAGTGTGTGTGCATGTGTGTGTGTATGGTTTTTGTATGTTATGGGATTTGAGCTCAGAGTCTGGATGCCATTGAGCTTTTCTTCCTTTTTTGTTTTTACTAAGACGAGTGCATTTTCAGATTGTGGCTACATATAAATGAGTTTCATGGACTTCCCTATCCATCTGGATTTGAACCCAATTCTTTAGATCTTTCCCTGAATAGGTAGGATTACAGGTGAGGTACTGGTGCTAGGCAACCTCTTCCTTTTTCAAATAAATACTCGAATACCCATCAATCATATGTGTTTAAGTGACACTATCCCCTGATAGAAATGATGGCCACAAAGCCAAGATTTTGGCAAGTAACTATGGAAAATTTAATATGTAAAGTTCCTTCTGATTTGTTTATCTTAAATTTTCATCAGAAAACCGTGGTATTTTCTACTAACATTGTACTTTTTTTTTTTTTTACTAAAAAGTAGCATCACAAACATTCAGTTGATTTGAAAGATGGTTAGAAACCAGGTATTAAAGGACTCTGGAGGACAAGCAGTCTAACTCTTAAATTATTAATAAGCAAGGAAGCTTTGTTAATAAGCAAGTAAGCTGTGCTCTGTATACACACATATATACACACACATAAATGTGTGTATGTATGCATCTATATGTGAACATATGTCTATTTGTATATATGTTCAATGCATAAGTTTATATGTAAACTTATAAATGTATAAGGATATATAATGTATATAAAGTTACATACACACATACACCTATGCCTTACATACGTACACAATACATATGCATGTTGTTAATGAGTATATGTGGTTAACTACTTAGTCCTTTGGAAAGTCACATCATTCCATTTGGGAATATTTTTTAATGTGATTTCTCTTTTTCTTTGTTCTGTGAATTATTTTGTTATACTCAATTTTAAAAAAAGAGTTCTGGTGTATCTTAATTTGACAAAAGTATTTTCTTATACCATTTTCTTACATACACATTCCCACCTAATTTTTTTCTTATCTCTCTTCCTGCTTTCCCACTTTTTCTTCGACTAATGTATCATTTGTCTAACAAATACCTTTGACATACTTTGTCTATAATTGCTCCCAGTAATAAATAAAGATGAAAAACAAACAAACAGGTTTTTTCTACTCCACTGTTTTGTGATCCATTTCAAAACTTTTAATCTATATTACACAGAAGGATGAAGATACCCTGGAAAATAACAACTAACCAATCTGTTTCTACTACTATAGAAAAGCCTAGATAGGTAGCTACATTCTAACATTTTTCACAGTGTATTGAATGTAAAAGGAAATAACCTCAGGTTATTAAGAAGGATTTTTAGGCATTTTGACATTCATGAATAAGTAGCTCCATAAACCAATATTCAATCAAAGATATTCAGTCAAGATTGAACACATGTATTAATTACATATAAAATTATCATGTAGTGTGATGTATATGAGTACATGTGAATGTAAGTAATTGTTAATGTAAATAATAAGAAACATAAATGTGTTTGTAATAAATAAATGGAAAGTAATATACTGCATTTAAAATTACTACACAGTAAAATATTTTGAGTTATTCCTTAATTCTGAAATTTTTTGTTCCTGTAGCTATTTTGAAAATGGTATAATCATTAGTAACTTTACAAATATAACTGAAAGTTGCTGATTTTTCTATTGATTTTAGTAAAATAAATTTTTCAGAAGTATGATAAGAAAACATCTCAGTGAATTATAATCCCACTAAGTTTGATTACATTTAGGAAAATTGTACAGATTTCTCATGAAGACTTGTTTTCAAATAGGATTTGACCTTAATTTTGTATTTCTGAAATTATTCACAAAATAATAATAATGCAAAATCAGAAGTTCCACATAGATGACCTATTATTGGTTAAATAGAACATTTTAGTACTATTTCCATAGTTGAAAAATATTGAATTCATAAAAAATAGTATATATTTCTCCTCTAGAGTTCTGATGAATTTATATTTCATTTTTACTAAAAGAAAGGTGTAAAAGTTTTCAAATTTTGTAGTGTATAGAGAAAGAAACTTTAATTTTCTGCTTTGGTTTTCCTCAGATTGTCTATTTCATCTTCATTTCAAAATATTCCAGCATTGAGAAACTAATTGAATGAAGGTATTTCTCATCAACGCAGTCAGTGTAAAATGATTACATTGTTCAACATTGCTATAAAGACTATTAAAGTTAATGGAAGAAAGAACTACATCATTGAGATAGAAGTGATTGTGATGACTGAAATAGGGGCAAATGGGGAGAATGGGCAAACAAGGTGAAACTTACCAAGTGAGAGCTCTCTTTTCCTTATAGACTTGTTGGATTTGGATTGCATAGACAATAACATCAACCTAGATATATGTATTTGAGTTTGCTTGAGTTTTTTAAGCCATTTTTTCTTGCTTACTTCATTAGACTATTCAAAATAACTATTTAGTAAGACTGTAAAAATTTCCTTCCTCCTTAATATTGGATGCATTCTATTGTATTTTTTCACTTACATTTCTTCAGTAAGGTGTAGTCAGTCATTAAATATGATATGCAAGAAGAATTGTTTATTCCACATTGTTCAGACAAATTGTATCAATACAAGCAAGCACAGGGGCTGAAAAAGTTTCCTCATCGGGCTACCATGGTAGCTATTTTCTCCTTATTGAAACAATACTCACATCTGAAAAGTTTGTGTTAGTCTTTAAAATCTTTTTACATGTTTTTAGTATGGTTTGAAAATAAGACAAATTTCCATAGGGTAATTTGAGAGTGACAGTTGTTCTGTTTTTTATTCTGTAATTTAGACTACCTTGCTCAGCCAAATTATGTGTTAAATTACACATATAGGGGGTATATAGGGGGTGATCTTCAAAGACATAAAACAAAAAGGAGCTAGGCAGATGATAGATAGATAGTAGATAGATAGATAGATAAACAGTTATGAGTCAGCCCACTTAATTAAGAGGCTATAATTGGTTCAGATCGCATACAATTTTCTGTTTTATACATAAAAAAAATAGTTGTCTTTTGATGTAGCTATAGCAGTGACACCATAGTCAACGTCTTGTATATGTTAGCTTATTCTCTTTGTTGCTTTGGTGCTGTTGATGGTAGACTACCAATAGTTTCTCTGCCCCCCCCGTGTGTGTGTGTGTGTGTGTGTGTGTGTGTGTGTGTGTGTGTGTGTGTGTGTGTGTGCACTTCAATAAATAACTCTAACTGCAGCTAAATTTCTAATGAGTGATAGAAAGACTGTGGAAGAGTCCAGTGGATCCATACTTTTCTTAACTACCTCAGTTGCAAAAGGGAAACAAGAAACCTGCACCCAATGAATGTCCTCTTTTCAACACACTCATGAAGCCTCGGAAACTACTGTGTTTGTTAGGGTCTTCATTAAGATATTTAATTTAAATGTTTTCCTTTAACCAGATCAACTTTTCTCTTGAGTATTTTAAGGATTTTGATTCTATGAAAGAAAGAAGAAAGGAAGGAAGGAAGGAAAGAAGGAAGGAAGGAAAGAAGGAAGGAAGGAAAGAGAGAAGGAAAGCAAGAAGAAAATGTAAATATCGAAGTCAGTTTTTAGAAGACTCCCATCTAATAAATTATTATATTATCTGCACATGAAATACTAATGGGGAGAGATGCTTTCTACCACTTAGTATACATATAATCCTTTGTTATATATTTTTTAAGATGTGGTATGCAATAAGCATGTTAACATGAGAGAGAAAATATCTGTCATTTTGGCATAGATCATCTACACAAAATCAGATGTCAAGTAAATATCTCAGGGTATTTTAAGATTAACTTCAGTTCATATGAGTTAGAAGACATTAAATGGAGTAGGAGAACTATTTAGACTCTTGTAAAGAGAACCTCTCTGTTGCGTTAAGAAGTAAAATTAAAATTGATTTGAGAATATATGTCTGATAGTGCTGAAATATTTTAATCCAAAAATCACCTATATACTTCCTTTTGATCAGAAATAAAGACCTTTGATTCTTCTTTGACTGAAATTTTCATATCACAAGCAGAGAGAGCATTGTGTTACTTGATGTTATGAAATTCATCTGTGTAACCTAAGGCTAACTATTATAAATCATAAAGAAAGTCAGGCTTATTGAATATAAGATTTCCTTTAAATTATATTCATACACAAAGAGACAGTTCAAATTGTTATTGAAGTTGTCAGGTTTCATTCATCTTATAGAGGATTATTCCTGCTGCACATTAGTCATTCTTTTGTACTTTCAGTCAATTTATTTGAATCCCTATATGGTAAGAAAATGGAAAAGGATAGGCTAATCTTTTCCTGTTAATTCTAACCAAATAATAGTCATTTTAATCATTAAAAACACTTTTTTCCTAAACAATATGTGCGGATCATAAAACAAGATCCATCCATTTGTTGTCTCCAAGAGACCAATCTCACAAAGATAAAATCCAAATTCTGAGTGAAGAAAATGAAAAGGATCTTTTCATGTAAATTCATTTGGCAAGAAAGCTGGAGCAGCCACGTTGACATCTGATTAAATAGACTTTTCAATAAAATCAGTACAGAGACAAGGTAGGTCATTATAGATTAATAAAGGGAATGATCCATGAAGAGGAAATAACAGCGGTCAATATTTACGCACCCAACAACGGAGCATCTAAATATGTTAAACACTTTTGGTCTTACAGAACAGGATTAGACTCAAACAAAATAATAGTGAGGGATTTTAGTACTCCGCTTTTATCAAATGGAAGGTCAAATAACAAAAGACAAACAAAGAAGCCTCTGAAATAAATGACACTATAACACAAATAGATTCTAGAGATATCTGCGGAGTAGTCTACATAAAAATGCCCCAATGCACATCCTACTCAGCAGCATGTGAAACGTTCTCGAAAACAGACTGTATCTTTGTACACACAAAGAACCTAAGAAAATACAAGAGGATTGTCAGAATTCCTTGCATCTTACCTGACCATAGTGGAATCAAATTTGTTCTCAACAACAAAACATATTACAGAAATCACTCAAACGTATGCGGACTGAATAACACACTATTGCATAACACCTGGGTCACAGAAGAAATTGGAAAGTTTTACAATTCAATAAAAATAAAAAATACACTACAATGGAGCAAATTAAACCCTAAATACTAGACAGAGAGGAATAACAAAGAATAGGGTGGAAATTAGCACAATAGAAAAATGAAAATACATAAATCATTGAAACAATAAGCTGTTTGCTTTTTTAAAAAGTAATGAAATTGACAGACCACTAGTCAGATTGACTAAGAAAAGGGATGAGATTGAAGACAATAAAATCAGAAATGACAGGAAACATTAAACAAACATCCAAGAAATCCAATTGACAATAAAGATTGCTTTCAAAATCTATCTTCAAGAAATGAGAATGGCCTAGAAAAAATATGAAAAAGTGCTCTACATCACTGGCCATAAAAGAAATGCAAATCAAAATAACATTGAGATTCCATCTCACCCCAGTAAGAATGTCATATATCAAGAAAACTAACAATAACAACTGTTGGAGGGGATGTAGCCAAAAGGGAACCCTACTGCATTGTTGGTGGGAATGTAAACTGGTTCAGCCACTCTGGCAAGCAGTATGGAGATTCCTCAGAAGGCTAAATATAGAACTCCCCTATGACCCAGCAGCCCCACTTTTGGGTATCTATCCCAAAAACCACAAACATAATCACACTGAAGCCACCAGCACAACAATGTTCATCACAGCACAATTTGTCATAACTAGAATCTGGAACCAACCCAGATGCCCTTCAGAAGAAGAATGGATCAGGAAAATGTGGAAAATGAAATTTTATTCCTCTGTCAGAAATAATGACATTGCTCCATTTGTAAGGAAATGGAAGGACCTGGAAAATGTTATACTAAGTGAAGTGAGCCAGACCCAAAGAAACATGGACTCTATGGTCTCCCTTATAGGGAATAATTAGCACAGGTTTAGTCAAGTCACAGCAGAGGATCACAGGAGCCCAATAGCTATACCCTTATGAACACATAAGATAATGCTAAGTGAAATGAACCCCATCTTATGGAAACGATTGCTGTAACTACTTTTAACATGCCATATGTAATTCTAGCCTCTATTATTGATGATCTTCTTGTATCAGCCTCCTGTGGTTGTACCTACACTTTCTCTGTATCTTATCTGAGTAGAAACTGTTTATACTGGTATTAGAACCTGGAAATTGGGGGCTGGGGATATGGCCTAGTGGCAAGAGAGCTTGCCTCATATACATGAAGCCCTGGGTTCAATTCCCCAGCACCACATATACAGAAAACGGCCAGAAGTGGTGCTGTGGCTCAAGTGGCAGATTGCGAGTGCTAGCCTTGAGCAAAAAGAAGCCAGGGATAGTGCTCAGGCCCTGAGTCCAAGCCCCAGGACTGGCCAAAAGAAAAAAAAAAAGAACCTGGAAATTGGAAGGGAATACCAAAATCGAGAGATACAGGTTAAAAAAAAAGACAAACAACTACAAAAGCAGTACTTGCAAAACTGTTTGGTGTAAATGAACTGAACAACTAATTGGGGGGGGGGGGGGAGAAGGGAAAGGGCGAGTGGGGAGGGGGTGAATGAGGGACGAGGTAACAAACAGTGCAAGAAATGTATTCAATGCCTAATGTATGAAACTGTAACCTCTCTGTAATTCAGTTTGAGAATAAAAAATATATATATTAAAAAAACCTATTCTCTAAAAAGATGGTAAACCTAGCAGAAATTCATGAATTTCTAGAGACATAGAAACAATCTAAACTCCACCAAGAAGATCTAAATCAGTTAAACAGAGGAATAACATGCATTGAGATTGAGCAAGTAATCAGAAGTCTTACAAAAAGGAAAGGCTAGGCCTGGATGTATTCGACACTGCTGCTGGCGTTGAGCTCCTTTTTGCTCAAGGCTAGTGCTATACCGCTTTGAGTCACTGTGGCACTTTCAGTTTTCTGGTAGTTAATTAGTCTTACAAATTTCCCTGCCAGGCTGGCTTCCAACCATAATCCTCAAATCTCCTGCTCCTGATTAGGTAGGATTACAGATGTGAGCCACCAGTACCCAGCTGAAAATAAACCTTTAAATGTGAAGAATGCACCTGTTCCCCAATTATGATTATGATTTTTGTATGTTTGGATTTGTCAGAAAGGGCATTTTCCAATTACAAATATATTTCTGATGATATCAATGGAATCATCATCATATATATTTCATATGTAGAAAGGTGGTGAAAATCTACCCAAGTTACCTAATCTATGATACAAAAGAAGAGGCAATGTACAATGGCTCATATGTTTCTCTTTACTGTTATGAAGATAGGAAGAAAATTTAGAGTTCTAATAAAGAAAGCGAGAAATACAGAGAAACATGACGTCATTTGTAAAATCATTAGTATGCATATGATGCAAATACACAATGTAATAATTAGCTGGTAGTTAACATGTATATTCCCAGGTTATAGAAGACAGCCATAATAATTATCAGATATATGCAAAGATAATTGTAAAATGTTCACAGGCTATTTGCTAAGAGAAACTTTTAGTTGGTGAATACGCTTAACACGATGAGAATGGTCTTTGAGCCTTTTATAGATATAGATATTAGAAGATGTTGGTAAGTAGGGGGACTGTATTTAAAAAGATAAAATGAAAAGAGCATAGTTTGGGAATAGAATAAAAAAGGTGCAATAGCTAATCAATCACCTCTTCATACACATAGGAAATTGTATAAATATACTGGAAAAAACCTCCAAAGATATGGAAACAGAGGACTTTTTCCTCTGCTGACTGCATTCTTTACCTTATATACAGTATCTTCACATCTGTGGAAAGTTTGGGAGAAGACACAAAAAAAGGTGAAAAATGCAGCAGTGGTGCACACTGGACATTGATGAAAGCGAACTATGCCACTTGTAGGTGGAAATGGAAGGTGGGAATGGGAGAGAATGAGGAAACATAACACTATAGAAAAGGAAATGTACATATTACCTGATGTATGCAAATATAAACTTGCTATAAATCACCTCTAAAACAATGATAAGGTAAATTAGAAAAAAAATCAACGAACAAATAAATATATTAAAAATAAAGATAAAAATGAAAAGATAATAAAAGGACGATTTTCCATCTTAAAATATGTCATATGAGAATAAATTAATGGCTCACAGAAACTTATTGTTAATTTTGAAAATCTAGTCATAATAAATTACCAGGTTTAACTTCTTAAATAGGCTCACTCAAAATGAAAACGGGATGTGTGTTTGTGCTACATTGGCTTCCAGATGTTCCTCTGTCATAGTTATGTTGTCTTCCCAATACTTGATGGTTTCTTTGGAAATAGGAGGAAAAATGATTCTTTCTGAACTTATTTTCATACTTAAAACAGACACATTAAAACTATCTATAATGAAAGTGTTTTTCTCCAGTTGGAGAAAGTGGAAAAGACATTCAAAGAGACAAGAAACAAAGCTCAACTGCTGAGTTCAGAATTGCTTAGCTATTTGAAGATTGTCAACAAATCTAGTGTCATCAGAATATGGAGATGGTGTCAGAAGTAGTTAGACATCTGGGAAACAAAAATGGAGAGCAGATTGTAAAGCAAAGTTTTTGGCACGCTTTTATGCTTATTCTGTAGATACAATCTGAGCCAAATTTTTTTTTTTTTTTGAAGTATTTAGAATCTTGTTTAGGACTACTGTCTGCTAGTAGGTGTATTGAAGAGAGTTTTAAATTGTAACCATTTTTGCTTACCCATCTTTCCAGTTTGCATCACTGAGTTAGATCTATTAAGTACATTTGGGCGCTATTCTGAGAGAGGGTGCTATATACTGCTAAATACACATATATAAAACCATGAAAGGGCTGGGGATATAGCCTAGTGGCAAGAGTGCCTGCCTCATATACACGAGGCCCTAGTTTCGATTCCCCAGCACCACATATACAGAAAACGGCCAGAAGCGGCGCTGTGGCTCAAGTGGCAGAGTGCTAGCCTTGAGCGGGAAGAAGCCAGGGACAGTTCTCAGGCCCTGAGTCCAAGGCCCAGGACTGGCCAAAAAATAAAAAAAATAAAAAAAAATAAAAAAATAAAACCATGAAATTTGTTTTATATAACACATATATGTTTTATATAACACTATATTTTATATAACACATAAGTCAAATGGCTAAATACAGAATATCACCAATATTATTGACCTATTGTACCTTTTTTTTTTTTTTTTTTGGCCAGTCCTGGGGCTTGGACTCTGGGCCTGAGCACTGTCCCTGGCTTCTTTTTGCTCAAGGCTAGCACTCTGCCACTTGAGCCACAGCGCCACTTCTGGCCATTTTCTGTATATGTGGTGCTGGGGAATCGAACCCAGGGCCTCATGTATATGAGGCAGGCACTCTTGCCACTAGGCCATATCCCCAGCCCCTATTGTACTTTTCTTAAAAACATACCCACAGTTCTATTAAAGCAGAATGCACAAATGGACATGTCATAATTTTTGTTATAATAAATATGAAATTTACAAGTAAAAAAGAGAGAAGTAATGCTAATAAAACATATATAATTACCTTACGTAGACAGATAATAATTAAAGTGAAAAATATCCTAATTCATAAGACGTTGAACTATTGGGATGAGGAAGGTTATTATAGGAAAATAAGTAAATTACAGAGAACTGAGAAACAATTTCAAGTAGACATATTTTCTGAAAATATTAATAAAATTCCCCACATATGAAAGTGAATAACAACTGTTTATTTCTTGTTTTGCTGGGGATTGAATTCAGGAGCTTGTTCATGACAGGAAAATATTGTACCAGTAAAGGACATATGGTCATGAATCAGATTTAAAAACCTATCATCAGTCTAATATAATAAAACTATGCATATTCAGTAGGAATTATGTTAACTTAATAATGTGATTAAGATAAATAAAATAAAATGTTGCAAATGATTTAGCTTAGTTATATATAAATAAACATGTATTTTATATGTGTATGTATAAATAAAATACTTTACCTAGGTACAGTATTTTTTATGTATAGACTTCACTTACAGAAGTTCAAATTGTTTTATATTGATACAACTATAGAACATGAGAAGTCATAATAATAATTATAGGATAAATATTTGAAGAAGACAAACTAAAAAATCACAAACTTTAAAAATTCATTTTGAGGGCTGGGGATATAGCCTAGTGGCAAGAGTGTCTGCCTCGGATACATGAGGCCCTAGGTTCGGTTCCCCAGCACCACATATACAGAAAACGGCCAGAAGCGGCGCTGTGGCTCAAGTGGCAGAGTGCTAGCCTTGAGCGGGAAGAAGCCAGGGACAGTTCTCAGGCCCTGAGTCCAAGGCCCAGGACTGGCCAAAAAAAAAAAAAAAAAAAAAAAAATTCATTTTGACATCGAGTTGATAAAATTAGAACATATTTTAAAAGTCACAGTTATTTCCAAAGGAGATGGATTTTAAAATTGAACAAATGCATAATTATCTCATAACTATATTTCTTTCTCAAGTAAAAGAAGACAAAAAAGTTTGTCAAAAAAATCTTATAACTAAGGGACACTAAGGAACACTTCATGTTCCTAAATATGGTGTAATTAGCAATAATAGAAAAATAAATTTAAGGGACTATAATTAAGGTCAACAAGAAAGGAAAACGTTCATTGGTAAGAAGTGTTAGATTAGTCTGAATTCCTCACAGAAAAAGATGAAAGTTCCTCCCATGAGAAATGCCTAAACACTGTACTGAAAGGTTTATTTAGCAATAGGATTTCTATCCTAGTAGGGAACAAGAGTCAATGGTCTGAATCACACATGTATTTCTCCATTCTCAGTGAACTTAAACCATAATCGAACTCTTTTTTACAGAAGATTCAAAGAACTAAAAAGAACAATTTAAATCTGCCATTATCTGGCATGATAACCCTTTATTTCATTTCATGTCTACTCTTTGGTATATCACAAATTTCACTTGATCATTCTTTCTGAATAGAGAGAATAATTAAATATGTGATGAACAAAATTATGAGTTTATAATTGTCTTAGTATGGAACTTTAATTGGCTAGGTGACATATTTTTGTAAATAGAAAATACTATTAAGATTTTTTTTTTTTTTTTTGCCAGTCCTGGGCCTTGGACTCAGGGCCTAAGCACTGTCCCTGGCTTCTTCCCGCTCAAGGCTAGAACTCTGCCACTTGAGCCACAGCGCCGCTTCTGGCCGTTTTCTGTATATGTGGTGCTGGGGAATCGAACCTAGGGCCTCGTGTATCCGAGGCAGGCACTCTTGCCACTAGGCTATATCCCCAGCCCCAAGATTTTTTAATAATGTTGATAAATTAAAATAAAAACTAACTTCTAGTGTTGTTGTGATTTGCATTCATTTTTGTGGCCGGATATGTTGTACATTTCTTTCTTTCTTAACTGGCCCTTTTCTCTTACTTTGTGAAGTCTCCATCTCTTTCCTTGTCTGTTAAATGTGCATTAATTCCTTGGGAGTTTAATTTCTTGAGGTCCTGTGTATCACGCCCTTATCAGTGTATAGGTAGCAAAAAGCTACCATTCTCTCAGCTGTATTTTTAGCTTAATAACTGAATGCTTCACTCTACAGATGAGTCTGCTTCAGGTAACTTTGTTAGATGAAATTTATGACAACATAATATTATTTTCCTATTCACATGCACCATGTACATAACAGTAGAAAAAGAAATTATTGCTAGCTAATGGTAGGTAACACCTGTAATCATAGTTACTCAGGAGTCTGAGATCAGCGGATCACGTTCAGTGCCAAATCCTTGAGACTCCTGTCTCCAATAAACTACTTATAAAAGAACAGAAATGGTGCAGTGGTTCAATGGGTAGCATTGTAGACTTGAGGAAAAAAACAAAAAAAGGTGAGGGACAGAGTCTAAACCCAGATGTCAAGTCCCAAGACAATAAAAAAAAAAACAATGAATGAATAAATAAATAGATAAATAAATAAATAAAATTACTTATTTAGAGTTTAAAAATCCAAAACTCCCTTCAAAATATTTAAAGTGAAAATGCAAGTCTATTGTACCAAGATGAAAATTTATCATTCATTTTAATTTATTCACATATTATAGTAAAAATATAGGGAATTAAAAAAATGTTTATAAGCTCATATAAAACTTATTTTTTTCAAAACATGGCAGATCAGTCATTGGATAAATATTTTAATTTTCTACAAGTTCTCACTAATAAAATAGTTTCTAAAATTATGTATTTATTTCTATAGTTATAAAATATACAAAGAATATTATTTTATACATTCTTTAAGATCTTTAAAGATGTAACATAAGTTATTTTATTACTTTAAGTGTTTTGCTTTGTTGATTTTACATTTTGTTAATGTGAGGTGAGATTAAAACTAACATCTTTTTATTTTTATAATGCCAACCTAATTAAAATGCATTGAATGAGAGTTAAAAAATGTATTCAATATGGCTTTGTGTTTATAAGGAAGACCCATTATTACTTGAATTATACCATCAGCTTCACGAGACAATATTGAATTCCAAAAATACTATAGAAAAATTCATTTGATTATATTGATGAAATGTCCTAGATTTCCAAAGTCTAATAAAATTTGAAGATGCATATTATCGATGATTCATCAAACAATGCAATGACTTATTTTTCATAAAGAACTCAGTTAAGAGAATAGTTAAATCTAAATACTACTGAATACTCACACAATTTTAAAATGTAAGATAGAGGAAATTTTATGCAGTGAAATATCTTAGAAAAATCATGAGCAAAGTAGTATTGGAGATGGAGTTGAAGGTTAAGTAAAGCATGATATTCTAAATATTTACTGCCTGAAGAGAGGGCACCAAGTGGAGGAACATTCTAGAGAAGACATGAACACAGGTAAAGTGGACTTTGCTGATTAATACACCAAGCAAGCACTACTTTGCAATCTTATAGAGGAAATCTTTGAACGAGTAACTGTTTAAGAGACTATTCTACCAATCATTCTATGAAAAACAAAACAAAAATAGACCCAATATAGTAAAAAGCATTTTTAACAAGACAAAAACTAGAAGGTAATGAGGATTTTGGTGATGAATAAGAAAAATGAGAATAAGAAAAAAGCTTGGGAATAATAATCTCAAAGAGAAGTGTGCATGAAAGATTGAGGTGAATAAAATGAAGAAATCACAAAAGAATAAAAAGTCTCCTTAGTAGCCATCACCTAGATGTGTCTTTATTTACTCAAACACCTACTGTCATTGATCACAAACAACAAGCATATGTGTTACATCCTTGGAGGCAAAGGCAGGACACAATCAAGGGCTTGGTATTTTCAGGGTCTGGTGTTCATGTTCACAGAGGGTCTTTTTGTTGTAAAACCACATGTTATAAAGAAGCCTTTCTGTAAGAGCACACCAATCCTATTCATGAATTATCTAATGAACACCTCCTACTTCTTTTGATCTTGAAGATTAGTTTCAAAATATGGATTTCAGTGAATGCATTTTCATGAATGAAATGCATGAGAAAGGAGGAAACTACAAACCAAGAAAGGCATGAAATAGGTATGAAATAAGTTGGATTTAACTTTTCCTACTCTAAAGTAAAAAGAAGTCTGTATGAATTTGCGTATATTACAAATAAGACATTGCTTCACAAAGCAACTTGGACCACACATATCAAATTCTGATGGGATTTGAAAACAAGTTTCAAACAATATAATTATGTTTAAAACCCAGGCTTCTCAATATTTTATCATAATAGTTAATCATAGGATGTAAATGAGACCCTTCACAGTGCTTTTATTCTAGCAACGTTATTTATCTTATGAACATTATTATAAATAAGAGCTTAAATTTGTAGTAAAATCTAGAGTTCATATTCCTAAATTAGCTTGAAGCAAATTAGCCTTTCTGGACTAACCTCCATAGTCTAGAAGAAAGAGTCAACTACAGAACAGCTTAATTCACAAAATGTATATTTGAAACCGAAACACTGCCAGTCCCCTCTGGCAAACAAGGCATGAAAGGGAAGAGAAAATTAGAAAAGAATCAGTAATATATTCAAATGACCTACTATTAAAGATGAGAAATTTTGAAAGATAATCTTAGGATTTTTCAACTTGAGGAAATATGTAAGTTTTAGAAAATGAACTCAATATTATATTACATGCCTAATTCAGTATCAAATTTTGTTAACACACATAGAGAAGAGTAGTGAAATCAGTATATCCTCCTATTTCAAAGGTGGCTGTACACAAAAAGGGACAACCCTATTTTTCCCTTGCATCTGTTACACAAGACCTTTGATTTCATTAAAGTGTTCACTCTGCATACTTTCCATCAGTCACCTTTACATCAGTTCTCTTGACAAAAATGTAAATCAGGTTAATAATAATAGCTAAGCAGGAATTGTAATTGGTATATATTTATCTACCTCTATCGCAATTAGGAAGTGACTTTTCTCCATTCCGTGTGAACTGGGTATATTAGACAAATGAACAAATATCTACCTTAAATAAAATCAGAAAGTTTTTGTTTTATTCATTTATTATTTTGGAATTTTTTTCACTTCCAGTTTTGGGGCAAACTACTTTTGCTTCTGTGGAACTTTATACCATAAAATCCATGAATGATTTACATATGCTATTAATATATTTAAAAACATATACCTCTCAATCATTTAAAACTTATCTTTTTTAGCATGTAGATATTTTATATCCAGAGGGCAGAGATACATAATAAAAATTGACAGCAAAAATAGGCATGACATTATTATTATGTACTTGAATAAAAATTGCTCAATCAATTCAATCAGTTTATGGGTACATCTTGCTGGATATATCTTCTCCTTCCTCCAATAATGAATACATTTTTTTACAACAAATGTAAAGTATCTAATAGCTAACACTTTGACCTTATTGCATATCAACAATAGAAATGAGCCAAGTATTATAATTTGGGAACAGTCTTCAAGGCTCCTTTATTAGGAATTTAGGCCATATTAGACAACTTCAACTTGCAAAAAAAAAAAAAAAAAAGGTTCAGTTGTGATGACAGGAGATTTGATGGCTGACACTGGACAAAATAGATTAGAAAGTGTTATGGTGGACAATATTTTTGGGGTGGGACAGTGAGCTATTTTAATAACTGTACATTCATCACAGCATAGTTTCCAAAGATCTTTTCCATCTTGTGCACAAACATTCTGGCATTAAGCTCAGCTGGTTAATGAGAAGTCATTTCTATCCAAATTACAGCTGGCATAGGCAACTTGAAAACCCATCCAGGAGTTATACAGTTGAGTGAGTTTTAGGGCTTAAAAGAAATAGATATCCAACCAATGGACAAATAAGCCAATTTAACTCTATGTTGTAGACTCAATTGGCCACAATGTGTACATACAGAATTGAATCTGATGTGGTGCTTGAGGCAAGAAAGGGAAAAGACATGAAATGGAAGAAAAGGAAACAACAGTGCTTAAATTTGATTATTACCTTGACTGAGTTGGCATATATTCAAGAGTTAGTAAAGCAGAATCCTGGGTGTTTCTCTTAGGGGATTTCCAGAAAGCATTGACATACATAAGTACACTAATGAAAAATCACAGTTGATGTCAAACGTTGCATCCAATATGCTCTTGGTGACCTGGAAGAAACAAAATTAGGAGAAGAAAAAGTCTGTGTGTACATGCAAGTTCTACTCACTCTCCTGTCCCTACCCTTATCAACAGATAATACATTTCAGTTTCTTCCGACTTTGAATATGGACACGAGCCAGCAACTCTCCAGGGAAGTTTCAGGCCTCTAGCCTCAAATTGAGACTGGCTTATTGGTCCTTCTAAATAGGAGATTTCCAGCTTAATGAAGTGAGTAACTCCCAGAAAGTCCCCCCAATCATTTACTGACATTATCGTACAACCAATAGCCGATTCAACAGATCCCGTTATAGACATATAAAACTAGAAACCTTATTTAAATATTTAAATGTTAATACTTTTCTGGGTTTTGTGATTTGTGTAGCTGTGTCAAACCCTACCATGTTAAACTTTGCAGAGTCCTAAGAGTTTCCTTGGGCTGGGTTCCATCCCCAGAACAAAAAAAAAAGAGACAAAAAAAAATTTCCTAATGCAATGCCATTTTTTTCCTAGTGTATAAACATAGTTTTTAAGTGAATCTGATTATTTGAGTGAGACTGTTGGAAACATGCTTTTTAACAGATAGCAAGGACTCAGAATAAGTTTATATTTTGCTCCCTTTTGGACAATATTGAATTCAAATCTAAATCTAGTACAATCTAGAGGGCTTTCTCATTGTCAACATTGTATTTGTCTGAGTTTTACACCTTATAGATGTATTCCAATAAAATTTATTTAATGCAATAAAAATGTGAGATTTATAGTTGAAACTAACAACTCACACTGTGTAAAATTAAACTTTAAATATCATGAATATACACTTCATGATTAAATGTAAAAACTTATCCTATTTATATGGAAATCAAATAGAAAAAATTTGATATAATAGTATCTTTGAAACCTAATATGGTAGTAAATGCTCATCATTAAAAAATTCCATAATATATAAAACCTCTAGTTATCAAAAAGGTACTGTGGTACATTTTTACTTTATGTGAAATATTTAAATGAAATTTGAGAATAGACAAAATGGTATTGCTAAATAATACATATGCACAGTTTTATGTACATAATTTAGATAAGTGGATGTAGAAAAAACAAAAGAATAAGCTAGCAGCTGGTGGTTCATGCTTGTAATCCTAGCTACTCAGGTAGCTGAGGTCTGAGGATCACAGTTCAAAGACAGCCAGGGCAGGAAAAATCTGTGAGACTCCTATCTTCAATTAACCACCAGAAAACCGAAAGTAGAACTGTGGCTCAATTGGTAGAGTCCTACCCTGGAGCTGAATAACTCAAGGAAAGCTACCAGACTCAAAGTGCAAGCTCCATGACAGACCAAAAAAAAAAAAAAAAAAAGAAAAGTGTGTGTGTGTGTGTGTGGGTGTGGGTGTGGTTTGCCTAGTATGGAAAAGCTTAATGCATCATATATATATATATATATATATATATATATATATTCTTATTAAGAAAATCCTATTTCTTATGTGTAATTTAAGAAACTTACAAAGCAGAGAGTGGAAGAATTTATCTTTAGCCAGGGAAAAATTAGTGAGAGTCAATCTCAACTGACAATACAGGCATAATGGTAAACGTTTCTAATGCCACCGGTTTACAGGAGTGGGATAAGTATGCAATGGCCAGTCTCTGACAAAAACATAAAACCGTATTTGAAAAACAAACAAAAAATAAAATAAAATAAATCAGAATCTACTGTTGTGGCTTAGTTGATAGACCACTTGCTTAGCAAGTAAGAAGTTGTGAGTTAAACACCTTAGTACTTCCAAATACAAAGAAAAATATCAACTGGTTTTAATTGGGAAGACTTTTATTATCAAATATATATTAAATGTATTTCTGAGTCGATATAGCATTAACTCAGGTCACCTTAGACTGATCTGTAATGTGTAAGAACTCTCATAAATTTGCAGTAAAGTAACAATTCTCATAAAACCTTTTATGGGGAGGAGAGTTGATGCCCCGGACCACATCAAAGGCTTTGTATACGTGGACAAAACTTGAGCAATGAGTCACATCCTCAGTACTTACATGAGGAGCTTTCAGTATCCTCCTCCCAGAAATAAAACTTAGGAAGAGAGGAAAAACTAAACCTGTGTATTAGCAATAATCAAAAAATCATTAAGAACTGATATTAAGTAGGGATACATATGGTGATATATTAACAGTTCTCATTTTGTAAATTATACTGCTCAAATAATATATTGAACATTAAGTTTGTGTTTTATCTTTGGCCATGGAATTTTTAGCTCACTTGAGATGCACTATATACAGTGCTAGCTATCAACTCTGTGACTTTTAAATAAGTGCTAAATTTTAGTAGCGTAACACTATTCTGTAAGGAAAGCTTTTTAAGGTAAATATCCTTAAGCCTGAAGCTCTATTTTTTTTTTCCATTTTGGGGCCTCATTAGTGAATTAATTCATGACTTCCCTCTTTAGCAGGTCAAATGCCCGCCACACATCAAAATTAATCAGATGTACATGTTTGATTAGCTCCACTGCAACAGCTGTAGGTCAAACTACTTTTTATCACACTGATGTGAAAATGCAGGCATTATGCAGTTTGTCCTTTAATTCTTTTCATTGTGACCTCACTTTTGTCGTTTAGGACGTCTAAAATAGCAACACTCCCCCCTCATGTAGCTGAAATAGAACCACGTTGTTTCCACAGTGGGTACAGTAAAATCCAATTATAAATTACTTTTAATATGACTCTTTTTTTTCCAATATTCAATTCCTCCACTAACATTAAAAGATTTGGCTACACATATTGAGTCGTACTTATAAACCAGAAATTGAAAAAAAAAAGGCAAAAACATAAAAATACCTTTTTGCTATTTTTTATTGAAACTGATTTGATGTGACAAGCTATGACATAAATGTCTCTAACTTTTGCATACTGAGGATATTGCTATTTTGGTCAGATCATAATTACAGTTTGCACATCTCTGACAAAACCTCTCTATTTTCTGGGAGCTGTAATTTTGCTGCTCACTTGATCTTATTTTTCTGTTTACTTGTGTGGTTCCCATGTTATCATAAACTTCACTTGCTTGGTTTCTTCCAGCTGCAAGTGCTCTCATTTTTATAGTGGGAAAATTGTCATCCTTGCAATATTTGAATCTGCCTAGGCCACCTCTGAAACTCCATTAAGGATGGATTCTGTATTCCCAGACAACTAAATTTTCTTTATTTTTCATCATAATTTTGTTCTTCATAATTCATAACTGAAATAACACAGGAGAGTTGTACAGGTGTCTAATACTAGCAGGTGAATAGACTATTACAATATCAACTCCAATCTCATATTCCACAGCTAGGTTTTTTTTATTTTTATTTTTTAAGGATTTGACCAGTATGTGAAATTTATATATCAACTTGGAAAATTTTCACTAAAAATATATTTAGAGGTGGCAAACATAGGTATTTGAAATAAATGCATTCACATTAAATATAGCAAAACAATTTTGCATATATCAATGAATTGCATATGAATAGTATGCTAATGCATATGCTCAAGTATATGGGCTATCATTACTTTTATTTCAAGCTTCCTACACATCTGTCTTTTTTGTTGTTTATTTTAATGATAAATTGAAATCTACATTCTGAATAAAGTCTACTCACTCTAAATTTTACAAACAAAATGCATTTTCTCAAAAGCCATCTTCATATTTAGAGAAGAATGTGATTTCTTGAATGGAAGTTTTAAGTTTATTATCTGAAAAGAGACAGATGACTTTGGGAAGCCATATTTTAACTAATATGTTTGCTTCCCTCTTAACCAAAAAGATAGCTTAGTTCCTACATAAACCAGGTCAGGGATAGTGGACTCAAGTACAATAATATCAAAGATATACAATCACATGGCATATGGTTCTGTTTCAATTCTGAATAATACTCAGTGAAGACTGCCTAGTTGGCTGAGACTTTGACTTACCCCCATACTTTATATTTAATAGCAATTAGCAAAACCTTGTGGATATAGATGACACTGGAAGCTATTTGAAATAATCTCTTTGTTTGGAATGAGGACATAAAAGAAATATCCATGAACGTTAGAAAATTTTAATTTACTAATGAACAATATTTTGCTATCTTTATCATTAGAATGATATCATAAAATATACATGCCGAGGAAAAAGAAATAAAGTGTCAATTCTTCATTATTCGAGTACTTGCAAATACCATGAATTGCTTGGATTTTTTATAGTAAGTAAAATGTTGTTTCTGGTTTGTATGAATACGTTTCATCTCAGATGGAATCTTTTTTTACCACATCATAAGTAAGTAACATCTTTCTGGGCTGGGAATATGGCCTAGAGGCAAGAGTTCTTGCCTCCTGCACATGAAGCTCTGGGTTCAATTCCCCAGCACCACATATATGGAAAACGGCCAGAAGGGACGCTGTGGCTCAGGTGGCAGAGTGCTAGCCTTGAGCAGGAAGAAGCCAGGGAAGGTGCTCAGGCCCTGAGTCCAAGGCCCAGGACTGGCAAAAAAAAAAAAAAAAAAAAAAAAAAGTAACATCTTTCCACAAATCTAAGAATATTTAGATTATAACACAATGTAAACAGAGAAAAGAGACTCTGTACCTCAGTATGAAGAAAAACCATTGACATTGACCTTGGTATCAGTCATATTAAGATAATAATCACTTTTCTATTAAGCAAATAAGACAATATTATCATCTGTAATGTAACTATTATATTCATCCAGCATGAATTATTTAAAAAGAAAGTGTGTCTCCTTCAGAAATCCATACATAGCTGCAAAACATAGTGGAATGATTACTACTCTTTCTTTACCTGTTTAAGTAAAAAGCATTTAGACTGTTCTCTAGGAGATCCCAGGGCTGTAGTTTGTTCCCATAATAATAGCAACTTCGAAGTTTGAAGTTAAGAGGATACAAATATTGGGTATGACCTAGGCAAGACCTTAGAGACTGCATCTCAACTATCAAATCAGAGATCGTGATTCCTGCTTGTAATACAAGATCTTAGGATAATATAATGAAGAAAATCAAGATCTGCCTGACCTTAGCAAAAATGCTGGATGTTATTCAAAAATTAACTCTTCCAAAATATTCTGTCATGGTGGTGAGCGTGTCATGCTTCTGAGCTCAAACTCCATTACCAAAAACACAAAGGCTATGTAGTTAGCAGGCAAAGTCAATTAAATCAATGTCCCTATAATCAACATAACATAATATATTATAACCATTAGCATTTTAAAAGTTTTTTTTTGTTTAACCTAGAATGGGAAAAAAATCTAAGTACTGAATACTTTCTAGAGGGACAGATTTTGTATTATTTAATAAAGCTTATGGCGTGAACCAGTGAGAATTTACCTGTAGACTTTCCTAAGGAGGATTTTTTCCTCAAAGATCAAATAATACAGTTTCTGCTGTGATCATACACACCTGTAATAAAAGAGTTAGAAGTCTGAGGTAGGAGAAACTCAAGATTGAGACAAGTCTGGACACTAAGTCTATTCCACAAAATACCCATTGTACAGGAACCTTGAAATTATTTTAAGTGAATAATTAAGCTATGCTGAGCTTAAAGAAAATGACGTTGGATACTTTGTTTTGTATATAACACAGTTTGGCCAAGCAATTAGATATTTTTATTAGTGCAATTTGTAAAATATGGCCTTAGCTAGTAAGTAAATCCTGAATACAAACAATGAAATTAAAATTTATTTTAGAGTGATGTCCATCTGCAAGGCAAACTACATAAATAAAGACTACAATAGCAACTGCTTGCATTTTCATTGAAGGAAATAAAATCCTACACTTTACAAATATTTCTATTGATACATCAAATAAATTGGTTCTGAAACCTACCGCCATACTTTATTGGCACATTAATTTATAAAAGTATAGAATTTTGAATTGGTTTTATGATATGAAGTTTTAATCAAGTGTCCTGGAGAGAAAAATCTTTCAGCTGAACACAAACAAAAAATGTGAGGGTTTTGTCTGTTCTACTCTAAGAATCAGTGATAGCTGAGATAATACTTATCTTTACCATCTTCCTTAAGAAAATGGCATTCATGTAAAAAGATAGAAATTGCTTAATACAACAAAATGAACAGAAGCATATGCCCAGAGATACAATCTTTGTTTAAAATGAAAGAAAAGTATTGCCTTTGGTGGCTGAATAATCAGCTCCACATCTACTTTAACATCTCTAAAATGGGGCAAAAACAATTTTACCTTAGTATAATAATAGAATACCTATAATTGGATGATTAAACAAATCAGTCCAATTTTGGAATTTAATTTCAGTGGGCAAGTTTTGTTTTATCAAATAGAATTAGCTTTTTAACTTATCATATTTCACAAAATTTTATAAAGATTGAAAATATAGTGACGTAAAATGTACATGCTTTCATGAACTTGTTATGTGAGGTGTCAGAAATATTACCTACCTGCTAGGTAGTTTCTTAAATTGATCCCATTACCTACTACTAACTGGAGCTCTGAGAAACCATAAGCCTCTCCTGTCACTTAAGAAATAAAGAATCTGATCATTACTGAGAAGAAACAGTCTTAGTGGGGGGTTGACTTAGCAGAAAGAATTTGACACTTTACTGGCATTACAAAAATATTGAATTGGCAGGAGCAGCTAGGACAGTAGACAAGCGTTAATAGAGAAACTGGCAATGATTACATTCATTTTGCAAGTCAAAATTAAATCAATTTATGATTGTCACCATTAAAAAACAGCAGAAATGTGCAGACACATGAGAAATGATAGAATCTGGACTTCAACTGATGTTTTAATATATATATATATGTACATATATATGATCCTTCTTAATTTTTTTTTCTTATTTAATGTCAAAGTGATGTACAGAGAGGTTACAGTTTCATACATTAGGCATTGGATACATTTCTTGTACTGTTTGTTACCTCCTCCCTCTTTTCCCCCTCTTCGCTCCCCCTTTCCCTCTCCCCCCATACTTGTTCAGTTGGTTTACACCAAATGGTTTTGCAAGTATTGCTTTTGTAGTCGTTTGTCTTTTTATGCTGTGTCTCTCGATTTTGGTATTCCCTTTCACTTTCCTAGTTCTAATACCAGTATTTACAGTTTCCAATGTACTCAGATAAGATACAGTGATATTGCAGGTACAACCACAGGAAGGGGATACAAGAGGATCATCAACAATAGAAGCTACGGTTTCACATGGCATGCTGAAAGTAATTAGAACAGTGATATAACACTCATTTCCATAACATGCAGTTCATTTCACTTAGCATTATCTTTTACATTCATAGAGGCATAGCTATTAGGCTCTTGTGATCCTCTGCTGTGACTAGCCTAAACCTGAACTAATTATTTCCTGTGAGGGAATGGTCTCCCTCATATGATCCTTTCTAATGTGCTTTGATTGTTGATCAATCCTTCATTTTTGTAGCAATCTACTATTCTTTGATATGTAATAATTTAAATAGTATAATATATAGTATCCCTTAAGTGGAAATTTACATCATTCTCATTTAAATATATTTACAACTGCAAAAACACTAACTAATATATTTACAACAGCAAGAACACTAACCAAAAGCACTATTTTGACAGTAGATGCATTTTAAGTCGTTACTCATTAACAGGACTTCTCCCTGCTTGTAAGTTGTTGTCTTCTGTCTATGACTTGATGTTTCTCTCCATATTTTGTACCAAAGTATGCAATACATATATTAATTATTATTAATTCATCCAAAGGAGTGACACTTGTCTGTAATCCTAGCACTGAGGTTTCCAGGATCAGAGTCTTGTGAGTTTCATTTTGCAATGACCTACATGATAATGTCTAGGCCAGTCTAATCTACATAAGAAGATCCTGCCTCAAAATACAAAAAGAAGTCTTCTTCATAATTCACCTTCAATTTTTTCAATATTATTAAAAAGGAAATAGGTACAACTTTTGAAAGCTATATGCTATGATTATTTCTGCAACAGAAAAGATAAACAAAACACATCAATTTTCATAGCAGAATGACAGATTCCACTTTAGGCTTTTTTTTTTCTATCAATGATGTTGAAAGAACGTCTAACTAGTCATTTACTATAAGCTCTAACCTGCCATGTCAAGATGCATTTGAGTGGAAGTGCAGATACTTCGTAGTGTAGCTTGTCATCTATGGCAAGTGTGCTAACAATATCAAAGAAGTGTTTTCATGTTTGAGCTTCTTTAGAGTACTTGAAAGCCATCAATGTATCTTGATTTGGTGACACATTTCTATTCCAAGAAAATAAAGATTGAAAGGTAAACAAAAGAAAAAAAAACATTAAAGGAAATCTTTGTAGTCTCTGAAAAGACGGAACACCCAGATTCTGCAAATTCCAAATATAACTTATTCATATCACATCTAAGAGATCATCACTATTCTGAAAGAACTTTTATTGTCTCTAACAAAATAAAAAGCATCACCTATAGCATAAAATAATATTTTAGAGTTTTAGGCAGTAGATGACATTAAAGACTATAAATTTTAAAATTAAAGTTAAGTAATTATTTTTGAGTTTAGTTTCCTGGAGTGAGACAAAGCTAAACACTCAAATTCATTATAACAGGACAAGGAAGAAGGGTATTTATTGCTTGACATAATAGGGGTAGATAGATTGTGCTCAAATGAAGACAGTGACTTGTTTCAGTTGAAAGATGAAGAATAAGATATTGGACAAATATTAAGAGTATGTAAGTAGCTACCAAACCACAGGAAAAGGAGAAATATGGAATATATTAATCTCCCTGTGCTACCTGATACATTCTTGCATGCTTAGATTAAAATTACAAAATTTCCTCTTCCACCCAAAACCTGGTCAAGCTGTGCCAATCCATACTCAGGCAGAGATGGAAAGATTACAAGTTTGAAGAAGTCTAGGAAAATAGTTAATATAGTCTTGCTCAAGGGAGAAAATTGTGTGTGTTTGTGTTTGTATGTCTATGTATATACATGTGTGTGTCACGAGAATTAGCCATTAGGTCATAGATTTAATTCCTACAAATGTTAAAAAAAAACAACAAAAACTATAAGAAAATAACTATAACAAGCTATTTTTAATTTTTAATTGAAAACAATAATTAAAAACCCTAGTGGTAATATTTCCTTATTATATATTCATATTGTGACTATGATTTCCATCTTGGGAATCCATAATATTATCATATCAAAGTAAATATAGCCTATAGCCCGAATTGAAAGTACCCAAATGATACTGGATGCAGTGGCCCATGCCTATAATTCTTGATACTCAGGAGGCTGAGATCTGAGGAGTAATGTTCAAAGGCAGTTTGGAGTTAGTCAAGCTGCAGACAAATCATCAAAATTCTTATCTCCAATTGCCTGACAAAAAGCAAGAGGTGCAGACGTGGCTCACATGTAGAATGACACCTCTCAGTAAAGCAAGCCAAGTGAGAGCAGAAGGCCTTGAGTTAAAGGATCAGTGTGCACAAAATTAGAAGTTACTATGAATTGAAATAAAAGAAAATTTTATTCTCAATTCACTTCAAAATGTCTTGAGAGCACCTTGATATTCCTATATATTTATAATATGATCCACTGAAATACATAGAAATCTTGAGAAATAGGTTAATTTTCTAACGTAAAAAGGATGAATTGATCAATATGAGAGTTATATACAGCTTTTACAATCTATCAGCTCACAGAAACACCAACTTTGAATCCAGGTCCCATTGCTCTAATTTCAAACTAAAGTCTCAGCAGAATAAAATTTATTTTATGAACATGTTTTTTTTTTATTTTCTATAAGATAATAATTCCTTTGTAAAATCCAATGAGAAATAATGCCACTATAATAAGTTTTACCACACATAGATGTAACAGAAATATTTTTCCATCGTGATTCATATTTTTACGCTTTATTTCAGTGGGCTATATGCATGAATACCATGTAGTATGGGTGGCAGCCACAATATACATTTATTTCTCACAGTTCTGGAGATTGGAAATTAGAGACCAGCATCAGTATTTCTAATTTCTACCCAACACCCAACTTTCTACACTACTAAATTCAAAACTAGCATTGTAACATATGAATTTTGAAGAACACACCCATATATTCTGAACACGGTAGATGCATCTTTTCATATGTTGTAAAGTAACCACTGAGCTAGGATTTCTGAAAACCTACTATTATATAAGATGTCCCCTAGAAGCCCCTTCTCTTTCATCAGACAAAACTAAATAGCAATACAGTTCATAACGTTTCATGGATTGACAAAAAAAGCTTTAAAGATATTACAGAGCTCCAATTACACATCATCCAGTTGCTTTTTATTACTAATATATTATAATTATTTAAAGTATAATTAATGCAGCATAATTATTTAAATGGATTGATTTGTACCGACTCAGTATTAACTAAAGTTCAAATATGATTGCTATTTTCTAGGCTTTATTTGGTATATTTTTCTATTTTAGGACTTCAGCAAAGCTTATATTTTATCATCATTTCTCTGTGATTCTAAAATTATTGTTACAATTTTCAAGTGCAGACTATAGTAGAATGCATTCCACCCTGGAACTGCAAAAATCTTGAGGCAGAAAAATCATGTTGCAGCATGGAAAATTGATTATCAATGTGCTCATACATCAGGACACATAAATAATGCATCATGCACATCATTGAGATTAAATTGGAAATATTACATATTGAACAGTATTGCAACTTCAAGTGCAAAGGATTAGATTGTCCCTTCATAGTTCAGGAGGTATTATATTGCTAAATTTGAATAAAATATATCTTACAAAAAGAATACTATATTTTCAATTGTGTCAGATGAAATAATATTATATAGTTTATCATTTATTAGGAGTACCACTAAGTATTTTTCCATCTAGGAAGATAAGTGTACTTCAATCTTTTTATCTGTTGAAATACATGAAGTCAAGAGGACGATTTTACTGTGAATAATTAAATATTTCATCATAACTGCTAGCTAAAAACATAATTAGGAATACTTCAGTTTTGTGACAATGCCAACCAAACATTTCAATCTGCTTTGTGCTCTACAAGTTTCAGCCATTTTTTCTTCATATAGTATAAGTAATACTAATATTGCCAAGCCACAGGAGAAGTGAAACCGTCTGCATATCAACTGGACGATAACATTAAATTAAGAAAAATAAGTGGGGTTTTGTTACTAGGGACCTTGTTCTGTATCACTATGTTCTCTTGCTTTACATGGGGAAAAATTACCATGCCAAATTATGGCCAATTGAAGATTTAAGGTTGAATTGAGTTCATATCTGACAAGAGGCAAATATATTGTTTTATGGAAGGATTAGATTTGTACTCCATGGTATACTATGGTATACATGGTATACATGGTATACTAGATACATAGATCCTGATGAAAATGAATATTGTGACAAAATACAGAAGCAAAACCTCCCCTCTATATTACATTGCTAAAAGTAATCATTGCTATTTTTGTGAAACCATTTATAACTGATAATTACAAGGTAATTATTACTTCAAGATTTTCCATGCAAAATGTACATGAGCTACCTTTTGTCTTTCTAGAGGTCTGTGGTAAGGTAATTGCACATTTATTCATGTTATAACATGACTCCACATTTCACTATAATAATACCAGATGATGAGAATTCTGGGATTTGTGTAAAAATATTTTAGCTAATACTAAATTAATTTAATCTGATATGCCAGAAAAAAACATTTTCCACATTATGGAAGTTATAGTGTCACAAAATAGCTGTGTTCTCTAAGTTGAATAATATAAATTTTTGATCAATATGAAAATTAGCGAAAGTAGGTCCTGAGTATTTTAGTTGCTGACTTACATGGGCCCAGTGAGGCAGAATACCTACACACATGCTATATAAGCAGATTTGTAGCTTATAGGTCGACATCAGGGAAAAACAGAATCTAAGATTCATTGTGTGTCAGTTATTCAAAGCTCAGGAAAACTGTACAGCGTGAGTAGAGTCTGCATTCATGAGTCCCACTTGCAAACAGGTGAGCAACTTAAAAGAGTGACCTGCACTGAGCTGTATGTTCTATAGGAATGTGACTCAGCGGATTAAGTGTGTAGGACATTCTGATTTTAGGTGAGGACTGGAAGGGAACCTAAGCTTTTCTACTGACTGGGTCCCTGATTCAGGAAGTTAAAGTATCAGCACATTCTGCACTTCTTTGAAATTATGAATAAGGGCAGAGACTGTGTATATAATTCCACTCAGAAAAAAAAAAAAAAAAAAAAACCGGTGCTACAATCTCCTGTTTTTCCTGTCATGCTATTACATGTTGATAAAGCAAAACTTGAAAAATTCCTGACATCAGAAAGTGCACAATCCTACATGCCATGTGAAACTGTGGCTTCTATTGTTGATGATCCCCACCCTGTGGTTGTACCTGTGCTATCACTGTATCTCATCTGAGTACACTGGATACTATATATACTGGTGTTAGAACTAGAGAAGTGAAAGGGAATATCAAAATCGAGAGACAAAGGATAAAATGTCAAATAACTCCAAAACCAATACTTGCAAAAGCATTTGGTGTAAACCAATTGAACAACTCATGGGAGGAGAGGGAAAGGGGGAGGGGGGAGGGGTGGCACGAGGGAGGAGGTAACAAACAGTACAAGAAATGTACCCAAGGCCTAACGTATGAAACTCTAACCTCTCTGTACATCACTTTGACAATAAATAAGAAAAAGAGAAAAAATAGTATTAGCAGAATTTAAAATATGGGAAAACAAACTCTGCCTAACATTGAACCCTAAATGGAGAACAGAGTAGCCAATGCAACACTTACAAGACAGTATGTTGTATGCTAACTGTACAAGTTGGGGGGGGGGGGTTGAGGAGGAGAGAAGGTGGAAGAAAAATGATGGAGGAGGTAACAAGTTTGACAAGAAATGTACTCATGACCATATGTAAGCAACAGTAACCCCTCTGTACATCACCTTGACAATAAAATTACATTAATATAATAAAAAAAAAACAACTACGAGACATTGGGATCATTCATGTGCATAGGTTCTAAAGTGGTAACACAAAGAACTGACCTCGGTTTCACTGAATCAGATTCTTGCCCTGACCCTCTAACAGACCAACATAGTACAATCAAAAACACAGTGTACCCAACCATATGTTTTTGCTACTTAAACAGTCAGTGTCTCTGGGGCTAGATGTATGAGCACTGGCTGGAAGTTTGTAAGAAAGGCAGATTCCCAAGTAAACACACTGGCAAGTCTGCAAGTGTACAAATGTTTTAACTGAAATATGGCAGACTAAAGGGAGACTTCAAGTATTGTAAATCCTTATAAAGACAAAGGCAAAGTTCAGCGAAATAAAACACCAGGAAGCTAAAAAGGGTGGGATGGGGTCCAGGGGAAAGGAGTAGATGGATAAAAAAGAGGAGGGGGGGGGGTTGGTGTTGGGGAATACAGACAAGGTAGCAATAGATATCCTACATAATTTAGCAGAGGGATAGAAAGAGTGGGTAACAGTATGAGTGAGAATGTTGAAATGGGTGCTATTGACCAAGATACAGTGTTTTCATAAATTGCTTTAAATATAATAATAAAAATATTGCTTTAAATATTTGCATTAAATAATGAAAATATTGCTTTAAAGATAATAATGAAAAAAAATATATTTTTAAAGAGAGATGGTAACTCTCATCTCTCAACCAAACCTACTGAATTTTTTTTTAAAAAGTCCTAGGTTGATTTGTACTAGCACCAAAGGTTAGAAGTACATTTCCCAAAGGGGTCCTGTAGGAATATTCAGGAGAACTTCTCCAGGGAAAGTTAGCACTTACTCCTCTCTCTAGCCAGATGGACACACAAGGTTTCTACTGGTAATTCCAGGCAATAAATTCAAAGTAACTCTGTCTAAAGAAACAAGAAAACCAAGGAAGGAAAGCACTTTCAAACATGTTCACAGGTATATCCCACACAAATTCATTTTGTAACAAATTACACTGTGTGAGCATGTGCATTTAGTTTGCAATACTGTTGTAATAATTTTAGATTAATTAATTTGATAAAAATAAATCTTCTATGTGGGCAAGTATGTTTCTAACACAGATAATACAAGTGATAAGTAAACTCACTGTGCTGATTTAAGTTTTATCCACATATCAGGTTCAGCACATAATTCATGACTTCAACAACATAGTTCTGAGAACAGCTGGAACTCGAGTAATCAATTATAGATGCATCTCCCCCAGGCATCTAAAAGGGATGGGAGTTTATTCCATAGTGTTCAGGACTTTTTATTCCCCCAGCTACAAGGCCATGTCAAATCTCATCTTTGAAATGATGACCAAATTCCCAGAGCTGCAACATGTTTCATGCAAGCATAATCAGGCAGCTGGGCTTTAATCTGGGCGATTCTCTTGTGGCTACTTATTGAGTTGAAATGGGTCCAAATATCTCTTAATGAAAAGAGAATAACGAGTTCAAGGGATAGAGAGACTTTAGTCCCGCTGTGAATGAGGAGGGGAATGAGGAGGGGGCCTAGACTCCTATACTGTCCTTCTTTACAGAAACACAAGTAGCTGATTGCAAAATTCAACAGAGTCCTTCCTAGCAATAGGGAAGCTATCTGCATCATTGGCTTTGGTCTTTTCCCAATATATTGTTCAGTAGTTGGCTGTGACTCTGAAGTGAGATATAGCACGCTGGCGTGTGGAACACATGTGTAACACAGAATCCTACGGGTAACCTATTCATGGGAGTTCGACCCCAGAGTTCAAAATGGGGAAAAAATCCTTTCTTAGATTCTTTTTTGGTTTACTTTGCACACATCACATCAGTTTGGGGTTTTAGACCAATCTGAGACAGAATCACCCTTTGGTATTCAAATAGTAGCAACGAACCTGTACTAAAAACACAGTAATCATGGTCCTAGTCACAATCTCCTGGAGAGGAAATGGTTTGGAACCACCATCCTCTGGTCTTAGCTTCCTGAGTCGCTAGGATTAAAGTTTTTCTTTTTCTTTTTTTGGGGGGCCAATCCTGGGCCTTGGACTCAGGGCCTGAGCACTGTCCCTGGCTTCCTTTTTTTTTTTTGCTTAAGGCTAGCACTCTGCCACTTGAGCCACAGCGCCACTTCTGGCCGTTTTCTGTACATGTGGCGCTGGGGAATCGAACCCAGGGCCTCATGTATACAAGGCAAGCTCTCTTGCCACTAGGCTATATCCCCAGCCTCCAGGATTAAAGTTTTGAACCACCAGAATTGACATAATGATCTTTTGAATAAAATAAGTTAACAAAAATTGAAAGGACCATTAAAATTCCTTGTCAAAGGATGTTTCTTATGACATTTATTGATCAGGATGTATTGTTTTCATGAAGTTCTTTTTTTTTTTAATTACTACTCTTTTGTACAACTACTTAATGAAAATTAAATCAAAAAAAGAAAGGTATCTCATCTTATAAAATTGAGCACAGGGATACAGTTTAATTTTAGATCTGGGTTATGTCTTCTTTTTGAAAGAGCAAGAGAAATTATTTCAATCTTTTTTGTACTTCAATTGTTGTGCTATTGGAAAATTTACAACAAACCATTCTTAAGAATTCTTAGAGACAGATTGTCTTTAGAGGGAAGAAAATGTTCCCACCAATATTCTGCCTGGGTTGGCACTTGTGTATGTTATTCTCCATTTTTTCTAGGTGCTTTTTGATTTATTGCGTTGACACTTTATATTAAAAAGTGCTAATGCTTTTGTGTCTTCCCAAATAAGGTATAAATGTCTCTTACCTTTAGGATTATTTGCCACAATTTTATAGTTTTGTATTTTGAGTCTAATAATCCTACAGTGTTTTTTTGGTCACTTGATGTTGTGGGACACTAATAGCTATGACCATAAAACTGGAAGGGGACATCCTAGCTTAATAAATTGCTGAGTGCCACTGAAATAGCTTTTGGCAAAATTCAGAAATCATATTATCCCATTATTTTTGTTATTTGGAAATGTGTAATTGAAGAAGAAGCAAATTAATTACCTCAATCTCCAGCTATTCTAGGCTTTGAAGCAAAAAAAAAAAAAAAAGAAGAAGAGAATAAATCAGCTTTATTATCATTTACAAAGAAGATGGATTCAGGCAAAATGATGGTAAAACATTCAATTGCTCACATGAAACTTTGGATTAGCTCACAAAAATATAATTTTTCAAACTAGAGAAACAGTTAATATATTATCTTTAAACATAAGAATGCACTACTTTATTGGAAGAATTTTGCATGTAAGAGTCACGGAATTTTTTGAAATGCTTTCTCTTATATGGAATATATGAAAAACAAAGAAAAGAAAGATTTAAATTCACTAATTCATCTAATCTCTTCTGTTACCTTTTCAGCTAAATGTTAAGAAAAGTTGGCTGGTGTTATGGACCTAGGAAAAATACATTTAAAATCTGTCTTTTTATATATTTTGTTTTAGCTTTAACTAATTGTTGCCATTTAATGAAAAAAGTTGGCATTTAATGAAACAGGTTATGAATACAATATATCTTGATCATCGTCACTTGTAATCCCTTTTAACATTCTTACAGTTACAGCCATCTAATTTTTGACACAAGAGTTAAAAATATGCACTAGAGTTAAGATGATCACCTCAACAAGTGGTAATGGGTTATCCACACTTTGTACAAAACTATAAAGAAAGAAAAAATAAACTCCAAATTGATTAAAGATCTTAATATGAAATCTGAAAGTCTGAAAAAGCTGTCAGGTCAGGGAAATATTTGGAAGATGTAAGCACAGTAAATTATTTTCTGATTATAACTCTAATTGCAAAAAAATAAGAGCAAGGCTTGACTAATTAATTGCATTGAGTTAAAAATGTTTCTACAAAGCAAATTTTTAGAACACAGAGAAAACACACAAGTTAGGTAACCTCTCATCAGCTATTCAGGACATAAAAAATAACTTCAGAATATGCAAAGAGCAAAAACAAGTCCAAACTAAAGAATTAATATCAAAATTAACAAATGGACAGTCACATGAGTTAGATAGTTCCCATAAGACGGAATGCAAATGTCTAATAGATATGAGAAGAAACATTGAATGACCTTCATCATCAATGAAATTCAAATCAAAACTACACTGAGATTCGATCCCACTCTACTCAGAATAATAATCATTAAGAAAACACTCATCAACTTTTTCTGGGAAGTATAGGTAGGATGGAAAGAAGGTGATTTGCTGGGAATGTAAATAAGCATAACCATCATGGAATTCACAAAGGAATTTCGGAAACAAGTAAAAATAGATGTAGCTTAGGGTCATACCATACCACCCTTCAGCATAACTACAATGATATTTAATATATAAAGTGCTGTATTCCACCAAGGTATTCCACAAAGAATGATAAATATATAAGGAAATATGCACATGTCGGAAAATGAAATATCATTTGTAGGAACTTGGATTAAAAATTGAAATGATCGGGGCTGGGGATATGGCCTAGTGGCAAGAGAGCTTGCTTCGTATACATGAGGCCCTGGGTTCGATTCCCCAGCACCACATATACAGAAAACGGCCAGAAGTGGCGCTGTGGCTCAAGTGGCAGAGTGCTAGCCTTGAGCAAAAGGAAGCCAGGGACAGTGCTCAGGCCCTGAGTCCAAGGCCCAGGACTGGCAAAAAAAAAAAAAAAAAAAAAAATTGAGATGATCATGATGAATGAGGAAAGCTATATGACACTTGTTTTTACTTTGTTTTCAGTTCATACTGTGAGGATATTCACATGCACACATGAGTGTAACTGTAGGATAAGGAGGTAACAGAAAAGAACATTAGAACAATGGAAGACAGAAAACAAATGATGCAGAAGTATGAATGTACTGAAATCTAAACAATAGTGAGAAAGGAAGGACTTGGAAAGAGAAATACATGAGGTTAGTCAGATTGAATTGTAATATATACACATGTGAATTACCATGGTGAAACCTTTTGTTCACCTAATATTTACTGAAAATGATGAATCAGCAAAAGACAAAACAGGCTCTATTAGATGTTAGGCACCAAAAGAAGGAGGGAGGCCCTGCAGAGCAGTTGAATGAGGGAGAATTTGTTCAAATTTGTTCAATACTTGACAGTTTTAAGAATGAGAACAGCTTATGAAGAGACATGAAGTAGGTCGGTTGATGGTGCATGGAAATGAAGCTGAAGCTGAAATCCCTGTGTGTGTGTGTGTGTGTGTGTGTGTGTGTGTGTGTGTGTGTAACTTATATAATTTCCCATTGGAAAATGAAAGGTGACCCAGGAATTCCATACACCACATTACTCAATAGTGAGTGCAAACTGAGGCAATGCCTTTATTCAGTTAACAATTACAATACCACCTTGGTCATAAATGAAACAATGCTTTGTGGAGAAAGATTCTCTGAGGGCATACCTGACTTAATTTTATACCTTCAAAATAACTCAAGCCAACCAGAACGGTACTAAAATAAACATTGGATATTTCTGACCTCTGACATCCTTACTTTCTTTTCCTTTTTTTTTTTTTTTTTTTTTTTTTTTGCCAGTCCTGGGGCTTGAACACAGGGTCTGAGCACTGTCCCTGGTTTCTTTTGCTCAAGGCTAGCACTCTGCCACTTGAGCCACAGCGCCACTGCTGGCTGTTTTCTATATTTGTGGTGCTGGGGAATCAAACCCAGTTCTTCATGTATACAAGTCAAGCACTCTTGCCACTAGGCCATATTCCCAGCCTCTTAGTTTCTTTAATACAAGCACACACATGCACACACCACACCACACACACACACACACACACACACACACACTTGCATTTTGGACAAGTTAACCAAATATACACATGAATAAAATCTAACCAGAATGTCTCAGTTGTAATGGGTCCTCTCATTTCCCAAACATAGAGAAGTTGAGAAACAGATGAGTATAAGAAAACACTCAAGTGAGTATAAAAAAATAAGCAGAAAGATAATAAGACCTGTGTTATAAATATTTTGCATACTAGGTAGCAGTTCCCTGACAAATTGAGCTTTCATTTTATTTTGTTTTCATTATTTCAATGTGCATAATTTATAATTGAGTTTGAATTGTCACACACCAGGATACTTAATCTCCTTAAAATGACATCTTTGAGCAGTATCATATTTCAGGTGGAAAATGAAATCAGGCTGGAAGGAAATAACACACATCATGAAAATGTTAATCACAAAGTAGCTTGCAAACTCTGGAATTTAAAACCAACGCAAGTAATAATAACCATAAATAATACATTTTTCTTAAATTCTGATTTTTTGTATCTGTTTTTGGTAATCATTTTCTAAGAAATTTGCTTATTTTAATAGTTAACTTGGACAGAATAATCATATTACTTGTGCAGAATAAAAATTGAGTGTCTAAGTGTGTTAGTTTATTTGTGTGATATTATGCTGGTTTTTCAAAATTGATGAATTAGCAGTAAAATAAAGTAAGGGAAAGAAAATACAGTATTTTATAAAAATAACATGTCTAAAAAGCAAAAAAAACAAACCTTTTAATATGAAAACCAGACATTTGGAATATAGAGCAATTAATAACACTATTTCATAAAGTAGAACTATTTTTGAACACATAACATTGGGCCCACTAAAACTGAGGAATTAAATCAATCCATCTATCAATTTTAAATTTGCTTCCTTTTGGATAAGCTATGATACATCAATTGACACTGAATACAGATTTTTCTACAGTAACCAATTTGAATGTAAAAAATTCTTGGTGGAAGCAAATGCCGAGTGCAAAATTAAGCTCCATAGAGACTCTACTAACAAGGCAAGCATCAGAAGTGCAGTGATATTCTGGAAGTATAGGTAGTCTATGCTGAAATATTCCAGGATAAGTTTTCTTGGAGAGATAGGAAGCAGCTGAAAGCCAGCAGCAGTTATATATCATTTCAGGGGACTTGGGTATTTAATCATTCCTGTCGTGTGGGGGTAGATGGAGCAGAAAAGAGAGAGGCTTGGGTGTGATTTAGATAGATCACAGTTATAAAGAGAGGAATTTAGGACAGACAAGATTAGTCATATATTAGGAATACCTAATATTTATTGGACACAGAGGTGATAGGAACTCCTGTACTTCATTTAACGTCCATAAACTGAACTTACATGACAGGAACATCTCTTCCTCATCTAACATCTGTAAGCTCCCTGGTCCAGTTTTGTTTGGAATAGTTTTCAATATGAAGAAATTGAAGTAAAGAGAAATTAAGTCAACTGGGGAAAGATGCAGAGCTAATCAGAGCGCTCCAAATCCAATCCACTGCATCCTAGATACTGCTATCTGCCCAGTCTGGAAGAAATTCAGTTTTAGAGTAATGGGGTCAATCCTACCAAAGAGAATGCTGATTTCAAAACATCCTTCGTTACTATGGTATTGCAATAGCCTGTGTGAAGTATTATTCCTCCATCATTGTTCTGCCTGACTGCTATTTGGGGCATTTTTAAAATCCATATGGATTATTAGATTGCTTGCTCTACCTTGAAGAATTTTTTGGGAATTTTGCTGGGGACAGCATTGAATTTGTAAATTGCCTTGGGCAGCATTGCCATTTTCATGGTGTTAATTCTTCCATTCCAGGGAAATGAAAGGTATGTCAATTTCGTTAAGTCTTCTTCAATTTCCTTTGTAACAGAATTGCAGTCTTCCCTATAGAGATCTTTCACATTTATTTAATTTTTTGTTATGTTAATTCCTAGGTATTTTATTTAGGGGGAGCAACTCTAAATGGAGTTACTTTTCTGATTTCAGTCTCCATCTTCTCCTTGTTAGCACACTGAAAAATTAGTAATTTTTGTGGGTTCACTTTGTGCCCTGCTACTTGCCAAGTTTGTGGAATCAGCTTTAGTAGCTTGGGTGAGGATATTATGGGTTGCTTTAAGTACAGAATCATGTCATCTGGAAAAAGTGATAGTTTGACTTTCTCTTCCTATTTTGGTGTCCTTTATGCTAAATCCTAAGTATGGTATTGTACCATTCGTAAGGAAATGAATAGACATGGAGGAAAATATATTAAGTGAAATAAGCTAATCACAAAGAAACAGGTTTCATGGCTTCCATTTTTGTGGTAGCTAGAATGTGCCTATAACTCTATAAATAAACACACTGTGTGGTACACATGCTATGAAGTAATTGGAAGGAATAAAATTAACTCTATAAATAGCTTACATGGTACAATCTTTTAAAAAGGCGAGGTGGAAGCCCAAAAATTCAACACCAGCAAATAGGTATAACCTAGTTGTGTGATGTGTGTGGGTCCAAGGAGAACGGGCTAGATGTTTAAAGCAGAGGGAGGAGAGAGTGTAGTCAAGAATTCATTGTAAATACCACAAAATTATGAAAAATAAGGATGGACTGAGTCAAACTAGAGTGAGAATCCTGGAGATGACCCTGATCAACACGCATTGTATAAACTGTGTTGTTATATGACAGACATACCTTTGTTCAACTACTTAAAGTTATAACTAAATAAGTCACTCAATTTCTAAATTAGTACCATTAGAAAAATGTCTAATTTTCTGTCTCTGATTCTTTGTTCAGTTGTGTTTTTCTCTCACTTTCTCAGCATTATTTCTCAGCATTATTATATGAACCACTTGTTTCTCTCACCTGACCTTTTCCCAGTTTGTTTTTAAGTGTAAACTATACTTATTTCAAAATTCTCCTATTCATGTCTTCCCTGAAATTTCTCCCAGTTGATAAATTGAGATGATCAAAGACGTTGACAAAGATATGCAATTAAGCTACTGGTACTGTTGTTTTCTAGTTGCTTTGTTGTCATTGTTGTTGACTTCATAACTTGTTTTTGGTGGTGTGGTTTTTGAAGTAGGATCCTACTATATACCTTATACATGCCTTGAACCATTAATGCATCTGAATGAATTACTGGCTCAGCCAATTCTTTACTGTCCACTTTGCTATCCATTCCTTGTCTCACCACCATAAGATAAGGAAAACCTAAACTAAGGTGTCACACTTGATCCTAGACGTAATGGGAATTGACATATTTTAGTTATGTGAAAGAGATTATATAGAGTTCCAAAGCTTCAAGTCAGCTCAGAAAATAATTTTCAGGATGAAGAAAAAATAATAATTGTACTTATTACTTGATTCATGTCGCTGTAACTCATCTGTATATCATATTTACAATAAAGGAAAATTAAATTGAATTTAAAAAGAAAAAGTTTGTATCATCTAAAAAAGAATTACTTTACTGAGTCTAATGATGTTCTATTTTACCAGATTAATTTTTCTATATGTATCTCTGCTAATTTCAAATTGGCATTCTTTGTTTTCTTTTTAAAAATACTTAGCCACATAAAAAGTCATTATATAAGTGAACTAAAGAGTGTGACTTTGTTTTATTAACATGTTTTAAAATAAATATATTGAGCAGAACAATGAGATGGTTTACTATATATTTTAAAGAAACTCATTAGAAGAGAGAAGTGTTCTTTCGTGAGATGGCTATTAGTTTGATTGAATATTTTAATATAAGTTTTTGGTTGCTTGACATTGAGCATTGGGATTTTCTTATGCATTACGAAAATTACCCCTTTGATGACCTGCTAATTCTCTTTTGTCACGTTTCCACTTTCTCTTCACTTGGTGGAATTTTTCATTTCAATGCAGAATAAGTTTAGCCTAATTCCATACTGAATTACTATATTTGCCTCTGTTTCTTATGCTTTGGGGAACATTTCCTAACAATGTTAGCCTATCCAATATCTGAATGTGTTTTGTTGGCTTATGATACAAACAAGAGATAAATATCTAATTATATTCTTCTGTATGTGTGTATACAATTTTCTACAACTATTAGCACGGAGGAATATCCTTCTGGTCAGAGGTGGTACATTTGCTTATAATACCACTGTTTTAGAGGCAGGGAATGGAAGATTGAAGTTCAAATTCAGTCAATTGACAATGTCACTGAGACTTTGCTTCAGATAATCTAAGTATATTGGTGCAAACCTAAGATCACAAGAAAGACAGTAGAGAATCATGGACTTAGTCTGGCCTAAACAAAACTTGAAAATATTTTCTGAGAAAAAGAAATCACTAAAAACAAAATAATTGGGTGTGCGTCTAAAGTTGTAAAGTATTCCTACCAAACACAAATCCTACTAAACACAACCTTAAGTTTAAAACAAAAATAAATTTCCATAGTGTAAATTTAACATATTTTCCTGATCCATTCGTCTACTGTGGGGCATCTGGGTGGGTTCCAAATTCTAGCTATGGCAAATTGTGCTGAGATGAACATTGTTGTGCTGGTGGTTTCAGTGTGTTCTTGTTTGTGGTCTTTTGGGTAGATGCCCAAAAGTGGGGTTGCTGGGTCATTGGGGAGTTCTATGTTTAGCCTTCTGAGGAATCTCCACACTGCTTGCCAGAGTGGCTGAACCAGTTTATTTTCCCACCATCAAGGAAATAGGGTTCCTTTTGGCCACATCCCCTACAACAATTGTTATTGTTAGTTTTCTTGGTATAGGTCATTTTTACTGGGGTGAGATGGAATCTCAATATTGTTTTGATCTGCATTTCCTTCATGGCCAGTGAGGTAGAGCACTTTTTCATATGTCTCTTGGCCATTCTCATTTCCTCATCAGAGAAGTCTCTTTTTAAGTCTTTAGCCCACTTGTTGAGGAGGCTGTTGGTTCTTTAAGGTTTTGTTTTGGAGGAATGTAATTTTTTTAGTTCTGCATATATTTTAGAGATGAGGCCTTTGTCCATTGTATGGCCGGTAAAGATCTTTTCCCAATCTGTGGGTTTTCTGTTATCTTGTGAGCTATGTCCTTTGCCCTGCAGAAGCTCTGCAGTTTGATGCAGTCCCATTTGTCCATCCTTTCTTTGATTTTTATCATTTCTGGGTCTTTGTTAAGGAAGTTCCGTCCTGTGCCAAGGAGCCCAAGTGTTTCTCCTCCTCCTTCCTTTAGTGTTGTCAGGGTATCTGTTTTAATTTCGAGGTCTTTGATCCATGTGGAATTAATTTTGGTGCAGGGTGATATATAATGATCTAGTTTTAGTTTGTTGCATGTGTTGAACCAGTTTTGCCAGCACCATTTGTTAAAGAGGCTAGCTTTCTTCCATACTATTTTTTTAGCTCATTTATTAAAGATTAAGTAGGTGTAGTTCTGTGGGTTCATTTCTGGGTCTTCAATTCGTTTCCATTGGTCTTCAGGCCTGTTCCGGTGCCAATACCAAGTTGTTATTATTATTAAAGCTTTATAATACAGCTTAAAATTGGGTATTGTAATTCCTCCAGCGCTGTTCTTTCTGCTTAGGATTTTTTTTTTTTTTTTTTTTTTTTTTTTTTTTTTTGCCAGTCCTGGGCCTTGGACTCAGGGCCTGAGCACTGTCCCTGGCTTATTCCCGCTCAAGGCTAGCACTCTGCCACTTGAGCCACAGCGCCGCTTCTGGCCGTTTTCTGTATATGTGGTGCTGGGGAATCGAACCTAGGGCCTCGTGTATCCGAGGCAGGCACTCTTGCCACTAGGCTATATCCCCAGCCCTAGGATTGTTTTTTGCTATTCTTGGTCTTTTATTGTTCCATATGAATTTCTGGGTTGCTTCCTCTATTAAAAAATGGTGTTGGGATATTAATGGGTATTGCATTGAATTTGTAGATAGCCTTTGGCAATATTGCCATTTTGATTATATTAATCCTCCCAATCCAGGAGCATGGAGGTTTTTCCATTTCCTTACTTATGTCTTAATTTCGTTTTTCATGTTTTTAAAGTTCTCATCATTGAGGTCTTTCACTTCTTTGGTTAAGGTTATTCCTAGGTATGTTATGTTTTTTGAGGCTATTGCAAAAGGAGTTATGTCATGGAAGCAAGTTCTTTGCAACACTGTTGAATTTTAAGTTTGTTGTGGATATATGACTAATGTCTATATTCTTTGTTTTTTGCCATGTATCTTTGTCTATGTTTTCCTGAATTTATATCAGTAACAAAATGCTTTTTATTAACATATTGCTAAAATAATATGATAGCAAAGTGCAAAAACTCTTGTTTTCCTTTTTGTTTTGGAACATATTGGTAATTCGAAGAGTTTATTTGAATTTTAGGCAACTATAAGCATTTGGGGAAAGGTGATTTTTTAAAAAAAGTATCATTGTGATTTTGGTAAGAACCATATTTGTAGGTTACTTTGAGTAGTATGGAAATTTTAACAGTGCTTATTCTCTTGATACATGATTATGGTCTATTTCATTTTTTTGTCTTTTTGTGTAGGTAGGCTCTATCTTCATGACTGAAAGATGGTTCAATGCAGAAAATTAATAAATGGCAAAATCTCAACAATAGATGAATGACTAATTTAATATTATGTCCACAATAGTAGGGAAAATTACATTTGATATACTAAAACACTCATAAGTGGTTAGTTATGGAATGTGCATAGATGACCACATTAAAATTTGTTCATCTGAAAACAATTCCTAATAATACTAAGGAACGAAACAGTTACTTTTCTATTAGATATAACTAATGAGTTAATTTAAAAATCTAATGGGGTTTCATATTATAACTGAAATTAGATGTTTGTTTTCATAGCCATTGGAATTCACAAAAACATTTAAAAACTCATGAACATGATTTTAATTCAGAACTATGGTCATGGATATAATTACAAGTGAATTATTAATAGCAACAAATTAATATGAGATAATTTACATTTTAGATAGAAGAAACCAAAGAATATTTTTCAAAAAGTACTTGATAAATGCATAAATATTATCCTCAAAATGTTTAATTATTAAGAACTTATATGAAATAGGCTGCATATTATGAATGAAATATAAATGATGTCTATAAAATATCCTTTATTTAAAGAAACAAAAAAAAGAGAAAATTGTGTGGATAGAAATTATACATTATGATGCCAAGAAAATGGCATGACTCAATTCATTAGCTTTATAAGTATGTGATTTTTTTCTTCATAAATGATACTTAATATGGTTCATAACTCAGGTTAAAAAACAGCTTTTATTTAACATGATAAACAACTGAATATAGTCCCCATGCTCACGTTTAGTGACTTGGAGGTTATATCATTTTGCATGTGATTTCAATCATTATAAAAATTCAAAAACAAAATATCTGTTTATTTTTTCTTTGGTCAAAAGCTAAAATTCTAGAACTGGAACTTCTTCGATAGGCTAGGGTAAGTACAAACAAAGAGTACACAGCAACCTTCTTTGAGTTTCAAGGTACCTCACTGAGGGCAGATCTCTCTAAGACTATTTGATCTTTCCCAGGGCAAATTTAGCTTTTCCATACAATGTGCCAGTAATTCTCCAGTTAACAGTGTCCTGATACTTCTGTTGTCACTAAAATATTCGTAGGTGGCATCCGATGGTCTTTGCATAGGTTTCAGTGATTATTTGTATTTTGAACCAGTGATGTTACCCCACTGTTCTTAACAAACTTGTTCTGCCATTAGAAAATCCTTACTCTCATCAGCTATCTACTTCCCTATTGAGGATCCTGTAAATCTTAATTTAATTATTTTCAGCATGATGATTTCTTGTCAAAGTCTTGCTTTTTCATAAATTCAATTAGAATAGGTTGAATGTGCTCTCTCAGAATTCATATTTTTAAAATCAAATCCATCAATGTGGCTATATTTTGAGGGTTAATTCTAAGGAATAAATAACATCAAGTGGTAGAATATTCTTCAATATAATTAATTACCTTTAACTAAGCTCCACTGAGATATTTTTTCCAGTTTTATGTCATTCGGAGTGCAAGTCATGCTAAAAAAATGGAACAAGATTCACCACAATGTTACCAAGCTAGAGACTTCGTCTGTTCATTCTAACCTTCGAAACTATGGAAAATGAATGTCTTCTATGTATTAGCCACTCAAATTTTAATCAATTTTTAATAGAAGTATAAATCAACTAAGATTCCATTTCTGAGAAGATTCATGGGTTCTCTATTTAAGGCCAAGTTGGTCAGTAACAGAACTCTATTGAACAACCAAAACTATTATTAGAAAACTTATCAAGCTCAATTTCTTTCCACTACAAAGAAATGCCTTACTTTTATGTTGTTTTTCATTGTTGTTGTTATTTTTAAAGTGCAATGTGAAATTATTTCTTTTTTTCTTGTGTTTTTCTTCCATATGGTTGTCACTGTTTTTCATTTTGGTATCCCGGAAATCATATATGTGTTTATCTGAATTAGGGCAGGGAAGGGGAACATCAAAATGGTGAGGCAAAGGACAAAGGGTGACCCAAGACAACAGCAATTCTTTGAGACAATATGTTGTAAACCAGATGCATAACTTGAGCGCCTGGGGAGGAGAAACGTAGGGAGAAAAATGAGGGAGGGAGGTAACAAGTTTGTTGAGAAATGTATGCACTGATTTGGTTATGCAACTGTAACCCCTCTGTACATCACCTTGAAAATAAAATTAAAATAGAAGCACATGCCTTGTGTACTATCCCCTAGACACTGGTTAAGACCCACGAGGACTGCACTGAAATGTCAGCATGCTAGTAGTTCTTAATAAAGATAATTATATTGTTAACATTGTCCCTTCAAAAAAAAGAAGGAAAATATATTGTGCATTTTTTTCTAATATCATGTCACATAAGAACATTATGGAAAACTTTTGTCTTCTACAGAATACAGCCATGAAGATGGTGTGGATAGATTTCTTCTGTTTCCCCAGAATTATGAATAAAGTCTCTCTCTCTCTCTCTCTCTCTCTCTCTCTCTCTCTCTCTCTCTCTCTCTGTCTGTCTTCTCTCTCTCTGTCACACACACACAAACGTACACACACACGTACACACACACACACTATACTAGAATACTGTGGTGAATTAGTCTGCACAGAAATATTTATGGGATTTGTGGTTACTGATCAGAGAAAGAAACTCCCTTTATCTTCTGTCTTTATGCCTGAGAGTCTGTGAGCGTTGAGCTCTTTAAGTTACTGTGTAAAGCCAGAGAAAAATATATACCATGGGGCAATAACAGAAACTTCATTCTGATGGCTGAATTGTTTCCTATATATCATAGGGTCTAGGACTAGGACTAAATGTAGATATTTCATTTTTTCAACTACTTTTGCTCCATCCTATTAGATGTGTTTTTTTTCTTAAACCTATTAGATATGTGTTTTAAATATTATGACACTGGACAATTATGATGCAGACATTGAAGGATGCTTTACCTTCATTTATGATGATCATGGAAACCTCCCCTAATTTTCTATTATTTAAAAACTGTACCTAGGAGTTAGGGTGAGGTGACAGCTTGTAGAAAAATTCATTCTAAAATAGTTACCACTCAAACTTACAGTCCTTTCAAGCTATTGACATTGTTGAACTTTGCATTGGGAAGAAATGTACATATTCAGTTAAGAACACAATACAAGCCATCCTTGATACATGGCATAAATATCATCCTCCTTCTCTTACAACATCCTGAAATTTATGCAGACTTTGACATTTTAATAGGGCAAACTCTTTTTATCCATTCTAACATATAAAGAACCTAGAAGCAATCATTCTCTTCTAATAAGAAATACAAAGATGCAAACTCATAATACCTCGCAAAGAAATAAGGTCATAAAGAAAACTACTGCTGAGCAAATGAGAAGGCAGATAAAAAGACAGGTAGAATTACAACTCACCTAAGTAGTAACCCAAAGCAGAAAGGTACTGGTTCTGCAAGAATCAGTCTCAAGACAGAAAAAGCTAAGCTCTAACAGATGAATGGCAAGGAGGTACAATATAGCCAATTTTGAGGTGAATTCAGTCATAATATGGCCATTGATTTCTTGTGAGTTTCACATGGAAATTTTACCAGGTCCTCACAGTGAACACCAGTATTGGCATTTTTCAGTATGACAATTATTTTCTTCGTAAAAAACATTGTTTTCTTAAAAAAAAAACAAAAAACTGTTGTCCCATTGCCTAGACTTCTACGATTTTATGACAGCATTACATACCACAGGGAATGAGTAAATGTAGACGAAGTGAAAGGTAGAACAGTAACATGATTTTAATTTTTACTTGCTGTAATGGATGACAATTTTAAATACAAATAACAATACTGTATTTATTTTTTGACTATATACATCTGCATGTATTCATCCAAAGTGAAAAGGATCACATCAATCGAACTGCAATAATCAGGAACATTATATGTGTGTAAATTCTGTCATATTTATATAACATTAAATATATCCATTAATCCATCCATAAAGCAAGAGCTTGACACTAGGTGCTAAGGAAGAACTAAATAAATAAAGCAAATTTATTTCTTCAAACAGCCAACACAAGTTTGAAAAAAAAGAAATATATCAAGAGGTCCGACAGAATACAAGATCCAGTGTTACTAAAAAACTATAGAAGTCAATATAATGTGGTTTTGACTAAGGAACAAATGGATCAACAAAACAGAATTGAAAGTTTACAAAATGACTCACATAAACATGTAAACATGGTCAGCTAATCTTTGCAAAAGGTCCAAAGGAAATACAATGATGAAGATCTAAACTTTTCAAGTATAGATTTACAGATGTACAAGAAGAAAAAACAATCTGGTCACAGTCTTCACTCTTCTGAAAAAATAAAAACTAAAATGAAGTTAAATCTAAAACGGAAGATATGAAATTCCTAGAACACAAAAGAAAGTGAGATGATCATGTACATATAAGTAATCTTTAAATATATAAAACACAAAAGGAATAATACATGAAAAGAATCATTCTTGGGTTAAATTTAACAAATAAAAAGTAACTTTTATAAAGGACAATGTCAAGGGTTAGGCAGATATTGACTTAGAGAAATATTTCAAATTTTAATCTAATAAATATTTGTTGTGCAGAAAAACCAAAAATGATAATTATAAATAAAATCCAATTTAATTATACAGGAGAGCTTTACCAAAACATATGTGTATACATAAAATAATCATGAACAGAAGTTCTACATCTCGTGTAAATGGGGAATTTCAACGCAGAACATCAGCAGATTCAGATATACATGCCTGTCACACTACTCAACAAAATCAATGGTCAACAGTCAGTGATGGTGAGAATTTGAAACATAGGAAATGTAACATGATAGAGAAGTTCTGAAAAACAGTAGTGTATGTTTTCAGGAACTTAAATAAACTCTTGACATATGAGTCATCAGTTCTGCCTCATGCTATTTATCCATAGAGCTGAAAAATTCATTCCCCCACAAAACCCTGTACATGAATGTTAACAGCAATTTCATTCACAGTTGACAAAATTATGAAGCAACCAGATGACTTTCAGTTTATCAGTTGATAAATAAACTGTGGTGCATCCAGATATTGTCAAATTACTTCACGCTAAGCAGAAGTGAGCTATGAAAAATAATAGAAGCTAAATACAAGATACTAAGTAAAAGACAGCAACTTAGAAAGCCACTTTTCCTATTGTAGCTAGAATTTAAAAAAATAGTCAACACCACAGTTTAGGAAGATGAGATTGATAGAGGAAAGACATTGGTTTTTCCAGGAAATTGCATTTGTTCTGTATTATAATACATTATTTAAACATGTCATATATGAAAGCAACAGAATGAACAAGAGGGAATTATAATATAAGCTGTAATATTTGTAAGACAATGATGTGTCACAACACATTCTCTGGTCACATTAATTATACCACAAAGGGTGTAGGATTTGAATAGTAAAGCAAAATGTTAAATGTGTAGGCACAGGTAATATACAGAAGCTCTGTATTTTTATACAATTTTGTAGAAAAATAAAATGTTCAAAAATAAAGTTCATTTGTTTGTTCTAATTATTAATTTTCTTTCTTTACTCCAGTATCAGGTGTACCACCATTATAATATGTATGTTCACAAATACATATGTTTCCATGGAAAATATTATTTCATGAGAGTGTATGTGTGGGTATTCATGTAATAATGAATTTGCTATTTGTATCAATTTCTATATATTTAATTCAACAATATCTAATTGCATATTCTACTTCATTATGTGTTTATATAGTTTGTTGTGGAAAACATTATTCAAGTCATCTGTTAAACAAAAAGAAAGAAATGAGAATAGTGATTTGTTTTAGTGTTGTATTACTTCTGCTTTCCTTTTCTTTTTATGGTTAAGCTAAGAGGTACTAAATAAAGTGCAAATCACATGAACTGGGAAATAAGGGTAGAAGTGAATAGATACATGATATAGTTATTTCCTTGCCTTCTCTACTATTAAACCAAAATCCTACTAATATTGTTCAAAATTGTTCATATTACTGAAACTTATGAATGTTGATAACCAACATTAAAATCTGTATATTTTCTTTTCATCTATAATTGTGATAGGAATAGCTATATCACAATACTTTCTTGAAACTGTAGGAACATTTTTTTTCACTTTTTTCCTTCTTGATGTCAAAGTGAAGTAGAGAGGGCCTACAGTTTCATAAGTAATGCAAGTACATTACTTACCCAACTTGTTACCACCTCCCTCATTTTTCCTCCATCTCCCCCTTCCCTAGTTCTCTACCATCCATGACTTGGACAGTTGGTTTATACCAATTGGTTTTGTAAGTACCGCTTTTGGAATCGTTTGTCATTTTATCCTTTGTCTCTCATTTTTTGTATTCCCTTTCCTTCCCTAGTTCCAATACAGGTCTATGCATTACCCATAGTACTAAGATCAGTTACAGTAATAGCAGGAGTACAAGCACAGAAAGGGAATAGAAGAGAACAAAAGGTACAGCTTCACATGGTATGTTGAAATCGACTATAGCAATGATATATCACTTGTTTCCATAACACGGAGTTCATTTCACTTTGCATTATCTTATGTGTTCATACCAGCATAGCTATTGAGCTGTTGTGCTCTTCTGCTATGTGTATCCAAGATATGTACTAATTATTCCCTATGAGGTAAACCATAGTGTTTATGTTTCTTTGGGTCTGGGTCACTTATTAGGATTTTTTCCCATTATTGTCACTTAATAAACAAACAAACAAAACAACCAGGGACTAGCAGAGTTCTGGTGGTTCATACCTGCCATCCTAGCTACTCAAGAGGCTGAGATCTGAGGAATGAAGTTGGAAGCCAAACAGTTACGGTGTGATTCTTCCCTCAAACTAACCACTCAAAGACCAAGAGCAGCACTGTGGCGTGAGTGGTAGCCTTCAGTGCAAAGAGGCTCAGGGACACTACCCACGTCTTGGACTCAAGCCCCAAAACTAACAAAACAAAGAAAAAAACAACTACTAAAACAAAATGCATGGAATATAATGGAAAATAAACTAATTCCTAAGGTTTTGTATTAGCAAATAATAATTTATACACTGAAGATGGTTAATGATGTGGTCCTAGATTATAATATTACTATTAACCTAAGTTATCACCCTTTCTATTTAATTGCTCATTGAAATAATTTCTCTAGCAAGAATAAGTTACAATGGAACACTTTTTTGTGTTACTGCTTTGTTTTACAATTGGATACCATATGTGAAGGAGCATATTCAATTTTGAAAAACCTGTCTCTCTCTGCAATTCAAGCCAAATGCAATTCTCTCTAATTACTAAAAGACTATTCCACAAGAAGAATGCTTCAAAATGGTAGTGTCAATATGTATTCAATTGAAAAAGTTAAAAGGAAAATATAATATCATATATGTTAATACATTAAGCCAGGAATCATTCTCTCTCAGTATTTGAAACAACCAAACATAACGAACACTATATTATATTCTCAGGTTTGAAGAGAAGAATCATAAAATGTTAGTATTAGAAACAGTAAATCAAAGCTAATGAAGCAACATTAGCACTTTTATGTTGTAGGTTCTAATTACAAAGTCTGTTAATGAAATTGGGGCATTTACTTAATTGCTGTGAACAATTATTTTCAAATTAAGGATGACAATTAAATAGCATGATTGAGTTGAGAATAGTGGATTTAGGTAGCGGTAAGTTAACTACTTTGCATGCTGTATTATGTATGGTAGTTTAAACCCTGTCTACTGATTAACAAATATAAATGGCAAGCAGTACTTCATGGTCCTGGTGATATATTCAAAGAAGCTTCCTGTTGCCTTAAATACTTGCCTTGTACCCTAGCTGTAACTACTGGAACCTACACCAAAAGTCTGCCCCATTTAACTTAAATAGATCTTTCTTCTTCCCATAAATGTCAAACTTCCTGAAATACATTTGTACATTTATAAGCTCCATTGGCTCAAAAAAAACTTAGCAGTGGAACTCCTTTCTATCTCCAGTTCCATAACAAGAAAAAATTAATGATCATAAAATACAGTTTCAAATTGATTTTACAAAAGGAAATTGACATTGAGTTACATTTTTTACAAAAGTAATTATTACTGTATCTAGTCTTGAAATATGACAGGCCCAGAAATGTTTATATTGGTTGTGTTGGGTTGATGTTATTGTTGTTATTTTGCTTTAAATCATTCTCAAAAGCACACCATGAAAGTCAAGGTGAGAATTTAAATATAAATCTAGACACTTCAAATTTTGTTCCTCTACTTTAAAATGTGGCTTTTCATTTTTTACTCCACTAGAAGAATGTTTTCTAATTGGAATACCACCCTATTAAGTTTCTCTGTTTCTGAAAGAATTGGCTGCATCCTCATTTTGAAATTCACATGTTTTCACATCAATCTTCCTGGTATATATATGGTCTTTCAGTCTTTTTCAGGCTGGATTTATGATCTTGCCTTTTCAAACTCCAGAATTAAGCAATTACCCACGTGTAACTCCATGCCCAGAGACACAAAAACCTCCCTAAGCCCTGTCTCATAATATTGTCACACTGAGTGCTAACATCCAACCTACTGATTGGGGATGGGACATAACTTCCAGATCAGGAGGACGTTTCACAGTAAGTGATATTATTTGTGGGAAGTGTTATGAACATAGGATGTGTGTGTGTATGTGTGTAACCTATGTGTGTTGTCTGAACATGTGTTTTGTGAGAGAAGAAAGAGATATAAGAAACTTGAATCTGTTTTGTTAAAATTATCTTCAATAACTGAGCCCCTTTTAATGATACAAACAAAAATAGATAAATGTATATACACAGGGGGGTAGGATCAGGGGAAAAGGCATACACAAATCAAGGAAAAGGGGGCAGGGTGCAAACGATATCCAATGTATATACTACAAAATTAAGAAGAGTGAGGGAAGGAGTGGGGAGAGGAGGGATGGGTGAGAATGTTGAAAGGGGTGACATTTATTAGGATATATTGTTTTCATGAGCTGCTTTGTTAAATAGCAAATAAATAAATGCACATTTGAAAACACATAATAGTAAGTATTTATACTTTCAGCCAAATTTCTGAATGCTAAAAATTTCTGAAAAATTTTAATATTATTTTACTAGACATCAGTTCTGGCTTAATTTAAATTAAGTGAAAATGAAACAAAGAATCCTATGATCAATTTATCAAGTGAAAGCATGTTTGAAAAACGTCAAAGACTGGTGCTGGTGGCTTACATCTGTAATCCTGGCTAATCAGGAGGCTGAGATGTGAGGATCACGATTCAAAGCCAGTCCAGTCAGGAAAGTTCATGAGACTCTTATATCCAATAAACGACTGAGAAAAAGCGGGAAGTACTTCTGTGGCTCAATGGGTAGTGTACTGTCCAGAAGAAAGACTCTCAGGGACAGTAACAGGACCTGAGTTCAAGACCCAGGACAGGGGAGCGGGGGAGGGGAGTGAAGAGAGAGAGAGTGAGAGAGAGTTCATTTACTAGCAAAATAAAGTACAATATATAGATGAGAACACATGGAAATGAGTTTATTTAAAAAACAAACAAACCTCTAAAGGGCCATACTTAGAAGGTAATACCAGAAAGTAAACAAAACAAGTAGATAAGTTCCCCTGACACCAAATTTCCTTTTAAATTGTAGTTTCAGGAGATATGGGAAGGTCAGTCTAAGTTACATTTCTCTACTGAAATGGTAAAAATCGTGTCACTCCTGGTGAATGCAGAAATAATTGTTAGCCTCTGTAGTAATGGAAAGCCTGGATATTACCACGGTGTGGTAACAATCTCCTCTCCCCCACCGAAAATCATTGTCTAATCATAAGGAGCACGTATGATACAGCCATGTTGATCCCTGACTAACCTAGCAAAAGGCATTAAATACCTTCTATTCTGAGTCTCTAACCCACATTTTCAACACAGGGAGCAGGAAAGGTTTCTCTCTCTATTTCTCCCTATTGTTATACAAACATGAACTCTTTCTGAAATATTTTTAAAGTGTCCTGGTTTTATTTTTTCCTATGCACTGAACTTAAGAAAAATCTGTGCAATAAATTTATTTGGAATTCAATGAGCATACACACATTTTAAAATACTTTTACTCAATTAAAAGCCATGAGTACCTGTAAGTCTTATACAAAAATACATAATAAAGAACAACTTCAAGTATGAAACACATATTTTCATGTAAAACAGAGAGTTTGCAGCAAAGTGAATACCCTTAGTGATTATGGTAATCATTCCCTTAAACGTTTGGGCTCATCTTTACTCTTTATTTTGACAATTATTATACTCATTATCCAGAATCAGACTTTATGACATGGAAGGAAATATTCAATCTCTCATAACAACAGTCTTTCTCATTTTTGTGGACATATTGTGCTGATTCCTTTTCTTTATAATGCCTAATTGCTGGTTAGGTAGACATGGAATCTCATAGATTTCAATGCCTGAGCTGGATTCAAAATGAAATCCTCAAGTTCCTCAGCCTCCTGCCTACCTGACATTCCAAGCATGAATCATTATCTCATTTATTTTTATTTTCACCTTTTAAAGCTAGTTGCAGTTTTCATGTACTTTCATTTTTACTTCTTTGGCGTTAGATATACTGAAAGATAAAATATTAACATTTTCTTTCTGCTTTTGAAATAACAACTTAGCATTCTTTTTACTGTGTCATTAACTTCAAGAAAAAAATATATACATATGTATCATTATGACTAAATCTGTAGCTTGAAAGTGCCAAAATCCAGGCAGTTATTTAGGGAAATATTTTACCTTCACTGGATAGTCTAAAATATATAATTGTATTCCAAACTACATTTTAGTTTATAGCCTATCCTTTGACATTCCAAAAAATAATGTTATATATTATTCACTGTTTTATTTTATTATTTTTGCTAGATAATTTTCTAAACTCAGTAATATGCTTTCTTTGATAAAATGTTGAAATTCAAATTTTCATATAAACAACTTAAATATCTATGAATAAGTTTTATATTGCTATAGACAATTTAATGAAACAAATACACAATGAAAACCTTCGTTTATAAAGTTCTCTATAATGAGCTCCATAGATAAGACTTAGTAATATAGCTCTTGGTTAGTCCATTTGAAGATCTGGATTTTATTCCTATAGTGAAAACAAAGCAAAATGAAACAAAACCCCCTCTAATATATAAAGTGCCATATAAAATGATGCGGATTCTTACATTTCTAAGAAGAGCTACGTCTTTGTATTTTAGTCTTAAAGAACTCATCCAGCCAAAAATACAAATTACTGAATTATTCTCAAGAAGCATGTTCTCTCACGCCTTAGGGCTTTCAATGATTATGCTCCAGCTGCTTTGAAAGCTGTCCTCTATCCTGTTTTCAGATTTCACCCATGTGATTGCTACTTACTTATTCTAAGAGGAAATATCTCTTCCTGCATGTGTGTAGGTCACACTGTATTTACCCTAAAGCACTTTGAACTTCTCTTTAAAAAAAAAACATATGAAATGGCTCGTTACACATCTGATTTTCTAGGAAAAATATCATCAGCAAAAGTTCAAAGAACTTACTTGTGCTTCTTTGACTGTGTAAACCCATAATATCATAACCATTTTAATTTACTGTATAAAAAATGAATGAAATAGAAATATGGCCTATAATGTTGTCTTCTTGTTCTCCAATTTGTTCCCTCTGGATTCTTTCTTGAGATTCAATCTTGCAGAAATGCTAATGTTCATTAAATAAATATAAGCACTACATCCTATTTTGTTTATTTAAAAATACTTAGAATTCAATTAATAACATAGTATTTTATACTGTCTGATATTCTGATGGCATGTTTTAGAATGGGGGCGATGATATATTTTGAGGACTGTGTAACGTGACTCTACATAATCTTATTAGATTTAATAACTCTCATCATCTACCTGTCACTCCTTTTACCTGTTGTGTATATTACACAACATCGATAGTGAACCTTAAAACGGTTCATTGTCCTTGCTCATTGTTCTTTGGTTTTCCATTCTTTGAAAAAAAGGTAACCAGGCTAATGTATTTTTTCTCATTGCATGCATTTTAGAATGGTATCACTTTCGAGAACAAACTCAGTGTTATACTAAGCTGTTAAGGTTGATATGTAAACATTATTGGATTTTATACAATTGTTCCAAGCAAGATAAATTTTCTTTTAATTCAGGAGCTATGTGTTTCAAATGTATTTTATTCTAATACATTGCAACATAATATTGTACATATTACAGAAGTACCATATAGTGCTTCAATATATTCATGTAATGTAAATCTCTTAATCTGCCTAGCCATACCTATCTTTTGAAATATTAATCCATTCTCATGGTAATGACTTCCAAATAATTTTTTATTTACCATTGGAATTATACTACATATTAGACATGCTATCTCAACCTATGATGAATTAGTAGTACATTAGAACTTCTTATGCCTTCTTAAGGGTAACTTAGTGCCCACCAATAAATTTTGCTCATAACTTCCCTGTGCTATAATGACCTTAGCTTTTGGGAAACATTTTATTCTCAATTTCTATGACTTCAAAATTTTTGATAACATCTGTGAGAGAGTCCATGTTTAATTCATTGTTCTTACCAGTCTTGTTTCAATTGATACAATAATCTCCGAATCCTTGCTTTTGATTCCAAATGGCAAAACTCCATTTCTTTTATGGCTGAAAAATATACAATTACACATATCCAAAATATTTTTAAATGACTTATCCAAATGACATGGCCTTAGGTTGCTTGTTTACAATTATTACTTCAAAAGTACTATAATATTCATAGTAGTCACACAGATGTCTCTTCAATGTACTGGTGTTATTTACATTAGACAACTAACTAGTGGTGGGATTCAGCATAATGTGCTCATCTTTATACTACTACAGAGAGTGCAAAGAGCTTTGTATTTCCCCAATTTTTCACCAATATTTTCATCTTCCTGATGATAGCCAGTATAACCAGGAGAGCCTGATATCTCACTGTAGATTTGATTTCTATTTTCCAGATTATTAATGATCCATTTTCTCATATATTTGTTCTCCATTTGCATTTTCTGAATAAATATTTGTTCCAGTTCTTCCTATGTTGTTCTCAGATAATTTACTATTGATTCCTTTACTTGTTTAAATATTCCAGGTTTTAACTGATTAATAGCTACAGCATTTGCAAATATTTCCCCTGTTCTACTTATTATTTTTTCACTGTATTGATTATTCTTATTATTATGTACATGTTTAGGTTGATAAAGTCTAATATTCTAATTTTGCTTTTTTGTTTGTTCCTATGGGGCTATATAAAATAACCATTATATTGATAAAGAAAAACAAGAGCTATATGTGTACATATACATATATGTATATATATAGTTTAAAGAAGAACAACACTTGAAAAAATAAAAAATTATATACACTATTATCATAATCATGCAGTTTTAAACAACCTGCTGTTGAAATAAATTACAAAATAATGAAAATAATAGAAGTATGATTCTAGTATTAAAACAAGCATTCTAGACTAAGGGAGAGAATAGAAAGACCAGAAGTAAAGTTACAGGTTATGGTCAATTGATGTATGACAAAAATATTAAAAATATATGATGGGAAAATCTTTTCAATTAGTAGTATTGGAAAAATGAAGTAGCTCTCTGCAGAAGAATGAAGTTTGATCCTTACTCTAGGTCTTACAATAAAACAGTACAAGAAATGTACACAAGGCCTAAAGTATGAAACTGTAACCTCTCTGTACATCACTTTGACAATAGATAAAAAAAATAAATGAATAAAATGGCAAAAATTAAAAAAATAGTGAAAAAATAGTAAGACCATTTGGCACTTATGCCATTAGTCAGTTTTCTTTAAGTTCAATGGAAGGAAGCACTTTATCTGAAGTGATAAGGCATTTGAAAGATGACCTTGAGATCAGAAAGAGGAACTTGCCAGAGTAATTTAAAAATACACAATGTTTGTACTTTAATGTTGTTATAAGAAAGTCAAGCAGTCATGTGTCCAACTTTCTATGGAGAGAACAATCCTCAGAAAACAGAGGGTGTCAGTATTGCATCTGCCAAGTTCACCGCTCAGTCAGCACTTGAATGAGGACCCTGAGCTAGAGAGGGGATGGACAAACTACCATTGTCGTCATCTAAGTTGCTGAGCTACAGAGATAGCCAGATCATGATGTACAGAAACCCAAAGTAAATTTCTATCCCTAATCTGTTAAATTAGCAGAAATTTGATTCAGGACATCAAAAGCAATATAGCTTTCTTGCATCCTGAAAATGTGTTAAGACCATTATTTACTTCATATATATCCTGGCAAGTTTCATGAAGTAAATGAATACTAAAGTGATTTCAAAAGTGCCTGGCTAAGATCTCCATAAAGACTGATTCTTATGATTATATATGATTGCTTTAAGCTTGCTAACATTTGTTTTCATACACTAATAACTCAAATTGGTTGCACCAGACTACATTGCTTTTTTTTTACTTATACAAGAAAATAATTATAACTTCTCTGCATCATTTATAATACACCCTGAAGACATTTGGTTTCATGGAAAATTCTAAGCAGAAATCCATTTCTACTTCTCGCAGGTTTACTGAAGACCTCCAGAGCAGGCACATGCTGTATACGGCCCAGTGAAAATGGTGAATTGGGCAAAGCTGCTCCTTTAGTTTCCAGACCTCCACTTTCACATCACTGTATTGTGAGGCTTTTTATATAGTTATATGTCCATGCATTTGCATGATTCTAAATATACACATAAATGTGATAAGATACAGATATTTTTACTAAAATCTAACTTAGCTCTTTCAAGTTGTATCTTCTATGTTTCACTTCCTAGTGCTGAGACAGATCAAAAAAGCGTTTTCATCCTTTTCCACATCATATATTTGTGAACAACAGAGCACACATATAACATCCATACTGCCACAAGTATACTTGCACACTTTGAGCTACTCTGATTTGGATTCCTAGCCTGGTTTTAAAAATACGTTCAAATTAACTTGTGATATGTTTTACTAAAAAATATATACATATATATGAATATATGAAATTTTGCATGTATTTGAATGTAAGTGAACATGTATTGGTATTGCTTTTATCTCAGAATATACAACATAAATAGTTGTCCCACTATAGTATTAAAACACAAATATGCTATTTTAATGTTCCTTTCTTCTCCCTTGTTTTGTACCTGTAGTCTTGTACACAAGGGAGATGATGTGATTGTGTTGTAAGAGGACACAGGAAAGGAGAGTTAGGTGGAAGGATTATATGGAATCCTGGACATTTCACTTGTATCAGCATTGAAAGCATGACGCAGGGGTCAATGATCACTTTCAGGAGAACTAGCACAAGAGGACAGGAGGCCAAAGGAGGAATGCATGAACGAGGATGAGGCCAAGAGGAAAAGGAAGGAAGAATGTGCCAAGAATCAATTGTATATAGCACAAAATTCAAAAAAGGAAGAAAAGGGGTGGGTTAAAGGTACATGGGAATGTTGAAAGGGGTGACATTGATCAAAATGCCTTATATTAGTAGACTACTTCATTAAATGGCATCTCCTTCAATTAAAGACAATTAAAAAAGTAAAGAAAGCTAGTCAATCTAGGAACATGAGTGCCTTGCAGGTCTCCTTTAGATTGACAATTAAATGAAAATGCAGCAATGAAATATATGGTCCTTATGTTTATGTTGCTCCCCTGAGTCCCTTTAACCCGTGCATGGCTCAGATTGACCTGTTTAAACTCCTAGTGTGATGGAGGTATAGTTTTCAAGTAGTATCAACCATAATGAAAACAAATTAGAACATCATTTTTGTTTAGATGAGGTATCATCATGAAAGCTGAGATAGCAGATTGCCAGTAGACTAATATTTGCAAAGAACTATTCTTACTCATTGAAAGAAAAAAAAAGAGATTCACATTGTTACTGGACACTAGCGGCTCATGTGGATAACCCTAGCTACTTGTTTTCTGAGGATTGCAGTGTAAGCCAGTAGGGTCAAGAGAGTTTATGAGACTCTTCTCCAATTAACCACCCAACACTGGATGTTGAGCTCTGGGTCAAGTGTAAGAGTGCTGAATCAAATGAAATGCTCAGTGATACTTCCTATGTGCAGAATTCAACACCTGGGTGTGCATGCACCACACACACATACACACACATACACACACACACACACACACACCACTATTTCTCTCATAACTTCAGTTATAAACTGTAAGCAAGATGTCATTGTTAGCATTTAATATGGACCTTCATCTAGAATTGAATTTAAAAAGTGGCTGCATTTGGAGACTACATTTCTTTTTGTTATCTTTAAATAGTTGTAGAAAAGAGTTGTCACTTAAAGCTATTTATGAATAAAATGTAACATGATCATCTCATTCCATTAAACAATCTTTCCTCTACTCATGCTTCCCTTCACTTTTCTTAATCTTGTAGGATATGCATTGAATTCTTATTTGAATTCTCACCCCTTGTGAGGACCACCAACATAAAAATGAGATGATTAGATTTAAGCATTAGTAAATACAATGTGAATGTTTTCTAGAAAATTGGAGGCACAGAGAGATTATTTGGGACTTTATGGGTTGTATTCCTTGCTCCTACAGAATCCAAAGGTTTCCCCAATATTTTCAGGGAATCACATTTTCTGAAGCATAAAATCTCGTGCTACCTTTCAAATCCCCTCAGCTGTGAGGCAAGTGTGACTGACCAGCCAGTGGTCTATGCACTGGGCAGCTTTCTGAAACTTAGGAAGTCAGCAGATAATGAATCACGTACTCCTTTTGTTGTTTGTTGCCTATATCTTTCTAATAACCCTGCTTCATATAATTTCTTGTGGGGAAATGCTGTTCCCATATGAAAGTTAGAAGTACATATTGGATCTATTATGCATATAATAATCAATCCCTCAAGTATGAAATGCATATTTGAAAGCTGATTTTTTAAGAAGTGTGAGAGAAAGTGTGGGGAGGGGAGGATGGGTAAGAATCTCAAGACGTAAATTTGAAAGTTTTTAGTACAACCACCATTCCTTATATGTTTTTATTCAAGTAAATTCATTTTTTATTGTCTATCTATGATGTCTGTTAAAATTTGTTTTTGTGTAGTTGATATATAGACGGGTTACAGTTACATGAGTCAGTTGCCATCAGTATAATTCTTTTTGAACAACTTTTCCCCTTCCATCACACTCTCTTTCCCTCCCCTTCTGCACCCATAAGATGCAGTTCATTGTCTCCATATTGTCTGATGAGTATCACTATTACTTGTTCATCCTTGTTCCATTTTTTTATGTACCCTTCCTATCCTCCCAAATACAACAGCTTAACAAACAATACAAAAGGAAAGAGAGCAAAAACAGGCAACTAAAGAGGGCTTCTTGTTTCTTTTATTGAAGTCCATGTCATAGTATATTATTTTATATGATCATCTGGCAATAGCTTTTGAGCCTTAACCCACTTCCCCTGTGGTTTGCCTCTTTGTCCTCTGTATGTTAATAGATAGGGTCCTATATAATTTAGCATGCTTTATTTCATTTACTTGTTTTGGGTTTTTATCAGTGTGTTTATTTGCAAAGTTATAGGCACATTCGACTTACTTAAAATGCACAAAACTATGCAGCTTATGTTTCTTTTGTTCTGTCTTACTTTGCTTAATATAATATTTCCAAGCTTTTCCATTTCCTTACCAATGACACAATATCATTCTTTCTAACATATGAGTAGAATTTCAGTATGTGCGTGTGTGTGCATGTGTGTGCGTGTGCGTGTGTGTGTGTGTATGTGTGTCCCACATTTTCTTGATCCAGTTATTCACTGAGGGACATCTGGGTTGATTTCATGTCTTGGGTATGGTAAACAATGCTGCAATAAACATGGTGGTGCTGGTGGCTTCAGTTTGGCCTGCCTTGTGGTCCATTGGGTAAATGTGCAGTACTGGAAATGCTGAACCATAAAGTAAGTTATCTTTAATAAAGGTCAATTAGTTATTTTTTTAAATGAAAGGAAGCACCTAAACTGATCAAGATGCATTGTATTCATGAACTACTATGTTAAATTGCATTTGTCTTCATATACAATGAATATTGAATACATTGTTTTTATATATTGCTACATACAACAACTCAAAGATAATAAAAATTATTTTATTTCACATGGAAACCTTGCAAGGTCCAGAAATTTTTTTTAACATTTAACCCTTGACAACAACAAAAAGAGTCTCTACTCAAACAAAAAGCAAAAACTCAGTTGTGTTTTTCATGGTAGTAATTGTTGCTTCAATAAAATGCATTAAAATGTTTTTTGTCTAGTTTTTCACTCTATTAATCTCTTTTGTATAAGAAGAGAGTAGTCACAAATGTAGTATATGGTAAATCCAAAAAGCTTTACTGCTATCTCCATCTTTCATAAACTGTTTTTATTAAAGTAGATTAATTTTATAAAGTTCAATATGTCATTCAGTAAAAGGAAAGGAAACACTTAAATTGACTCTATTGCAATCTTAAATTTTTCTCTAGGTACTGAATCCCTGAAATTATATATTGATTTCATTTTATCTCCATAATGACATGTTATGATATGAAAGAAAAATAAACATTGATTAAATTTACATGTGTAAAGGAAACATTCTTAATTTTTCAAATCAGAACTCATAGAGATATTTTGATCATTGAGACTCAAAATTAAATATGTCATTTTAATATATGAAATTAAACATGGTATCTATTATAGAGTAAAATAACTTTATTTAAACAACATTTTCAAAGTCTATGACATACCTAAATGCACATACCTATAATAGTAGCTATTCAGGAGTCTGAGATCTGGTAAATGACACTTCAAGGCCAGCCTGAGAATAAAAGTCCTTGAGACTATAGCTTCATAATAATCAGCAAAAACAGATCTGCAGTTGTAACTCAAATTGTAGTATTCTAATCTAGCAAGTATGAGGTCCTAAGTTCCAACTGTAGGAGTGTCAACTAACAAGAAATATTATGTGGAGATACACAAGTATACATATGAATATTTTAACTTAAATAACTTGTAGTATTTTTCTTTTATTCTATTATATTCTATTATTTTGCACTTAAAATATATTTACTTCTAAAAAAATAGTGACAATTGAATATTTATTTTCCTGTGAATTTTCACTTTAAATTAATACCTTGTATGAAATGAATCAATTCTGGAAATTGTAATCTGTTCCTATAAAAATCAGACCAAATTCAAAGAAACTTCCACAAGAAGAAGGCTTCCAAAATCATGTATAAGAAGATTAGTACAAACACCAATCCTAAAATTAAAAAAAAAAAAAAAAAGCAATTTCTGATTTAAGTGCACTTAGACCAGGATTATCCTTAGAGCAATTGAAGTAGAGGCAAGGTTCAAGACCTTCTTTTTCTAAGGACCAGATCTGTTACTTTCAAGGACATTTTTGAGCAATAAAGAATAGCTTTGTAATAAGAAACACAAGTAATATTTGTTCTTGGAAACGACTTCTATTCCAAGGGGTTTCTCTTCATCGCCTCTTATCAAAACAACACAATACATTTCATTCTCATGACCCTTTCATCCTCGCTTCACCAGTACACCATGCCTCTACCAATCCTCTTTCATGCATCCTATTCTACACCAGATTTTATTTGCTTCAGTTTCCCCTGGGATGAACTTACATCACCACAGTTTTATTAATCAAGTAGTAATTTCACAATAAATAAATGATATATACAATTATTATATTATAAGTAATTATATAATAAATAAATTATTATACAATAAATAAATAATTTCTGTTAATCATATTTCCCAACTTCCCTTAATTCCATAATTGTTTTTTGGTTGTCATTATTGTTGTTTGGTATTCTTTTTGGCACTGAAGAAAGATTTTCAACTTCTTGTTTAACCACACACACCATACAGACACACACACACACACACACACACACACACACACACACACACACACACACACACACTAGACTGGAAATGTGGCTTAGTGGTAGAGTGCTTGCCAGCCATGGATGAAGCCCAAGGTTCAATTCTTCAGTATCACATAAACAGAAAAAAGCCAGAAGTGTTGCTGTGGCTCAAGTGGTAGAATGTTAGCCCTGAGCAAGAGAAACTCAGGGACAGTGTCCAGGCCCTGAGTTCAAGCCCCAGAAATGGGAAATCATCATTATCATCATCAACAACAACATCATTTTCATCTTCATCATCATCATCATCATCATCATCATCATCATCATCATCATCATCGTGTTTCAAGTCTTAGGAAAACATATGCAAACAATAGCTAAGAAGGAGGAAAGTCGATCTCACAAATCCAAGAATACACAAATGGACATTACCGATGTTTGCATGGAGATAATCATCCAGCTTTTAGAGTATGTGATCTGCCTTAGAGTAGGATATTTTCTCTTATTCTATGTCTTACACATATGTGTATGTATGTGGGAGGTGGGTATTGTAGAGTGATGGTTAGAGACAGAGACAGACAAAAAGTCAAATACTTTCAAGACAGTTCCTGACTACTTTTTTTTTTCAACTCAGAGGATGGACATTAATGCAATAAAATAGGATATCCCAATTGTCTGAACCTTTACTTTTGAAAATTGGATATTAGGTACTGTTGGTAGGTTTGGTAAATGCCAGTAACCATTTTAAAAACAAAATGGTTTGTTGGAGTCCAGTTTCATGAATATTGGTTTCAAGAAGCCAAGATCAGTAAGGTAATTATAGAGGGAGATATCACAAAAATCTCTAGATTTCTGTGGTAAGGCAAGGAACTAACTTCGGAGTTCATCTTGTTCCATGTCATCAAAATTATTCCTTGTCATGAACACATGAGAGGTTTATTTGGAGGGGGGGCACAAAAGAATGGGTAATATGGACACAATGGTGAACAAGTATATAGGACATACTTACACTTGATAAAGGATACTGTAAATACTTGAAAAGTAAGTATGGTTTATCATGAGAATCAGTATATATTTGCCTATTACAGAGATAAAGAGAGAAAAAGAGAGAAAGAGAGAGAGAATCTTTTTTTCTCATTTCAATTTAGTGGGGTTTCCTTTTCTTATGTTTTTGTGGAGAAGTTTCTCAGGGTGGAGAAGAAATATTAATGCATATTTCATATTTACAACGTACAATTTTCCCATTCTAATTTACATTTCAAATGCCTGGTGCCATGAAATTATTTTTTACACTGCTATTACTACATAGATTAATCTTTACTCAAGAGCCCATCTTCCATGAGCCTAGGGTTGTCTCTTTAATGAGATTTAGTGGTACAGTGCTTGCCTAGCATGCATGAAGCCCTGGGTTCCATTCCTCAGTACCACATAAACAGAAAAAAAACAGAAGTTTCACTGTGGCTCAAGAGGTAGAGTGGGAGCCTTGAGCAAAAAGAAGTCAGGGACAAGGCACATTACACAGGACCCTAGTTCAAGCCTCAAAACTTTTAATTAAGTGGGGTACTTTTTTTTTTCCTTTTTCATCTTCAAGACTCTTCTGTGCTTGTCAAGTAGCCTGATGGTTTGGAAAACATCAGAGTTAGTAGCCCATTACCTCTACTCAAGATATTTTACATTACTCTATGTTCAGTCACCATGGATTAATGGAATTTTAACTATGAATTTGTCCTCTGAGTTCTAAATGTCTATTAAAAGAAAAACAACTAAAAGTGGGAGAGAAAGCTCCTGAGAGAAACCTGAAATTTACAGCCTGCTTCATGATTTAGGTAAAAAAAAAAAAAAAAAAACAGGAATCAAGCTCATTTTGAGAATCTTATATAGCATAGTTGAAGAAAAATAGTACGTTAAAAAATGGCTAGACCTCAGGAATATGTTGGAAAGAACCATAGGTTTAAAGAAAATGGGAGTTTTTCAGGCACTAAGGGCTGACTTACGCCTTTAAATCGTCCCCACTCAGGAGGCTGCAGTTTGAAGACATTATAGCAGCAGCAGCATCACAGTTTAAAGCCTCTTCTTGTGTTCTAAGATCTTCTGTATCTATCAGTTAGTTGCTGTTGTTTTGTTTTCACCTCACAGACAAATAATAAGGCCAATTGTCTGTGTCCACCTTCATTTCCAAAGTGTTCTTGCTATTCAAATCAGCCTACTGGTGAGGCTTTCTTAGTCACACCTGTTACATACATTGGTATTTCTCTCCTTTTTACGACCCATCCTCCTCTTCTCTGGAACCTAAATCCTCACTTTCATTGAAACATTTAATGCATTTAAATCTCATACCTTCTGGCATCCTTATGAACATTTTTAAATTTTAAGGTACTGAGTACATTTCTTTTCAGATTTGTTACTCCACCCTCGTTTGTCTCCCACTATTCCTTCCCCCAACCTCCCCCAAATATGTACAGTTAATTTCCAACATATTGTCTTGTGATTATTGCTGTTGCATTGGTTTTACAAATAGAGACAATACTCTCTTCAAAGTAGATAAGATTTTTCAACAAAATGAATGTATAAGAAGAATGAAAGAGTATAAAAGTGAAACCATAGTTTCCACAGAGATAATGACTGCAGAAAGTAGTGGAGGAGTACTGTTGGGGATGTAGAAAAAAAAGAGGCTAGAATTATTCAAACACTGAGAGAATTGTGGTCCACACCTTTCATTAGGAACTTGACCTCCTGGTTAGTGGACTCCAGTATCTATAGATACAAAGTAGCTTGTAATGTTTGATTGTTGGAAATTTGAGCAAGAATGGAAGTTGGGGGCTGGGGATATAGCCTAGTAGCAAGAGTGCCTGCCTCGGATACACGAGGCCCTAGGTTCGATTCCCCAGCACCACATATACAGAAAACGGCCAGAAGCGGCGCTGTGGCTCAAGTGGCAGAGTGCTAGCCTTGAGTGGGAAGAAGCCAGGGACAGTGCTCAGGCCCTGAGTCCAAGGCCCAGGACTGGCCAAAAAAAAAAAAAAAAAAAAGAATGGAAGTTGGCTAAAAGTAAAAAGAAACGCTGCTATAGATAAGATAAAGATAAAAATCGGGGTGCTGATGAAAATAAAAGTGAGATAGATCTTTTAGTTTTTATACTATCTTCTATAGAAAGGATTTATTATTGTGTCAGCCTATAGGAAATAAAACTGAAAGGAAGTCCTAGCTCAGGCTTCTGTGTTCCTAGGAACTCAGAAGCCAGGGCCCTAAAGTTGGAGAATTCAGGAAACCAATGAGATTCAATGTCCAATTACAATAGATACAATGGATCGGAGATATGAATCAAGTGGTAGAGTGCCAGCTATGAGATCAGAAAAAAAAAAAAAAAAAAAAACTAGTGAGAGCATGAGGCTTGAGGGCTGGCGTAGCAGAAAAAAATAAAAATAAACAAATAAATAAATAATAAAAAGAAAATGCCAGATTGAATATCACAATGCAGTAGGAGAGTGGCTTTCGAAATTTTAGATCCAAAGGCTACATAACCAGTAGACTTTTCAACCTTAAAATGTAACAAGAAATTATAAGCTGAATTGTATTCCTTGAATGCTTGAAATAACTTAGAAACTTGAAATACTTAGAAACTCAGAAGACAATGTCATATGTAGTCCATATAGTAAGTTTTATTTTTTTATTGTCTTGCCTATATCAAGGCTTGAACTCTCACTCAACTCTTCTGATCACAGCCATGCCTTCAGTCCAGAACATTTTTTGCAAGTTCATTGGAAAGAATCTGGCAGACTTTACTGGCTGTATTGAGTTAGGATCCCAGCTACTTAGTTTGTTGAATAGGTAGGATTACATGTCAGCCACTTGCACCCACATTCATACGTAGTATTATGACTAAATCTAAATCTGTCAATTTAGAAATCTCCACGAAGCTTAAAATTATAAAGATAATTAAATACTCATGTTACACTATGGTGGATTCACTTAATAGTTCTCTCTCTCTCCCTCTCTCTCTCTATCTCTGTGTGTGTGTGTGTGTGTGTGTGTGTCTATTTTGTGGGTGTTCAAACTTCTTCACTACTTGTTAATTATTCCTGTAATCTAGATTTATGTATATCTGGATTACTTTAATCCTAGCTATGTTAATGGTCAACTAATTGCTTTATATTTACAATTGTCATCAAATTCATAAAATCAAACTGATGGTATTCATACCTCAAACCAATACTCTAATGTTATTGAAGAATTCTAAGTTTATCATCTAAACTACCGTCAGTAAATCTTCAAGTTTCATGTTAATGTCTATTCAGCACTTTGAAGATTTTCAGGAGTATATGCCCATAGGGAATATGTATGTTAAGATGAACTATTTTATCATTTCAGGCAATAAAGTTTATTAGTATTCTAATGAGAGCATTAAATGACTCCATTTGGCATTCTTACTGTCACAAGGTCATTTAATCATGCTCCAACCAGCTCAGTAAAGTCATCATTTTATATCTTGTATTGATAGTACAAAATAAACACTGCCCTATTTATGATCCCTCCCAAAATTAAATTCAGCTAACCAATCTAAGAACAGTACTTAGTTTTATATTTAATTAGTGTTATATATAACATAATGCATAATCATATATAAATAAAGAGAGTACTAAATTTGATGAAGGCAGAAATACTAGTGGGTTGTATGGCATGTACAAAGTTGGAAACAGGCCATTTGTTTGGCACAATGATTCTTCAATGCTTTTGAAAAGAAGCATTTAGAAACAGCTTTTCTTTCTAAGTAAATAAGAATTAAGGAAGTAACATATTAAAAGTTATAGGATATCTTGTCTTTACAGACAAATCAATCTAAATTCATTCCTTTATAGAAGTGGTGCATTCTGTACCTCATTGCAAATACACACTGAAAGTGATCTTGTTGTTTTGTGTTTTTTTTTTTCTTATTTATTGTCAAACTGAAGTACAGAGAGGTTACAGTTTTGTACTTTAGGCATTGGATACATTTCTTGTACTGTTGGTTACCTTCTTCCCAATCCCCCTCCTCCTTCCCCCTTTCTAGCTCCCTCCATGAGTTGTTCAGTTGGTTTATACCAAACAGTTTTGCAAGTATTGCTCTTGTAGTTGTTTGTCTTTTATCCTTTTTGTCTCTCAATTTTGGTATTCCCTTTCACTTTCCTAGTTCTAATACCAGTATATACACTTTCCAATGTACTCAGATCTAAGACACAGTGATAGTGCAGGTACAACCACAGGAAGGGGATACAAGAGGATCATCAACAATAGAAGCTACGATTTCACATGGCATGGTGAAAGTCATCTTGAAGACAGAGTCTACATGGAAAAACCAGGAGTGCCAAGCTCTGTGTTACTAATAGCTGTAATGAGTTCTCTTCATGTAGTGCTACATAGGTGTTAAATTGTATTTTTTTTTTTTTTGCCAGTCAGTCCTGGGCCTTGGACTCAGGGCCTGAGCACTGTCCCTGGCTTCTTCCCGCTCAAGGCTAGCATTCTGCCACTTGAGCCACAGCGCCACTTCTGGCCATTTTCTGTATATGTGGTGCTGGGGAATCGAACCCAGGGCCTCATGTATATGAGGCAGACACTCTTGCCACTAGGCCATATCCCCAGCCCCTAAATTGTATTTTCCAAGGAAAAAAATAGGAGTATCTTCATGTGAAAGTTTATTATGATAATAAGGAACTATAGATAATAAAATATTGACTCCTCTACCAATAAAATAACCCCAAATTTGGCAATGTTGAGTCAGCCTCTCAGGAGGCTGAGATCTAAGGGAAGTCTATAAGACTTTTAGCTCTAACCACCAGAAGCTTCAAGTAAAATTCTACTTAAGTGGAAGAGCATTAACCTTGAGTTCAGAAGCTCAGGGACAATGTGTAGACCCTAAATTTATGACTTGGTACTGAAAAAAAAAAGTTATTTCATAATCTTATCTACTCAGTTAGACCTACTAATCTTTTCAAAACTTGTAATTAGCCTTGAGGATCTCATGTAGAATCACAAAAAAAAAATTTGCAATATTTTTTCTTCTCATTTTCTCGTATTAGAGATTGGCATTTTTGAGTTATGTTCAAAGTTGGCATGTCTGCATGATTTGATTTAGTCTGTAGAATGAGTTACATGGATGATAAGTAGTAATTCCCCTGAAAATTCAAATAAAACAACTAACATAAAAATCACCCTACGTGGTTACTGAATATGATTTTGGTACACTGGATATTGTATATATGACAACCTGATCTACAGAACGGAAAGAAAAATGAGGATGTAAGATATCACAATAAATGTACTCAGTGACTTATTTTCTAACTGTATCCCCTTTGCACAACACCTTGTCAATAAAATTTAATTAAAAAATAATGCAATATTAATTGAGGAAATTTCCCATGGATAAATAAAAAGGTATTAAAATTATCATGTTATAGCTTTGTGTATATGATTCTCATGCTACTAAGAGAAAAAGTAAATAAAAAAGTATGAGGAAAAGAAAACAAACTTAGTGAAAATTTACTAACTTAATGTAAATTTCCATTTTTAGATAAAGTAATGTTTGAGAAAAGATACCAATCCATTTTAAATTAAATTTAGCATTTTATGCCAAGAAAAATTACACTATAGTTTGTTAAAAATAAGAGTCAAAGTAGACTTGTATTTTCTTATAACGTAATTGGAATATAGAATGAAAAAAAAAGTACTGTTCACTATTTAGAGAGAAAATCCTCCAATAATACATAACGATATCATTTTGTTATGTCTAAAATAAATTAATTTTTACCGAAAAAACTAGAAATTGTATTTTCCCATCTTATTTAACTGATGTATAGTCATTTTTGATAACTGATGTTAAGTTTGTTTGCACTTACTCATGGAAGGTTACAATGGTAAATACATTCAGTTTCCTATCAAATGTAAACTATGAGTTGTTGCAAAATTTTAACAATAAAATTATTTTGTATGTTAACATTTCTCTACAACTATTCTTAAGAACTTACAAAATCTCTTCACATGTAACTACTTATATTGTATACACAATATGGTTAATCAGTGACATTTTAGGAATTTGATATATATATTTATAGTGTGTATATATGTATGTGAATATATAATGTAGATTATATATAATTATACATTATATATATTTCTAGATAATATTACACACATATATGTATATATTACTTATAATTGTCCACAAAATAATGCTAATCAATGACATTCTAGGAATTTGATATATATACCATATATATTTTGCATATTGTATATATTATAAATTAATATGTATATTTGATTAATATAAAATATAACTGTATGTCTAATATATAGTATCTAATATATGCTGCATAATATATGATATATTATATATACTCATTATATAATATGTATATTTGTAATATTACATATAATATTTTATGCACAAAATAATATTTTTAAAAGACATCCTCTAACCTATTCTTTATCATAATGTGTTACTTTAAATAATTCTATAAATAAAGCCTTGATAATCAACATTCTAGAGTTGATGTTTATATAGTTCTAGTATGCCCCCTAGTCATAGCTCAAATATAATGTCAATAAATTTTAGGTATATATTGTGATATACAAAAAGAAAGTAATAGTCAACTAAAGTTACAGGAATGCATATATTGTAGTCTAAAAGTGTATTCAGTTCCTATCCAACCATTTATTAGAACTGATGAATTCTATAATGTAATTATTAATGGACTGACTTTGAATAAACGCTAAGAGTGTAGTGGTACAGTGAATCTAACAGGCTGGGAGCCATGACAAATCTGGTGGGATGCCATCTCTGCTCTCTGACACAACATAGAACCAGAAACCAGACACCCACAAGACTGTCATCTTGAAGAGGTCAACTACAAGATGTACATTTTTGAATAGGGTCAGGCATATACAAAATTACTGATTGTATTATTGTAGGAGATGACCCCATCCCAACACATCTTTCCTGGCACCTCAACTATGATGGAAACATAATTTAAAAAACAAACATTTTTATCCTAGTGGCCTCAGGGAAAAAGTGAAACAATCTCAAGATATATAAAACAAACTGGGTTTCCTGTGTGTCTAAAATAGTAGAGATGCTGCCTATCATCAACTTAACTTTAATTACAAAGAAAACCTGGGAACTTGTCCTAAGTTTTTTGTGAATGCCTGTTTATATATTACCAATACAATAGCACTAATTAGAGAAAAGCAATTCAGATTTTTAGATTAGGAATACAAATATATTTTAAGGAAAATGAGATTAAAAATAGCATACACAGAAATCTAGACTGGGAGGCTGGGGATATGGCCTAGTGGTGAGAGAGCTTGCCTCGTATACATGAGGCACTGGGTTCGATTCCCCAGCACCACATATACAGAAAACGGCCAGAAGTGGCGCTGTGGCTTAAGTGGCAGAGTGCTAGCCTTGAGCAAAAAGGAAGCCAGGGACAGTGCTCAGGCCCTGAGTCCGAGGCCCAGGACTGGCCAAAAAAAAAAAGAAAGAAAGAAAGAAAGAAATCTAGATTGGGAACAGTGAAAGCATCTTTCATTTCCACTGCTGTGATTCTGGATTAATAATATATATAACAACCAAAAATCATGCATTGGAAAGTCAATCTTATTATCTATTGGAATAGTCTGTGCTGTGCTGTGCTGTATCAAGACGAGCGCTTCTCCTGCTTCGGAATTGGAAGCCAGGGAACCTCATTGTGAAAAGTCCTTGTTATTTTACAGACTTCGGCGCTTTGGATTATATAAATTAAAAAAAAAATTTAACATATTAGGTTAAATGGTTTTATTAAACCATTTGTTTTGAATCTTATTGTTCCAACAAATGTTATGTTTTACATTGTAATATATTTGTAGTACACAGTATGCAATGGGACCTTTATTTTCACAAAACTTTGTTCATTGAAGGGAAACACACATCCTTTGTCACTCTGGGACTGATTTACTCACTTAATATAACTTTTTTCAGGTCTTTCTATTTCTTTGCATATGTTTATATATATATATATATATGTTTCTAACGGATGAGCAAACTTCGTGTGTGTGTGTGTGTGTGTGTGTGTGTGTGTGTATCACATTTTCTTGATGTTTATCCCCTGAGGGGGGATCTGGGCTGATTCTATTCCTTGAGTATCTTGAATAGGGTTTCAGTGAACATGGTTGTTCTGGTGCTTTTACTCAATTCTGATTTATAGCCTCTTAGATAAATGGCTCTTTCCTTTCTGGCCAAAATTATATACATTCTTCTGATATCTGAGGAAGTATTATACTTTCTTTTCTTTCCTTTTCACTTTTATATTTATTGCTTCATATTTTAAAACATCTTTATGGTTCTCTTGTCTTTCATTCCTATTTGAATGCAAACCTTTTTTGTACAATACCTATGCCTTTCATTTTATTTTTATTTCTGTGACCTTGTTCATTGATAAGGACTATTATTTGTCTAAAACAGAATTTGTTCAAATCAAAGCTTGTTTACATACTCTCAGAAGTGTTTAACAATGGAAATAGAGATACATTTTATTTGGAGATGATAAGATTTAAAGATTTCAATTTTATCCCGAAGTAATGAATTTATTTCATTTTATTAAAATTAAGATGAATGGTGAGAAAATCTGTTATTTTTGTTGTTATCTATAGATGTTATTAAACACTATACAGTGGCCTGGATCACCTTCATATCATTTTCAAGTGTAAGAAAAGGAGCATCTGAATGTAAACTTGTTCAACCACTCTGGAAAGCGGTATGGAGATTCCTCAGAAGGCTAAACAGAGTTCCCCTAGGACCCAACAGCCCCACTTTTGGGCATCTACCCAAAAGATTACAAGCAAGAACACATTAAAGCCACCAGCACAACTATGTTTGTTGCAGCACAATTTGTCATTGCTAAACCAACCAGATGCCCCTCAGTAGATGAGTGGATCAGGAAAATGTAGTACATATACACAATGGAATTCTATGCCTCTGTCAGAAAAAATGGCATTGCCCCATTCGTAAAGAAATGGAAAGACTTGGAAAAAAATCATACTAAGTTAAATGAGCTAGACCCAAAGAAATAAGGTCACTATGGTTTCCCTCATAGGGACTATTTAGTACACATGTAGACTAGGAATAGCAGAAGATCACAATAGCCCAATAGTTATGCCCTTATGAACACATATAAGATGATCCTAAGTGAAATGAACTCCATGTTATGGATTAAAGTGGTATATCATAGTTGTAATTATTTTCAACATCCCATGTGAATCCATACCCTTTTTTCTTTTCTCTTGTATTCCCTTCCTGTGGTTTGTATTCCCTTCCTGTGGTTTTATTCCCACTATCACTGTCTCTCATCTTAATATCCTGATACTGTATATACCTGTATTCAAACTAGGGAAGGGAAAGGGAATACCAAAATGAAGAGACATAGGATAAAAACAGAAATGATTCCAAAAGCTTTACTTACAAAACCATTTGCTGTAAACTAACTATACAACTCATGGAGGGAGGGGAAAGAGAGGGAGGAGGAGGGAGGAGGTAACAAATTGAACAAGAAATGTACTCCCTGCCTTAGATATGAAATTGTAATCCCTCTGTATTTCACTTTAATAATGAAGGGGAAAAAAAAGAATAAGAACATCTCAATGTGGTGCTTCCCTGCTCATTAATCTTGAGTCAGAAATTATTTTCTCCTTAAATCTTGTTTTCAGGGTGATCATAAAGATTTATAACCAAGTTTTAAACAATATTTATTTTAAAGTTATCATGAGTCACAATCTTCCACATATAATAAAATGATAATATCATTCTCTTAAACTCTGCCATGGCAATTGCAAATTAAAGCACATACATGATATATTTTATTATGATTAGCAAAGTAGCAAGAATTCTAATAAGATAAAATTTCATCTTATGATAAACAATCTAAATGGCTTTTATTCAGAAGAATTGATTATTGGCACGCAATGGCAAAGGCTATACTAAAATTCACTCAATTTATGTGGCCTTTTACAGGAATTTCTATCCATATTCTGGCACATGAAATTGTTGATAACGTTTACAAATTAAAACAACATTAATGCTAGAATGACTGGAAAATCAAATAGCATATTTCCTATAACTTAAAAAAAATCACTGTTCAATTTACTTTTAAATAGAAAATTACTATTAAAGATAAAGGAACATATTGGCCTTCTTTTGAGATTCTAAAGATATATTAAATAAAATTTAATCTTGTGAGTATTTTGACAGTGTATTTTAAGAGAAACTGGTGGTTTAATTGAAATAGTTCAGTATCTACAGTTAATAATTCATTGTAAACTCTACACAGATAGGAACGAATAAGTTTATTTTTGTTATATTCATTCTAGATGAATATTTTTACTTAAAAGTAAGAATTTATGAATAATTTTAGCCTTTTATTGTGGTTACATAAGAAATTATTTAGAGTTTTAGTTTTATAATGTATGCATAGAGCTTTTAGTAAAGGTTTAAAATGTCATTATTTCTATATTTGTTATGGGAACTTTTTATATCTAAAAATATCATTGTACTACAATTATAGGGTTCTGCCTGAACTAAGTTTTTATTCTGATTCATTAAATTAAATCTGTTTGAAAACAATTTGGCTTGTCATAATAAACACTGCATTTGATCAGTTAAAAGCTGGGCATGAGCACAGAAATGCAGTAACACTTGTTCTGGCATTTTAAAGTTGGGATGTGAAAAGATTGAAGAAGATGATTAAAGCCAAAATGACAGGATCCATATAAGGTGTACATGATTTTTGTTAGCATAACAAAGCTGGGAGCTTGTCAGAAGTCTCCTAACTAATTATAGCACATTTATAAGAAGGTACAAATATTAGCCCTGCTTAGACTTTCAGAGTTTCATCACTGTAATATCAAATTACAAAAAATTAAATGGAAAGAAAAAATATCCAATAACTTATGCAATTAATTCAATTCATAAAGAAAGCAAAATTGATTTCATTACAGACTATTCAGTGTAGATTTTAAGACTTGAGAAAATATTAGCCGAGGTTGACAAAGTACTTGCCAGAAACTGCTTCTAAAACTGAGCAAGTAGAATTACAGGGAAGGACTTAGTACAAATAGAGGATTTCAAGTTCCAATATCAAATTTCTATTTAGATGTACAACTCAGAAAGCTATGTAACTAATAATGCAGCCTTAGAAACTCCAGTGAAGTTGAGTGATAGTTGACACTGTGCTGAGTTCTCTGTCATCAAACTCAAGACAGGAAAGCTGCTCTACCTAAAACTTTGCCTGTATATGAAAGCCCTAATACTATCCACCCTCATTCAATAGAGATTTTTCTGTCCATTCCAATCTTTTCCTGTCAGAATTTATGAAAATATATTTGATGCATAAAAACTCATATAATTTTTTAGATTTGTCTTTTTTTTTGCTTTTACATTTTACCCATTAAGTGTATGTATGCACATATGTAAATATATGCATATATACACATGTATACATGTTTATGCATATATACATATACATGCATGCCTATATATTAATATGTGTATGCATTCATGTATACATATGCACATATATGTATGTGTTTACATATGTTCACATACACACAAACATATATTCACACTCTATCCCTGGGAATGTGTTACATCCAGAATTATTTTCTTCAGAAATTAGAGTGAATAAATTCTTATTAATTGAAGGTATCACTGTTGCTTCAATTTATGGCAACCATGGAAATCTAATACAAATTCTCAGGCTCTATAGCAATACTCATACTTCCTTGTTTCCAAGGTCCTCTCTTTTATTCCTAAAATTATGTTACATAAAAACATTTATGGTCTGGTAACTTCTGATGATACTCATACACTAAATACCTAAAGACTAGAATATAAATCATTAGGGAGAGTAGGAATTTCCTAACTGGTCTTCAGTAAAGTTAAGGAAATTATCCGCTGACTCTCAACTGTAAAAATAAATAAATAAATAGATGAATAAATAAATAAATAAATAAACACCTTACAAAAGTCTTTGTAATAACTGGAAAAAATAAAAGATGTACTTCTACAAATTCAAGTTCATGTTTTATAACAACATTCCTGATGTTGCTAAAGTTGTACTACTACTATTCCTTGTTTTCCCTATTACTAAATTTTAGTACTTTGGCTGGCAATTCATGAAACCTCATCTACCAGAAGATGAGAATGAACCTCACAGATTTTTCTATTCATTAGTGGAGGTCATCAGAAATTAACTGTTAACAGAACATGTATTTGTATCCCAAGTAAGGAGAGGTAATGGACCTTAATTAGGTTTTTGTATCAGTTATGTTTCAAATAGTGATCCAATATTCCAGTAGTAATATATATATACATATATATATATATCCAGTAATTGTATTTTCATCAAACTATTTAACTAATTTGCCACAAAAATATCAAGATTGTTATATTGGTGTCATTTCCCAGATATCAGTAGTTAAAAATAGGGGAAAAAAAGCAACTTGTAAAATTCTTAGCATTTAGAAGTTGGCATCTTTGTTTATGCCCCTTTTACCTAATCAATGACTTTCCTGCCACGATGGGAAATCCAGTGAAAACTTTTCTTTTGGTTCACTGGTCTCCTTGCTTTCCCTTCTTCTCGATGATCTGCACTTTCTATTTTGCTATTCCCTTCAGAATCTAGCTATCACAGTATAAATATGGATGGTGGCGAAAAATCTAACCAATTATTCTCTGTTAATTCATTAGCTCAATAATGTGTTATCTCTCCAAGGAAACCTAATGCTTAACTCTCTAAATACATCTTCCGTAAAATAAAGTCTACAGGGAAAAACTCTGACGCTGGAAATCTAAAGAGATCCAACTGGGAGCTAATTTCCTCAGGGGGGATTTTGATAGCATCCCTAAAATCACAATAATAGAGCAGCTGCTTGCTCTAATTATAAATAAATCATTCCAAATGCTGCAAGTTATTCAAGGAATGGGAGCATTCTCAGTGCAATGTCGTCTAAAGCCCATAGCAAACAAAAGATGTTTTGTTATTATTGGTGGTAATCATTTTTATCATCAAAGTTTTATCAAGTAGTACTGATTGAAAATGTAGTGTTTATGGAAGATTTGAATAGAATATTTCTATTTGATAATGATGCCTGGTGATCAACATGCATTTATCCATCTGGAAAATATGAAATGGAAAATAAAATCATCCTTGATTGATTTTGATAAATAGGTAATCTACTACCATCCTTGTGCTCATTAAATTTGGCCTTATTAATTAACATCTGTGCATGATGGCTGGTTATGAATATTATGGTTGTATTGATATTTGTGTTCAACTTTACAATGGGTTTCTGATATCATATATCTATGTAAATGCTTTTCAACCAGTCCTGGTGCCATATTTTTCATCAAATAGTGATTATAGTCTTCTTATACTATGGATTAGAAGTCTACATAGGATATAAATAAAATTTACAATATAAGTACCATTAAAAAACCAACAAAACTTGTTTTCTGCCATTGATTGACCAATTTTAGAGTTTGGTACAAGTGGTACTTTCCCAAAATTTTTGTACAAGCCCCTTTTAAAATTCAATACTCAATCAAGTCTCCAATTCACTTTATTTAATATTGTACTATATATTTGTGTACCAGAATCTTGTACTGTGTCTTGTCCTACAACTGTTTCTTCTCTGGTGGATCTACCAGTGTTCTGTAAAAGAAAGTATCAAACTCTAAAGAAGAAGACATGAATGAACAGATTACTCAGTTACTGATGCATGTAATAATCAAGCTTAATAAAATGATGACGTCTTCAATATATTATGTTGAGACAATTAGTAATCTACATGGAAAACTGAACTCCCTCCATCAGATCACTCAATCACAGGATATACAGGGACAAACCATGATTTGATTCTGAGCTAGGAGTGGATAGTAAACGAGGCATAGAAAACAACAGAACATGTAAAGATGAAGTAAGAAAAATGTTTCTAAATAGAAAGAAAATCACCAGCTGGGCAGTGGTAGCTAATGCCTGTAAACCTTGGTACTCAGGAGGCTGAAATCTTCGGGTCACAATTCAAAGTGACTGTGGGAAAGAAAATCCATGAGAATCTTTTCTCCAAGTAGGCAACAACAACCCAAACAAACAAACAAAAAAGGAATCAGAAGTGGAGCTGTGCACTTAAGTGGTAGAATGCCAACTTTTATTTAAAAATTGTAGGGAACAACACCCAGATGCAGACGTCAAGCCTCAGTAATGGTACAAAAAAAAGCAAGCAAGAAAGGAAGGAATAGAGGGAAAAAAAGAGATAAAGAGAAAGAAAAGGAAGGAAAAGCAAGGAAGAAGGAAGGAAGGAAGGAAGGAAGGAAGGAAGGAAGGAGGAAGGAAGGAAGGAAGGAAGGAAGGAAGGAAGGAAGGAAGGAAGGAAGGGAGGGAGGGAGGGAGGGAGGGAGGGAGCGAGGGAGGGAGGGAGGAAGGAAGGAAGGAAGGAAGGAAGGAAGGAAGGAAGGAAGGAAGGAAGGAAGGAAGGAAGGAAGGCAAAAATGAAAAACACTATCATTTAGCTGAGGTGAAAACACATTGCCTCAACAATGTGCTTCCAACCTGAGGAAGAAGAATTGGGAGCAAGGCTTCACCTCCTTTGCCTTATGAAAGAAAGTAAGGTATATATATTAGAGCACAGTGAGACATCTTGCAGAACAATGACACTTATATGCAAGCAAATACTCAGAGACTACAGAGCTGCCCAATTGTATGTGTAAATCTGCACACTATTGTAAGAGACTCCAGTTATGTCCTACATCATCATCGGTCTTCAATTAAATTGGTGGAACAGCCACTAAAACTATGCAAGTGCCTGAGCATGAGGAAGTCAAATGTACATGGTTCACCATCAGTGCAGTCTCATGGCTCTACCACTGGTCCCACAACTGTAGAACAATTATCACACAGCCAACATGACTTCTCACTCACATCATGAGTTCTACAACTTCACTGATACAAAAAAGGCACCTATGAAAGGAGTGATATTGAGCAACATTTGTTGTACTTATAAATTGATATGTTGACTTGAAACCTTTTGTAGAACTACTTAAAGATAAGTATATATGTATATTTATATATTTGTATGTATATATAATTTATTTTTTATAATATAAGGATGTGAACTTAGCGCTAGCTGCTTAGGCATGCAATCCTAAATATTCAGGCTGCTGAGATATGAGAAGCTGTTGTGATCCTAGAAGTACTCTCTAAAATTTACCATAGCATTAAATCCCATCACGGTGTGGGTCTTGGCCTTAATGTCAAAAGTCTACAGAGCTTGATAATATAGGAGGAAAGGAAACAATACTATATGGTAGTTTCATTAGCTGCCTAAGTAACATAGGAATCCATGCCTAGTAACTGCCTAGGAATTCTCTTTGTAGCCATGAAGGATTCTGAAGTGTTGACAACTGGCTGATACTATGGTCAAGGTGTTTGGTCCTAGCTTGTCTGAAGGTAGAGATTTCTGGAGATGGACTCTCCATTTGATGAAAATTTTCTCTTCATATGATAAAACATACTATCTATAGCTTTGGAACAAATCTGGGTTTGGATCATACTCTAGTGCTGAGACTAAGACAGCAACCTTGGATGTATGTACCAACTAATTCTGAAATAGTGTGACAACATACTTAGATAATAGAGCCTGAATAGAGTGTTTGGGAAGAGAGGCACCAACAAAGGCTAAGGACTGGAATAATTAATTAATTCTTCAGTGCCTATCAACTGTTACATTCCAGTAAGCACTGAGAGCGTTCGTAAAACATTTGACCTCACTATTCAGTTTCTAATACCTTATAGTAACAAATATGTAAGAACATTCATAGAATAACTTCAAAATATGTGTTTTATAAAATTGAAGAACTTTAATAAAGCACAAGTACACTAACATAAAAACAGAGATAAACTTTTTTTGTAAAAACGGAAATATGTCTCCTCATAGATTGACTATGTGAAAATACACATTATAAAGCAAAAACATAAATAAATAAGAAAGAAAGAAGAGGGGTAGAAAGTTGAGGGGAAATTTGAACAAATATTTCCCCATATTCTAACTCAACTAGATACATATAAAATAATAGATTGCTAACTCAACAAAGGTTTCCAGTGAAATATAACTAACTTAAAGTTTCAAGACTCTCCAAAAATAATGTCAGCAAATGAGGAGCAAGTATTCAACACATCAGCCCTATGCAAACTTTTTATATACAAACCACAATTTTCAGCCCTTAGTCCTCAAAAGCTTGTGGCCATTTCAATATACAGAATATACTCTTCAGGATTCCTCCAAAGTTAATAATTACAACAATGTTAAAAGTCGAAGTCCAGAGGTTGCTGTTAAATGGAATCTCAACTAGTATGATTTGTGATAGGATATGAAAGTCAAGTTCAAACATGCAATAGTACAGAGTAAATATTCCCATTTTACAGGTTGAATGTAGGCATAACCAGGATGAAGTTTAAAAAAATCCAAAACATAAAGAAAAGCATAATGACAAAAATTAAATCTCATTAACTACATGTCTGGCATTCTGGAAATTTGGTGTGGTTTGAATCACTTAAAATGGGAGCACCGGATTCTATGACCTTGACACAGGGTTTCACTCATTGCTTGGAGCTTTGTTGTGACATGTACCATTTACATCAACCATCCTTAGGTCTCTACAGCCACCTAACTTGCACTTTTCAACCTTCATGCATCGCTTTCTCATGGACTGTGCGTGAGGGAATCATTCCCTTGCCAAATACTACCTTGCCTTCTTTTTTATTCTATGTAGAAAACTCCATGGCCCCACCAACTCTCCCATTCTTTATGCCTGCAAAACCAGCATGATTTACGGGATACCAGGGGCTGTTGTCAGCTTGACCAGTAGATATTACATTTAGGGCTATGGCTACAATGGCCTCTAAGTGCTTGGATAGCTAGACAGGAAAAAAATCACTACAAATACCTCTATGAGGAGGACACTCTGGTAATTCTCCTTTATTAAGGACAAGTGTCTCAGATGAGTTCACATTTTAACCCCTTCAAAGTTGGGAGAGATGGAGTCTGACCAATTCTTCAGATGAATGATATTTTTCAAGGGATTGTTTGGAAGAAAATTATTATAAATTTAGTTTGTTGAAATTTGGATTTAATAGCCTTTCATCAACAAATTACATCATTTCAAGGGGTGAATGTTCAATTAAAGCAACACTGTAACTGCAAGATACCATCAGTTTTCTTTTGAGGTGGAAAATCGCATGCTTCTTTCTATGTGTACTATAAAATATATATCTTCCTTGAATATACGATTCATTTTTTTAGATATTATGTCATCTCTGTGTTAAAATTTACAATTAAAAATGTGTTATTTTACATGATCAAAGCTACAGAGAACTGAGATTGATTTGCAGCAATGGAAGAGAAACTTCATTCAGAATTTAAAAATCTTGCAGCTTTGGACCCGTATATTGGAGTTCTTGGGAGAGTTTCCACAGTAAAAATGTCTTAGAAGGCCACTCTCCCGGATAGCAGAGGCAGACTGCCCTCTGCACCACATTTTGGTCACGGCTCTGAGAAGGATAATCTGGGAAGCTGAACAGTCAGCTGATTTTTAGAGACAGGGAGACTTACAAGACATTTGGCAATTGAGCAGAGTGGACAAGAAAGCAGAAAATGGAATTTGAAACTGACTCATAAGGACAGCCCAGGATTATCCATTAACAGTCACGTTGGGATGCTAGAGGAGAATAACATTTATTTCATGAGCAAAAAATTGGCGAGCCTTCATGGTAACTGAAGCCAATTTCAAACTAAATCAGTCTTGGTTTCTATTAAACACACCTTCCCAGTTCTTAATTGATTCCTGAAGCAAATGTTTTTGGAACAAAATAAAGCTTTAGTTTCACATTTTTCTACCCTGTTTCATAAATAATTTCTGGCTTTCAAGCAAGAACAATTAGACATGCCACAAGAAAATAGTGAAACCTATGAACACAGAGAATAATCTCTTGGTATATAAAAGTAAAGCTGCCAAAAACAAAGAAGAAAATTTCAAGAACAGCCAAAAACAAAATAAAAGAAGCCATACAAAAGGCACATTGCGTTCAAAGAAAGATTTCCCAAACTAACAGAGAGCCAACAAAACAAAATGAACTGATATTTTAGAGATGGTCACTTGGGTTGAAAAGCATGCAAAATATCACTCATAAATCAGGACAGTATAGACACTTAGAAAGACAAAACACTTTGAAAAATCTACCATATAAAGCTCTGATTAGAGTAAAATTTCAGTAAGATTTCTGCTTTTTTTTTAATAGCGATAGAACTGTAGAAATAAGCAAACTTCACAGACAATAGGAAGTTAGCATTGAAGGTGAATGATATAAGAATTTTAAGGCCACAGTCATGTATCATGAAGTTTTCTATATTCTATATGATGTAAGTATTAAATGCATAAAGCACAAGTTTTCTCTCATACATAGAAGCTAGGTCTTAAAAATGGTGCATGACAACATATACTCATTTCAATGTGTTTGCACATAGACCAATTGACTAAAGAAGGACATACTTTGGGGAGGAAATTAAAGGTGTAACTCCTCTGAACAAGTAGTAACTGATTATCAAAACTGAACAAATAATGTAGTGTTTATCAAAGTAAATATCAGTAAAAGCCTGGTTTAAGAGGTGGTCCAAGAGGGAGCACAGGAGGGTAGGGAGGAAGAGTGAGTAAACATAATCTTTATAGTCTATGCATAATATATGAAAACTGAATTATATAACAAGAGTAGGAATGGTAAAGGAAAATGAGGAAGAATGAAAGAAGGGATGATCTTGTTCAAGAAGCATTGTATTCATAATCTGATATAAAGTTTTAACCCCTTTGTACAACTACTGAATAATGTGAAAGAGTAATATGGAAGTACAGGTTAATTAAAAAATTCATCCACAGTAAAAGTGAGAGAAAGATGACCAATGAAGATATTCATTTATGATAACAGTTATGAGGATTATTAAAATACAATAATAATGATATTCTAAGCTCACTCACCTTCTTATTAACAAATTGTGCAAAATTGGTCAATTAATTTTTAGGGCTGTTGTTATGAACTATCTTTTAATTTCAGCATCATTTCTGCTCTTGGTTTGTAACTACTTGGTAAGTACTTTTGTAACTACTAAAGTAGCCTGAAAATTTGCTTAATACCACCCACCCACTCACAGTACACAAACGATAACCTTCTGTGTCTTCTGTTACTCTATGGTTGCTAACGTCCCTGTCGTATGCTCTGATACTTGTGCTTTTACTTGATTGAAAATCTCATTGAGTACAGTCACAGATCCTTTACCATCATCATCTCACTCTTGGCCTTCATCTGCCTATTTTATGTCTGTCTAGGTATCTGAATCTTTTCCTACTTATTTTGTTTAGATTGCCTTGATAGTATAGTGAGTGTTTTTCAATTGAAAATTACATATTTCAGTGTATTTTGACACCCTCTCAGTCTACTCATCTCTTTCTAAAACATTATTTGTTGGCATTTCTAAATGTATTTCTGTACATATGTACATTAACATACTTTGATATTTTTCAGCTCCTGGACCTGCTCCATTGCTTCTACCTCCTCTTATTAAAAATGCATATCCATTAAAATAATTCACAACTAATAATGAATCTACCAATTTCATTTACATTAAATCAAATGTGCAATTAAATTCCTTTAACAGGTGAAAGATTCAAAATAGGAACAATGTGGATATATTTGTTATGTATACTCAATTTGATTCAATAGCACGGACTTCACATTCCTCACTTTTGGTTAGTTTTCACTCCCTGGAAACTTTTGAATATCACTGGTTATTAATTTAGAGAAAATCTTCAAATGATGATTTATCTGAACTTCTCTTCAAATTTTGTTATGTATTTTTCCAATAATAAAATGGAAGTCATTCTAGGCCATTTGGGTAAATGTGGGTGATGTTAATGTGCTGTTATTAGTCATGGAAACTTGTGTATAATATTTGAATATACATTTCTTTATGACAGAGTTACATATTCTTATTTATAGTGATGCATTATGTTAGATAAAAATTTGCAAAATTTTGAACAAAATTTTGAACCATGTTTGCTATTTTAGCAACATGAATCCTTAAGTTTTAAAACTGAATAGTTACTCTTCTATCTTTTGTTTCACCATTTATGATACAAAAAAATCTCAGATTTTTTTTGATTGGGAATATCAGAAAAATGTTACCTTGCAGATTCATTTGAAATGATAATATATTAAACATAATACAGCAGTATTTGTGAGATAAATGGGAGTGATATTGTAGCTTGGACTTTAGAGAGTTGCTAAGAACATGGCTTCTAGTGACACTGAAGGGCTACTTAAAATAAGCAATAAAGAGTCATGATGAAAATGGAAATCAAAGGTTAGTACCCATTGACTATAAAATGAAAAAAAAATAATAGCTTACTATATTATTTCAACTGCTCATAGCACATTAGAAAAAGTGAATTACCTTATAAAGAGAATAATGATGTGGAAAAGTCTCTGGAAGTATTTTCATCAGTTTTTATTACAAGAATTTTTTCTTATAGTTTGTGTAAAATTCTAGCTAAAGAAAAGTTGCCAAACTTCACAAGTAGTGGGAAATAAATATGTTTTAAAATTGAAATGAAGTCTCAAGATCTGTATGTGATTTAAGATTATCCCTAATTCATATTAAAAGTGAATGTGAATATAATCAAAATTCAACTGAGAAGCAGAAAATGATCCATGCATACACGTGAACATAATATCACTTTAAAGAGCAATTATTTGGGCTGGGATGTAGCTCAGTGGCAAAGCACTTGCCTAGCAAGTACAACGTCCTGGGTTCGATTCCAAGTACCAAAAAAAAAAAAAAAAGAGTAATTCTAACTGTAAAAGTTACTACATATATATATATATATATATATATGACAACATGACATAAATAACTCAGTCATTTTAATTGCCCTTCATTTTTTATCTTTACTTACTCTTATTGAAATTAAATCAAATGATTAAGAAGTCTACAAACTGCAACATGAGCACTGGGAATATGGCCTAGTGGTAAGAATGCCTGCCTCACATACATGAAGCTCTGGGTTCTATTCCTGGCACCACATATATAGATAACAGCCAGAAGTGGTGCTGTGGCTCAAGAGGCAGAGTGCTAGCCTTGAGCAAAAAGAAGCCAGGGACAGTGCTCAGGCCCTGATTCCAAGCCCCAGGGCTGGCCAATAAATAAATAAATAAATAAAATTTAAAAAGAAATAAAATTTAAAAATGCAACATTAGTAGGAAACATTTACTATAGTACCAAGCATATAAGTGGTCCTAAGATTCTGGTTTGTTAATTCTAGCAGATAAAAAAATAAAAAGACAGGAGTATTGCATTAGCAGTGAGTTCGTTTTACAAATTATCATGCTCTTGTGTCAAACACAAGAAATTAGCTCTAGGCATCTCATTCTAATTTAGAAACATAAAATTAGATGAATTATACACAGAAAAATGATATAATTTTTGACATGTTGTATTTCATTGCAATTAAAAATCAGTTGGCAAAGGACCTGCATGGACTTACCTTGACATTGAGACAGTAGCCAATGTAGTGGTGGTATTAATGATTATACACATGTAATTTGAAGACTATATTCTAGTGCTTAAAATACTGTAGTAAGTTTACTTTTCTAAAAGAATTTATATATCATAAAATAGGTACTAAAAGCTCAGCTGCATATTCATGAGAATTAGCATGATTTACGATAATTTAAACCACATCAATTGAAAGCAATTCATATAGAATTAGTTATAGGAAAAATAATTTAACTATCATTACTACATATTATGAAATAAGCTACTTCATTGCATGTTTCTGTAAGAAACATTTTGTATAATTTTGCAGGATTTCCCCCAAATATGTCCTTATAACTTGAGAATTTAAACTTACTGGAGAGTGGATTCTTTGGGAAACAGATTATTTTTCTTTCCATCCATTCAATTTGGTAAAGAAAATGGGGACAAGCTATGAGATATGTAAGACTTAAAATATAGTTTTGTAATTAGGTAATTCGATAGCTGAAAAACCTTTAAAAAAATTACAGAATGAATCTACATTACTCCAAAAATATGCTTCTAGGAACAAAATGCCAGAGGCAATATATTTGAGAGTGCTTTGCTTTAAAATAACTTGGCTGTATAAAGAGTACACCAGGACTGAGAATATAGCCTAGTGGTAGAGTGCTTGCCTCCTATACATTAAGTCCTGGGTTCTATTCCTTAGCATGATGTACACAGAAAAAGCCAGAAGTGGCGCTGTGGCTCAAGTGGCAGAGTGCTAGACTTGAGCAAAAAAGAAGCCAGGGACAGTGCTCAGGCCCCAAGTTCAAGCCCCAGGACTGGCAAAAAAAGAACAAAATGATTTTAGCCTTGCATTTTATTTAAAATATTTATTTTAGTTACTCAAGATGATTAAAAAGCTCAAAAAGTATTATAAAAAGTACTAAAAAAGTATAAAAGTATAAAAAAGTATTATAGAAATCTCTAAAGTATTATAAGACAAAAGAAAATAAACACATAGTGGTTCTCAGTTTTCCATCACTTAAAATAAATGTAGCCAAAATTTTCAATGAAATTATATTTAGCTTGCAAATGATTGAAACCGATACATATAAATATAATTTAAATATAAAACACCATGAGTTTCACACATTTAATTATCTAAGGAAAATTTATTTAATATATTTCCCTGGGAATGTGTTTTGCTAAATAAGAGGTGAAATCTTCAAATTTAAATTAAAATGTTGAACTTTGCATTTTGTAATGCTACCAAATTGTCTCTATATAGTAAAAAAAATACTAATCATTTAATAACAAGTTAAATGTTAGCTAACCATAAACTACTGTGTCATTTATATAGTAATGTGAATAACTATATTATGCTTGTCTGTTGATTTTGTAATATTCCAAAATCACTAGTCCATATGTCATCAAACCATATACAAAACTAAACTTTTTATTTCTAGTGAAATCCTTACAATGATTATTCATCAAAATTAATGAAAACAAAGAAATACTTGGATTTACTTTTTATATTTTCTTTGGAGACAAATGTCAGGATTGGTATACCTATGAAGTAGATCGTGCCTAAGTATTATTTCAACTTCTATTCAGCAAAAAAGAATTTAACATGGAAATGATAATAAGATGAATATATATTCAACAAGAACTGTAAAGGCTTTTATTATTTTATTTTCTCCAACATGTTACATAGGTAAGAAGTTAAAGTCATTATTTGAAGCACCGTTTTACATATATGAGGTTTAAGTTGAAGTTAATTGGCAATATCTTCAGCTGTATTTGTATAAAGCCAGCAATGTCGCTTTTGATTATTTGTATGGAATCACACATATATATGCATACATGTACATTTGTGTTTGTATATATGTGTGTGTATGTGTGTGTGCGTGTGTGAGTGTGCAGAGAGAGGTAAAGGGTGTATGTGGTGATGTAAGCATATAAACTTAGGAGTTGTGTAGGATGATAACAAAATCAGGGCTACTCTCAGACTACATAGCAAGTTCAAAATAAGCCTGAGATACGCAATGAGACCGTCTCTCAAAGAAAGGTGGTAATTGAGCTCTTGAGACATTGCAATATTTTTCACAGTAATTACAAAGAAAAATTCTTCAGCAGCTATCGATATACACATGAATAAAGAATATGCTTTACTTTAATCACAATGAAAAGCATTAAATAAGCAGATGCAAAGTATATTTTGGAGGAATAGTACCTTGGCTACGTCTTCAACAGCACACTGCAAAATATTTTATTTGTCATATTCTCCAATTTATTTAACTCTGGTGCATGCACATTAATTTCAATTGAATTTCCAAGTATTCATTTCATTTTTTAGCCACACTACAAAATATTTTTGCAGTTACTAACATGTTTTCCAGTGTTTATAAAAATGGTTTAAGTTTTCTGTTTGAACTTTAAAAAAATTCACATAACTGTTTAAATCATTCAATTCAGATTTTCAAGTAACTTCACTGAACTTGAGATGAAATCTAGTTTTCAATTTACAAGCCTAAGAGAAGATAGATGTCCTTTTGTCTTTTATAGTAGATCATCAGTTTAAACTGTGCTTTACCTAGTAAACAAACATATGGTCAAAATATTCTATTGTTTAAAAATTAATAAAAATTTTCATGGACATTATTTGTATTTTAACTCTTTTTAATATTCTTGTCTTGATGATAGTATATGTGGAAACCACAGTTACTCATATAGCAATACAATACACTTGAGTCATTTATGTTTTTCTGAATGTATATCAGAAAAACTATAAGCAAAAGATAATGCATTGACCAATTAGTAGATATAATGAATATTGTACACATATTTATTATGTTTTACATCTTAACATTTTCAGCTCAAGTCTCTTGTTCTCTTTATAATCAGTAAAAGGCTACCCTTACTTCAATGAAATGGGGACAAATTCCAAATTTCTTTTTTTTAAATATATTTTTATTATCAAACTGAATTACAGAGAGGTTACAGTTTCATACATTAGGCATTGGATACATTTCTTGTACTGTTTGTTACCTTGTCCCTCATTCCCCCTCCCTCTCCCCCTTCCCCCCCCATGAGTTGTTCAGTTGTTCAGTTCATTGTCACCAAACAGTTTTTAAGTATTGCTTTTGTAGTTGTTTGTCTTTTTTTAGCCTGTGTCTCTCAATTTTTGTATAGTAACACATCATATTAAAATACAGATACAACATTTTTATCATTTCATTTTCATAGTACTAAAAACAATTAAATTCTACAAGTATCTATAATACAATTGATATTTTGTTTTCATGAGGGTACTGTACAGTTAATTAGTCTGCTTCATTGCACTGATAATTCTTAAAATGTATTATTACTCATATAAGAATTATCTCTATGTATTCACTTGGATAAACAGTAGAAAAACATATAACCTCTACAGCATCAACTTAATAATAATTACAAAACCTATCTGTAAGGACATAAAGATTTCTATTTTTTGTCTTCCCTAGCCACCACATCTTTTCAGCCTCAGGCAGACACAGTTCTACTTTCTAGATGAAAGACTAGTTTAACCATTCTAAAATTTCATACCAACCAAATCTTAAGGCTTATCATCTTTGCATTCGGCTTCCTTCACTCAGCAGGATATGTTTTGTGATACAGCTGGGCTGCTGTGTTTATCAGCAGCTCCTTCTACAATGCTAGCAGGTAGCACTCACACTCTACCTCACTAGTGCTGTGCTGTTTAGTTGACTGCTTGGCAGATACTGGCATTTTACCCAGTTTGTACTGTATTGTATCACAGTCTGGAACATGAATAAATAAGACGTCTATAAATATTTGAGTAAAACTTGACACTAAGTTCTTTCTGTTAAATGTTTTCAGATGAGATTTTTCTGCGAGAAGATTCTACCTAAATCCACATGAACTCTCCAAAGTTACTCAAATCTTCCTATAAAAATATAATTTTATTTTACACATACAGTAGAAAATTCCTCAAATGATATTCTTGTCTTTAGCAATCATATCTTTTGTACATATAACCCTAACCTTATGTGTTTCATATTTTATTTGGTTGACTTATTGTGTTGTAATTTCTTAACTGTGAAAGTCAGATTTCATGTTGTTGAATGCCTGATCATTGTTTTCTTTCCTTTAATGATTTTAAGCAAGCATAATATGCTCTGGGGGATAAGTATTAATTTTCTCCACAATGTTATTTTGCTTTTTAATTAATTAATTAATTGTCAAAGTGATGTACAGAGGGGTTATAGCTTCATATGCTAGGCAGTAAGTACATTTCTTATCAAACTCATTAGTCTCCCTTATTTTCTCCCCCTCTCAGTTCCTTCTCCCACTAAGTTGTACAGTTGATATAGTTTTGTAAGTATTGCTGTTGCATTGGTTTGCCTCTTATCCTTTGTCTCTCCACTTCGATGTTCCCCTTCCCTTTCCTAGTTCCAATAAGTAAGTATATATGTATGTATGTATGTATGTATGTATATATATATATATATATATATATATATATATTACCCAATGTACCAAAATCAGTTACAGTGACATCAGCGGTAAAAGCCTAGGAAAGGAATACAAAAGAAAATGACATAATTTCACCTAGAACATTGAAATAAGCAACAGTCACGATAAACTACTTATTTCAGTAACTTGGAGTTCATTTGGCTTAACATCATCTTATGCTATTGAGCTATTGTGATCTTTGGCTAGGAATATCCTAGATGTGTACTAATTATCACCAAAGAGGGATACCTTAGAGTCTGTGTTTCTTTGGGTCTGGCTTGCTTCACTTAGTATGAATTTTTTCCAAGTTTTTCCATTTCCTTATGAATGGGGCAATGCGATTCTTTCTGGTAGAGGCATAGAATTCCAATGTGTATATGTACCACATTTTCTTGATCAATTCATCTACTGAGGGCATCTAGGTTGGTTCCATATTTAACGATAGTAAATTGTGTTGTGATGAACATAGTTGTGCTGGTAGCTTTAGTGTAATCTTGCTTGTAATCCTTTGGGTTGATCTCCTACTTCATTAAGGGCTGGTCACTGGTGCCTCATACCTTTAGTCCTAGCTAATCAGGAAGTTGATATCAAGAGAATGATTATTCAAAGCCAATTCAGTAAAAAAAAAAAAAAAAAAAAAGTTCATTTGAGACTCATTTTGAAAAATAACATGAACAATGCAGAGCTTGAAGCATGGTAGATTACTAGCCAAGCAAGAAAGCAAGGGGATTTGACTCCTTGAGTTCAAAGCCCAGTACCACCAAATTAACAATAAAATGCTTCAGTCATTGTCTTTTCTTCTTCTTCTTCTTCTTCTTCTTCTTCTTCTTCTTCTTCTTCTTCTTCTTCTTCTTCTTCTTCTTCTTCTTCTTCTTCTTCTTCTTCTTCTTTTACTTTTTCTTCTTTTTCTTCTTCTTCTTCTTCTTCGTGTGTGTGTGTCCTTGTCCTGGAGCTTGAACTCAGAGCTTAAATACTATACCTGAGCTTGTTTTTCCTCAAGCATAGCATTCATCTACTTGAGCCACAGCTCTAATTCAAGATATTCTGGAAGTAGTTAATGGACATGAGTCTCATGGAATTTTCTGCCCTGGGTAACATGTTGAGGCTTTGATTGTCTTTAATCTTTTCCTGTGTATTCCAATAAATTTTTCCCCAAGCTGCACGATTAACCTTCATGTATCATAGTTCTGCTCAAAGGTTGCCAATTTGCTCTGAAGCAAGAATCCTGCATGTGTTGCTGTTCATGGTATTTATGCTCTGCTCAGTGTTCCCATGTCCTCTCTCTGTACCATTTTTCCTTACTGTCTGGTTCACTGCTTCCCATTTGTGAAAATTATCTTCTTATGTCTTCCCTCAACTTGCATCTGTTTAATTTTCAGGGGACTCAACTCTATGCCATATTTTCTGCAAGGCTTTAGTTGCTTTCCATGCCTCTCCAATACACTGTCAGTGTATTAATTTTGCTACAGAAATATTAAATTTACCCTTTTATGCCTTGTATTTTTAAAGAAGAAGGGACTGACTACTATGTTTAAATTTTCTACAACAATCTAAGCAATCATGCTTGCTGGAGAGCAGTAATATATCACCTTTCACTGTTTGCTCTTCAAAACTCATAACTTGTTCCCATATTTCAGATTAAATCTTAAAAATTCATTACCCAAAATGCATTCCACCAATATTTCCTCTAGGCAATTAACATCCTATGAAAATTTATTTAGTCAGCTATATTCAGTGTTCATAATATATACTTCTCCTGGTACCACATAGAACTTAAAAAATAATGTGTACTCATCTTTAAAATCATCTTTTCTCTATAAATGATAATGCCCTTATCTCAACATTTTGCAGTTGAAAATAATCACAGTAACAATTTTATGTGCTTCCTATGTGACAGTAGAAAAGTATTATTTCCTGGACAAAATCCAGGCTGAGTAAAACAAATAACACTTTTTCCACTGAGTGGTTCAGCAGACTATGATCCTTTATATTTTTTTTTTCAGTGAGAAAGTATTCTGCAGAGTACATAAATGAAAATGCATCACAATGTACATGGCCAGTAGCAAAATCTGTAATGGGAAAGACATACATGAATGCTAATGAGAGTACACTAGGTAGGCGCAGGTTTGTTTCTCTATCTTTTCATTCAGTTATCAGAGGACTTCTTTGTGACTCACAGAGGAATGTCAGGATGTATGAAAATTTTTGTTTTTAGCAAGTGACTGTATGATGCAAATCACATAGATATTTAATGACACTACAGGTAACTAGAGTGATATCACAACGCTTCAAATCTAATAACATATCCATCTTATATGGCCATATTCTGTGAATATAATTTATAACTTATAATGAAAAGAATAATCAAAATATTCTAAATCAATATCCTCAGTACTATCATTACAAAGGTTGAGTTCTTATAAATTTAAGATTATCAAGATCCTACTATAGCCTTCTAAATGTAAACAATGTTGGTAAGATAGGAAATACTGCTACAATATTTAATTTTATTTGTAAGTTGTTATCATATTTTGGGTACTTTAAAATTTACATCACTGGTAAATTCCTTATTCCATTCATATAAGATATAAACAAGTATATGAACATGCAAAAAGTGTGTGTGTGTGTGTGTGTGTGTGTGTGTGTGTGTGTTCATAGGTATATAATCATGCTTTTCCTCATTGGAAGAATTACAGAGAAGACTCATCCCAGCAAATGAAAGAAAGCCCAAATGCATTGAAATTAAACACAAATCAAAACTATGGCCATTTTCAACATACTGATTTTGTTGATGCATGAACTTGAAAAGTACTTCTACTTTCTGATTTTCCCTTCAGTTTTACAGTTTTTGCAGTAGAGTTCCTAAACATTGGTTAAGTTTAATTCTAGGAGTTTAAATTTATGTTACTAAAATAATGAATTTGTTTTCCATCTCACCTGTTCACTGTTGGTATTCAAAAGAGCTTTTCAATTTTGTTGGGTTGATTTTTATTTCCTGCTACTTTGCCAAATGTGTTTTTCAGCTTTAGAAAATGTTAAGTCTTTACAATTCTTATGATATACGATTGTACCATTTGTGAGCAAGGATAGTGTGGTATCTGCCTTCCCTATGTGGGTTGCTTTTGTTTTTTAACCTCATTTCTTGATTATGAATTCCAGTACTTTGTTAAATAGGATTGTAGAGAATTTCCATCCTTACCTTGCTCCTGATTTTCACCATTTAATAAGATTTTGGCTATAGGTTTTTCAAATATAGCCCTTATGATAATAAAATATACATTTTATACTCCCTGCTCTAGAGATTATCTCCAAACTTGTTAAAAGATTTTTCCTACATTTAACAAGTTGATGATGTTTCTATTTCATCCAAATATTATTTGAATGCACTGTATCTCATTCTTAATCTTTCACTGCTTGAATTTCCAGTGAGATAGTTCATTGGTTTCTTCATATATTCACTCAGACATTCAATTTAAGTATGTTTTATGTAAATGGTTATTTATATATGTCCATACATAGGAAGATATGAAAGATGAGGAAGAGGGACACAGAGAGAGGGACATACACAAACAGAAAGAGACATGTACAGAGAGAGAGAGAGACAAAGAGAGAGAGAAAATTTATTCTGTATTGGATACCGTGTTAATATCAAAGGTACTGTTGTAGAAAAGTTAAATTTGCCAACTTCTATATTTTGGAAAGATACAAACTTTAGTGAGTTTTTTTTTATTATTTTATTGTACTTGTTCATCCAATCAATCACTCATTTTGTAATACAAAGTACTAAACCCAGGTTAGGGCTTCGCACTTACCATGCAAACACTCTAATTTGATGACGTCTTTATTCCCTCTCCTTGTCTTTGAGACACAGTATTTCTTCTGACTTTTTCTCCAGAGCCCAGAATTGAAGGTCATGTCATGTCCTCTGGTGGCACAGCTGTAATCACAGGTGGGGACCACCAAATCAACCAGATTTCACCCTTATTGAATCCACACTTGTATAGTTCTCAAACTATGTGGTCATTGGAAATAGATATTTTTCAATGAATAGATATTCAATAAAATTAAAACAGAACTTTTGAAACTTGGTAGATTTACTTTCAACAAGCAAGCTAAATCTATGACAAGGCAATATAAATCATATATCATCAGAATAATTACAATGTAAAAAGTAATACCTGAGGGTTATTTATTAGTTCTAAAGTGTAAGAGTTTTAAGTGTATCTATCTAAGATTGCAGCTGAATTTTCATACAAACTTCTATGATTGTAAAGTCAAAGAAATAAACGTCATATATGTACATGTAGATTTAAATTCTAGTTCTGAATATTGATATATTTTGCTAAAAGATGCTTGCTTTGCTAGTTTGAAACTGTGCAAAAATTGATGATTTATAGAGAAGTTTATTTAACATGAGAGATGTTTGCTTAAATATCAATCAGAAGATTCATCCATATGACAAAATAGAAATATACAAGTATCACTTTGGGATAACAGAAAGGAAGATCGACAATTGTGAATCCTGTTAAGCATATGGATTTTGATGCTGGAAGCCAAAGTGGACACTGGTCTGATAAGAAACCTCAATTATGTCAACAAAAATTTTCCTGAAATGTTCAAATGTTTAATAATTCATGCTTTGAAAGTAACATGGTTTTGAGCTTTGAGATTTCCTTTCTTCTGTTCTACATTTTGTTCCCGCTTTGTCTTTTTTTTTTTTTTTTTTTTTTTTGGCCAGTCCTGGGGCTTGGACTCAGGGCCTGAGCACTGTCCCTGGCTTCTTTTTGCTCAAGGCTAGCACTCTGCCACTTGAGCCACAGTGCCACTTCTGGCCATTTTCTGTATATGTGGTGCTGGGGAATTGAACCCAGGGCCTCATGTATATGAGGCAAGTACTCTTACCACTAGGCCATATTCCCAGCCAACCCCCCCCTTTGTCTTTTGCTCTTACACTTTTATTCACTTTTCCTTGGCCGCCCTCCTTATACCTGCTTTCTAATTTACACATCTCACCCTTTATCAAATATCAATATTGTTCTTTCTTAAATGTCGAGTAAAAAGAGCCTATAGGATTAATTTGACCAATAGGATTAGGCTCTGAATGACTAAAAGAGGTTAAAACAACAACAACAACAATAACAACTTTAGTAGACACTCATATAACTTGGATGGAAGAGTATATATCTTAAAGGAAAGTGTACAAGTACTTCTATGGGTGTATATGTATATGCATATATATGGATATACATATATATGTACATATATGTATATGTATGTACATATATATTTGAACATATATATGGTGTATCACTTTGCACACATATATACAGTATGTATGTAAACATGTGCATACATATACAGATAATATGTATGCATATATATATGCATATGCACACATATATCTGTATATGTATGCACATGTTTACATACATACTGGATATATATATGTGTGTGTGTGTCTGTAGCCATATCACCCATCCATATCCAAAATTAGCAGAAAAAAAATTTCTGTCATTAGAATATCAATACAAATTTCAAACTTGCCTAACATAGTGTATCTCCATGCTAAGGTTTGGTAAAGAATATTTTTATCTGGGCTGGGAGTATGGCCTAGTGGCAAGAGTGCTTGTCTCAAATACATGAAGTCCTAGGTTCGATTCCCCAGGACCACATATGTAGAAAATGGCTAGAGGTGGCCCTGTGGCTCAAGTGGCAGAGTGCTAGCCTTGAGCAAAAAGGAGCAAGCCTCAGGACTGATAAAAGAAAATAATATTTTTCTCTGAAATAGTCAGCAAATTTTAATAAAAATATAACTTTTTTTACCAAAATGCATAAATATAAGTGAAATTGATGGTGTCATTAATCCATTGAAGGTTTGGAATTCCCACACTGTGTATATAAAACTAAAACAGTAGTATATAAAGTCAGATATGAACATACACACACCCCCCCCCACACACAGGCACATGAATATTAAGCCCTTTATAATAAAATAAACACATACATATTGGAAGTTTGTCAAATAAGTTTCCTTTTAACAGTTTAATGCAGATTATAAAACAGAACATGAATTCTTTCTTCAAAATACAGATTTTTATTATTTATTAGTAGTTGTAGGGGTTCTATTCAGATGAAGCATTAAATTGAGGTTCCAACTGCCTGAATTTAGAAGTTATTAGCAACACTGAATTTCTTATTATTCTAATTCAGAAAAAGATAATGTAAATAACTGTTTCCTGGCTGACATTTCTTCTTTTTGAAATAAAATTATGGGTGAATTGTCACTAATAGAAATGTTCACTGCAGAAAACAGAATATGTTGCTCAGCTCCCAGAGCCATTCAAGACTGCCTATCAGTAATGTAAAATATCCTTCTAGAAAATGTCGTTTTAATGTAGCATAAAATAATACAATTTAATCTCTAAGCAGGTGTGACATGGATGGTAAACGAAAAAGTTATTTCTCTATCTCATTCAGTCAGCAGCCTCTATAACATTTACTCCATTGGGGGATTGTTATTTTATTACACAAACTGACATTCTGGCTTAGAAGCTATGCCTTTGAATTTCCTTAAAAGCTAAATTATATATATTCAATTAACAAAAAGATCTTACATGGAAAAATTACCTTTCACACATTAGAATGTGGAAATAGAGAATATTTAAACAATGATTTAAAGCTGAAGAAGAGAGGACATTTCTTTGAGTAAAGTTGAAAATTCAATACATGAAAGGATTACATAGTACTATAATAATACTTGTTAATACATAAGACTTCATATTTGATAAATTACTTTTTTAATGCTAAAACTGTGTTTATGATCTTCAGTGTGTAATTTGTCAAGGTAAACTGCAAGCATGGATTGAAAAATATTTTTTTCACATAATTAAGTTTATAATTTGGGTTTAAAGTTGACACACATGAAAGTTATAATAGAAATGACAGTCTACCTTGTCAAGTATTTATTATCTAAAAGCATAAAACAAATTATATGTGTCACTAATGAGGAACTTCTTGTGTAATACAACAAAATTTTGAGCAAGTTTACCCATGAATTCACAACTACATCAAAAGGGTAGGACTTAAACACATTTTAAGATGGATTTATATTTTGTCTCTATATACTCACACGTTAAAATTATTTAAATTATGATATATACACATGTATAGTCATATAAGTAATTGGTATATATGATAAATAATGCATAGCCATATCAAAATTCTTAGATTACAAAATATAAGACTAGTTCCCATTAATATCATTATGATCATTTCAAACAGAAACAACAAACGCATCAATATTTTTAGAGACTCAAAGTATTCATCTTACACATTTTGAAATACTAGAAAATGTAAGTCCTTTATTATTTCATATAAGTTTTTTATTATTCAGTAATTTCCTTATTATTTCATATTTTTCTATAATGATTTCTTGAAAAGTAATCTTGGAATAAGTGTCTAGTGATTCTTAACAACTTGTGAGCTGAGACACTGACTGACTTTTTCATAACTAACTTTTCTAGTGCATTTGTAGATCAGTTGTCCTTCAAAGACAAAGGTAGTGGCTCTGTATGGAGAATTGGTCCATTGTGTTTCCCATCCATAATGGTAAAGTTAATGTGTCTCTCTGGAGCAGGAATGAGCATGCTTTCTTACCCATTATAAATGATTTTTAAACTAGATTTTCTTATTAAATGCAAACTATTTTGTGTGCAAGTACTTATTTCGGTCTTTTTGAGTCTCCAATATGGAACTGAGAAGCAAAGCAAACTGATGTAAACCTACTGAATTTTAATTGTTCATGATGTTTATGTACTATAAATTATTAAGGTCTTTCTCCAACCATGAATCAAATATAAGTGTCTATTCCTGATGACATTTTCCTGTAGCAATAAGTGATCAAATTATGGTATATTTAATCTTGGTCCTTGTAGATAAGTGATAATAGAATAGCATGTCCTTACCAAGTTATTTGATATAGATAAGCATTGTCAAAATAAAAGTGTTAAAATACAGTTTCCTTAAATCCATAGTATTTAGAGTTCAGAGGGACATTTCCCCATGCAACATTGCTATCCATTTATCCTATATCCAAATAATTATGACATCCCTTTTTTCAAAAGGAAAGTAACAGACCTTTGTCATGCACCTCATGAACCTTATGGTGTTCATCAGGAGGCAGAGGTAAAAAAGGATTCTAATTTTAGTCCCAAAGAGCACAAAAGAGTATATTGGAAACAGTGTTTATGGGTATTGGAAGTAGGAAATTCAAAGGGAATACCAAATTTGAGAGACACAGGGTAAAAAAAAGAGAAATAACTACAAAAGCAATACATGCAAAACTGTTTGGTGTAAGTGAACTGAACACCTCCGGGGGGGGGGGGGGGAAGAGAAAGGTGGGGAGGGAGGGGAGTATGAGGGACAAGGTAACAAAGAGTACAAGAAATGTATCCAATGCCTAACGTATGAAACTGTAACCTCTATGTACATCAGTTTTATAATAAAAACTTAAAAAAGAAAAAAAAAAGAGCACAAAAGAGACCCTATCTCAATAACAAAGCAGAATTAGAGGAATACGTGCTCTAAAAAAGCACAAAAAGATCTTACATGGAAAAGAAAGCACAAGATCTCATGTAAAAATTAAACTAAAGATATAAAGACTGGGAGATGGCTCAACTGTTAGATCAGTTCCCTGGCAAGTGTGAAGGCCTGCATTCAATCTGGATACCAAACAATCACCAAAATAAAGCAGAACACTTCTCTTCAGAGGGAACTACAACCTCCACTATACTGAATTAGTCAAAACCAAATGAGTCCGTGAAGCCCTGAAAGTGTGGCTCAGAGTCCCTGATTCTTTGGCCTTGCTGAAAGCTGAAGTAATCTAAAGGCTACTGGAGTTATTCCACCCCAATGCAAAGTGCACAGAATTCTAACTTGAGTCACTCTGCAGGCAGAACTTAAGGTCATTTTCCTAGTGTTAGAAGCATAATTGACTTAGATCACTAGTAATCCTTCTACCTGGGAAAATAGAGAAATAGTTTAAATATTGACTACTTAGGGGCTATAATCTGTAGAAACAGATCAGTATTGTTATTCATGAAAAAATGCACATGTCAATTATGTATAAACTGTAGACAATAATCAGACATCCACGGAATCCTAATTGTTAATGAAACCTTGGCTTTCTACAATGTGGCTATGTGAGAATAAATCCATGACCATACCAAATCAAGGTGTAGAACCTTCAGAGGTTTTCCATTCAATGCCAGAAAATCTCACAAAGTTCTTCCTCAAATTAACTGCCAGAAATGTTGAAAGAAGGCCAGGGTCTTGTGATAGAGAATCAGCTTTGAGTTAAAAAGCGAAAGGAAAATGCCCCGACCTTGAGTTCAAACCCCACTCTAGCATTAATAAAAATAATTTTTATACTTAGGTTAATGTTCAATTCCTGAATGTTTTAATGTAAAAATAAACACAAATAAATTGAGGTAATTAAAAATAAAAAATAAATAAATAAAGTTCTAATTAGGATTAAAACTTACTTCACCATGCTGACAATTTTTACGTACTATAAAATAGTTTCTGTGATCATCTGCTAGGACTACCCTAGACATATACTAATTATTATCAATGAGGGAAACCATAGAATCTATGTTTTTTGGGGGGTCTGACTCACTTCACACTTTATGATTTTTTTCCAAGGCCTTTTGTTTCCTTATGGATGGGGCAATGTCATTCTTCCTCAAAGTAACATAGAATTCCATTATGTACATATGCCATAAGTTCTTGATCCATTCATCTACTGAGTGACATCTGGGTTAGTTCCATATTTTGTTGATGGTAAATTGTGCTGTGATGAATATGGTTGTGCTGGTAGCTCTAGTGTCTATGTACATATGATCACATAAGATGATGCTAAGCGAAATGAACTCTAAATTATGGAAATGAATGGTTTATCATTGTTGTTGATTTGTTAAACATACTATGTGAAATTATGACATTTTCTTTTTGCTTTTCTTCCCTATGGTTTTGCCCCTGTTTTCATTGTATCTGATTTTGGTACCTGGGTATTGTGAATGTTTGTATGAATTAGAGAAGGGAAGGGGAACATCAAAATGGTGCGACAAAGGGTAAAAGGTGAACTGATGTAACAGCAATACTTACAAGACAATATGCTGTAAAACAACTGTACAATTTGGTGGCAAGGAATTGGGGAGGAGGAAAGGTGGGAGAACAATAAGGGAGGAGGTAACAAGAAATGGACTCAATGCCTTAGGTATGAAACTGTAAGCCCTCTGTACATCATCTTGAAAATTCAAAAAAAAGTTTCTGAGGATTCTTTTAATTGTGTTATGTACTTTGTATGAAAGAAGTTTGTTTAATTCTTTTGATGATTTTTGCCAATAAGTGGTTCTGATTCATGTCCTTTATCAAAGGAAATCATTATTTTTTTGATTGAATGGAATGATTTTTGTCAGGAGAGTATGATTTGAACTATACTTTCACATCTTGTGAACTTAATGCATGCATAGTGACTAGCATCAGAGATGTAAAGAGACAAATAAAGCAGTTCAGAGGGAATGAACACATGAAAACTTGTGGTAATTTGTATCTTTCCATTTGAATTTTTCCACTGACAGCTGGCTTTATTGAAGAAGATACTGATTGGATGTTTTCATCCCATAGACTGTACTCAGATGGTAGTTGCCTAGGAATGCAGATGGAGGGACATTACCCATTTAATAGTGACCTTATTTTTCTCGTTTGACTTTAAGTGCTGTACATGATAAACACAATCCTTATTTATTATAATCAGTGAATAGCATGGCTCATTGTAATAATGCAATGGTTTCTGCAATAACTTTGTTAATTTGCAATAGTAATCAGATCACATGTACCATATGCTGTTATTTCTTTATCTTTTTTTAATCCCTTCCTATTAAGAAGGATGCAGCAGAATGAAAAAAGAAGAAAAACTTTGTTATTGTCCTGCTGCTTCTGTTGGGTGATTGGAATGTTTACTTTCGGATCTTTTTTATTTTTTTATTTTTCTAGGCAGGGTGTCATTCTTTAAACTTTGGCATCTGTTGAAGAAGGACACATTGAATTGCTGAAGATTTCAGACTGTTTTGAATTCATTTCATCTACAGCCAAGTGTAGTTGAATATAATCATTCTTTGACTCCTGTGATAGGCCAAACTAGCAGGTTGCAAATGCCCTTGGAATAAATACTTCAGTGTTTATGACCACCCACTTGGATGTCAAACATGGAAAAAGAAACAAAAAAGGCTAATTGTAGACTTCAATCACCTTGTGATGGCTAATATATTTCCTTCAGGAAACATTGAAAAGTGCAATTGAAAATTATTTCTGACTTACATGGCTGAAAATAACTTGCCTAAGATGCAAACTTAGTTGGAGCTAAAAATGAGTTTTGATAGAAATACAGCTGGAAAGAGAAAACAACTCTGTTGTTTTGCCCCTCAAGCAAAAAAAAATCAATTTTCCTTTATGCTAATTGAGGAGAAACATCAACAATCAAGCAGTGCTGTTTTTAATGGGTGTTTTTAACTGCAAAAGGAAGAACAGAGATAAATAATACAGCTTCATTCTCTCAGAGTATACTTTGCATCATGTTTACAAAATGACTGATGAAAACAGATGTCACCATATAATAATATTCTCTAATTTCCCACATTATGTAAGTATATATGTTTATATGTGCAGGGATTTCTGCATACCTTTCTTTTCATCAGTGGTAGGAGCAACACTACCCTATGAAAATTTAAAATCATTAATATAAATAGTATAAATGAATACAATGCTTCATAATGCATTTGGAGATAGTAAGATAAGCTGAAATAAGTAAGCTACTTAACTTTTTTTTTCTTGGTCCTGGGGCTTGAACTCTGGGTCTGGGCACTGTCATTGAGCCTTTGCATACAAGGCTTTTTCTCTATCACTTAAGAGAGTGCTCTACTTCCCACATTTTCTATAATTAATTAGAGATACGATTCTAATGAACTTTCCTGCATGATCTGGCTTCAAACTGCGATCCTTACATCTCATAGGGTAGCTAGAATTACACATGAGCCACTGGTGTCCAGCTCCCAATTAAATCTTTTTTTTTTTTCATTTAATGCTTAAATTATTAAAGCAATACAGATATATTACTGCATTTTTGATGCTTAGACATATTCAAGCTAATAATTATGTGTAAATATTCTTACTGATAACAAGGAATTTAATTACCTTATATTATCTACTTCCATATTTAAGACAGAAAAATACTTCCTTTCTCTTCTCCACTCACTGACTCTTAAGAGAAACATGAAATAAAGTAGCTTGTTGTTACCATGCATCATGGATCTGTATACAAAACATTCACCTTGAGCCCAACTGCCTATTAATATTTTTCATACTTATGCATGTTAAGTCTGGTGAACTTTCCAAGGCTTTATTTGTAATATTATTTCTTTATTCATTGTTAATCAGAATGTGGTTTTCCCAGTATATTTCAACCTGTATACCACCTAAAGATTCATTAAGTGTCTCTGGGTCTCAATTTTCTACAAATATATACAAAAGTAAAAAAAAAAAAAGAAACTGCAGAAAAGACTAGAAGTTATTACATATCATCTTAATAAATATTCCCTGTTACTAGTAACTGTGATACTAATCCTCCAGCAATGCTCTTACATCACATCACTTTTCCCAAAATATACAAGTAATTTGTGACAGGGATAATGTTCTCATTCGTAAAATTTGTATCACTGATCAAAATGTTCCCTGCTTCCCTAGAGCCATACTTAATGTGACCTGAAATTGGTGATATCCTATTCACTGCTCCTTTCCTATCTCAAATTTCTTTCATTAGTTTAAACAGGTAAGTCAAAAACTAAGAGTTTCTTAAGCAGCCCATAAAATGATACATCTGAAATGTGACTCAGTAAGATAAAGGGTGGTTGTATTGTCATGTTCTTGTTCTTTTGTCCAAGTTAATTAACTTTTCCTTGACATAGAAAAATAAAAATATATACATCTCAATGAGTTAGATATTGTTTCCATATGTACAGTATGTACATAAAGTTTCTAATATTTAAATATGGTTAAATTTTTGTATATCCTCAAGCATGCATCATTTCTTTAGAGTGAATAAATTCCTGATCTTTCTCTTCGGTTTTGAAAATTTCAATGTATTATTGTTATCAATATGAGCCTTATATATTACAGTATAATGGCAATCAACTACATAGGTACATTTCTCCTACTAACTATAAGTTCTTTCTAATTGATTAGCATCTGTCCAACTACCCTCTGGTTCTCCTCCCCTAAACTCTGGGAGACATTATTTTACCCTTAACAGCTATGAGATCACTTTCAAAGGATTACATAGGTCTTGTCCTTCTGTGCCTTTTCATGTTGTGACACGTGGTGGTCTCCAGTTCTGTTCACATTGACCCAAGAATCAGGATTTCATCTTTCCCACAGCTGAATAGTACTCCCTTGTGTGTATATACCAGATTATTTTAACCCATTCCATGTTTGATAGACCCCTGCATTGTAAACCCAGTTGTTCATTCCACAAAAGAATTGCATTGATATGAATCCATATGCAGGAGTTGTGTTGTTGGATTATATATATAAAGTCTCTTTTTTTGGTCTTTTTTTTTTTTTTTTTTTTTTTGGTACTGAGGCTCGGCCCCAGGATGCTGCATTTGCTAGGCAAGTGCTTTGCCAATGAGCTACATCCCAGCCCCATATACACTTTTTATTTTATTTTTTGAGAATGTTTCTATGTTGTTTCATAACATATATATACATATATATACACATATATATGTATATATTTCCATTATCACTAACAGTATGAAGTTTCCCTTTTCCTTATTCCATTCTCTGCATTTGTTGTCTTTACTCTCATTGATCATGACTATTCTTGCTGGGGTGAGTGGGTAGAGAATCTGTTTTTAAGTTACAACTGTTCCTTAGGTTTGGCTAACCTGGCCATCACCAAAATGTAATGACACAGTAAAATTCTAAACACTGATTCCCTTTCAAAATTATTGTTGGCTATTCTAATAAATGCCTTCCTTTACTCCTACATTTATGTGTTTTCTATTTTTTTTATTCTTACTCTATAAACTACCTATTATTACTTTCATAAGAAGAGTCAGTATTAAGGAATGAATATAACTGTAAAATATTATTTTACGTCAAGTCTAATGTGAAAATTATTTTTCCCAAATGTTAAGTTGGTAGTATAATTTCCTCAACCTCAGAAAATAGTAATTGTTGTCATTGTTATAAAAGTAAGAATAAAATCGGGTGCTTGTGGCTCACACCTGTAGTCCCAGCTATTTAAGAAGCTGAGATGTGAGGATTGCAACGCAAAGCCAATTAATGGCAGGAAAATGTATGAGACACTTATCTCCAAATAACTACCAGAAAACTGGAAGTGGAGCTGTGGCTCAAAGTGGTAGAGCACCAACCTTGAGCAAAAGAACTCAGGAACAGCAACCAGCCCCTAAATTCAAACTCTGTGACTGACAAATAAATAGATAATTTTATTAAATGAAGGGAGGAAGGAAAGGAGGGTGGGAAGGTAGGGAGGGAAGGAAGGAGGGAAGGTGGGAAGGAGGGAGGAAGAAAGAAAGAAAAATAAAGAAAAGGAAACCCATAGTTCTTACGTATAATATATTCAAAACTAGTGAGGCAAAGGCATCTCCAGTGTCAAAATGCCTGCATAGCCAAGGATGAGTTCCCAAGTTCAAGTTCCCATCACATCAATAGAAAAGTCCTTACATTTAGCACATTTATAAACTCCTTTTGTCATTTGATATAACTTAATGGCAGGTTCTAGTGATTCAGACCTAGAGGGAAGCATAAATATGCCTTATCTTTCTATATCTAAACTACACAGTGTAGAATCTCTCCAGTCCCTAAAACATAATTCCTCAACTATCTTGAATTAGAGGGGTGAGAAGTTCCAAATATTCACTCCCTAATGTTCAAGTACAAGGGTGCAACGGTACCACAGTATTAGTTCACATAAAATATATAGGAGCTGGCTCATAAATGGTTCTCTCCTCGAAATAGAGAGGAATTCATGGTGAAAGTCCATCTTACCCCAAGACCTGAATCCTATTACTGCATATCACATGAGGGCAGGATATTTTCAGCTGAAAACAGATATGAACAGATTTGGGACTCACTTAATGCAGATATTACATGGCAAAAAAACCCAGCATCTTCATCTTGTGCACCTTGAAAGATGTCATCAACTGCATATCTTACTCTCTAATTAGAGAAAGTAATGGGATTTTATATTTGTTTTTCTCCTCATGCTGCTAAATTTTCTGACAATAGTGTCAAAATATGATTTTACTCTTCTAATTTCTAGTTATATTTAGCACACAAAATATCTACTTGATTCTAAGCAAAGTATTGCAGACTTGTTATACCAGCTATGACATATTGAAAATTATTTGTTTTATTTTCTAAGCTTTTTGATGTATTTTAAATGATCGATTATATGACCATAGATTTATTACCAAATGATCTACTGATGACAAAGTTAAATTTGCTTTACTTAGTATAGTTTTGTTTTCCCTACTTTAAAGTGTTTTATTTTGATTGGTTAATCTATTTTCTCTTTGTTTTGTGCATTGGCAATATATTACCTACCTTGAAGCCTGGGATGAACATAAATTACTTAAATTGGAAGCCCAATTTATTAAACAAGTGAAGTAAAACGTACTTTCATATATTTTAAAGGGATAGAAAATTTAGTCTTTCTTTGGCTTTAAAATTCAGCTCTAAATTATTTATTATTCAACCCCTTAAGGGTTTATCCTACTATAGTATGAATATTTGTGTTCATCCACAACTCACATGTAGAAGTCGAAGTCTTATCTCTACATGATAGGAAATAGAATTTAAAAACAAAGTTAACTCTTAAAAAGCAGAGTCCAATGTATATGGAGTGTCCTGCAGCTTCTTCCTGGAGAGGACAAGAAGCTTCCAGCTCCTTTTCTTGAAAATTTCCATCTTGTAGAACAATGAAATGGAAAAGCATCTTGTGTGTAGGACACTACCAGAGGTAACTTGTTATGGAAACCTAATCTTTATAAGATACTGACTGTGTCGTGAATAAAATATGACCTCTGTGATGTTCTGTACTTTCTGAGGTTGTGCCACAGAAGACCAAGAGACTGGAGATCAATATCATGGAATGAACTCTTTAGGAGAGTGCTTCTAGGCTCCCTCCCAAAGAAATCCTTGTCACCAGATCTCTCACAAAATGGCGCAGTTATATTTTGGAGGCCCAGAATGATACAGTGAACCTGAACACAGCAAAGCCTTATGTGATTGGAAGTCAATTGCTTAGATCCTCTTTACATAGAGAATATATATGTCAGTGGAATTTCCTACAGACCAAAAATCAAATACAGTGTCTTCTTTGTGTCATTTCTGAATGTCTACCTGAATCCATGAGCTCATTGGATCATTCACTTTGTAAATCATTATCTAACATGCTCACTCAGTTTATAATTCAGTGTAGTAAAATTGAAAACAATGTATATTTTTAAGAATTATATTTAAAGTTCTAGGTGAATTTCCTTTGGTGTACGCCACGTGGTTACTGTATATGATTTTGGTAAACTGGGTATTGTATATATGCCTACCTGTTCTAGGTAAGGAAAAGAAAAACGAGGGTGTAAATTATCACAATATATGTATTCACTGACTTATTATGTAACTGTACCCCTTTTGCACAGTACAGTGTCAACAGAATTTAATTAATAAAAAAAGAAAAGAAAAGAAAAGAATTAAAAGGCCAAAATCAGCAATGTTTAGATTCTTAAAGTTTCAACAAGGTTTTACTCACCCAAACAACTCAATAGGTTAACTGTATAAAGAAAAAAAAAAGAATTACAGTGAAGTTAGAAAATCATTCTAGGAAACTGGGATTCCAGGGAACATTCCTGAATATAATCAAGGCAGTATATGACAAACCAGCAGCAAGCATAACTCTAAATGGTGAAAAACTAAAGCCATTCCTTTTAAAATCAGGAACAAGGCAGGGATGTGCACTCTCTCCCCTGCTCTTCAACATAGTACTAGATTCCTAGCCAGAGCAATTAGACAAGAAGAAAATATAAAGATGATCCAAATAGGAAAAGATGAAGTTAAACTTTCTCTCTTCGCAGATGACATGATCCTATATCTAAAGAACCCCATAAACTCTACCCCCAAGCTACTAGAGCTGATCCAAAACTTTGGCAAACTTTCAGGATATAAAATAAATCCTCAAAAATCAACGGCCTTTCTGTATGCTAACGACCCGAAGACCGAGGCTGATATCAGGAAAGCAACTCCCTTTGCAATAGCCCCCAAAAACATAAAATACCTAGGAATAACCTTAACTAAAGAAGTGAAAGACCTCTTTGAGGAGAACTTTAAAAGCTTGAAAAATGAAATTAAGTCAGAACTAAGGAAATGGAAAAACCTCGCATGCTCCTGGATTGGGAGGATTAATATAATCAAAATGGCAATATTGCCAAAGGCTATCTACAAATTCAACGCAATACCCATTAATATCCCAACACCATTTTTTGATGAAATAGAGGAAGCAATCCAGAAATTCATATGAACCAATAAAAGACCTAGAATAGCAAAAACAATCATAAGCAGAAAGAAAAGTGCTGGAGGAATTACAATACCCAACTTCAGGCTGTATTTTAAACCTATAGTAATAAAAACAGCTTGGTATTGGCACCGACCGGAACAGGCCTGAAGACCAATGGAACAGAAATGAAGACCCAGAAATGATCCCACAGAACTACGCCTACTTAATCTTTGATAAAGGAGCTAAAAGAATAGTTTGGAAGAAAGATAGCCTCTTTAACAAATGGTGCTGGAAAAGCTGGCTCAACACATGCAACAAACTAAAAATAGTTCCTTATATATCACCCTGCACCAAAATCAATTCCAAATGGATTAAAGACCCCAAAATCAAAACAGACACCCTGAAAACAATAAAGGAAGGAGTAGGAGAAACACTGGGGCTCCTCCTTGGCACAGGACGGAACTTCCTTAACAATGACCCAGAAAGGCTACAAATCAAAGAAAGGTTGGACAAATGGGACTGCATCAAACTGCAGAGCTTCTGCATGGCAAAGGACATAGCTCGCAAGATAAACAGAAAGCCCATAGACTGGGAGAAGATTTTTACTGGCCATTCAATGGACAAGGGACTCATATCTAAAATATATAAGCAGAGCTAAAATAATTACCTTATTCCAAAACAAAACTGCAAAGAACCAATAGCCCTCTCATCAAGTGGGCTAAAGACTTACAAAGAGATTTCTCTGATGAGGAATTGAGAATGGCCAAGAGACATATGAAAAAGTGCTCTACATCACTGGCCATAAAAGAAATGCAAATCAAAACAACATTGAGATTCCATCTCACCCCAGTAAGAATGTCATAGATCAAGAAAATCAACAATAACAATTGTTGGAGGGGATGTGGACAAGAGGGAACCCTACTTCATTGTTGGTGGGAATGTAAACTGGTTCAGCCACTCTGGCAAGCAGTATGGAGATTCCTCAGAAGGCTAAATATAGAACTCCCCTATGACCCAGCAGCCACACTTTTGGGTATCTATGCAAAAGACCACAAACAAAATCACAGTAATGCCACCAGCACAACAATGTTCATTGCAGCGCAATTTGTCATAGCGAGAATCTGGAACCAACCCAGATGCCCCTCAGTAGACGAATGGATCAGGAAAATGTGGTACATATACACAATGGAATTTTTTGCCTCTATCAGAAAGTATGACATTGCCCCATTTGTAAGGAAATGGAAGGACTTGGAAAAAATTATACTAAGTGAAGTGAGCCAGACCCAAAGAAACATGGACTCTATGGTCTCCCTTATTGGGAACAATTAGTACAGCTTTAGGCAAGTCACAGCAGAGCATCACAAGAGCCCAATAGCTATACCGTTATGAACACATAAGATGATGCTAAGTGAAATGAACTCCATGTTATGGAAACAATTGTTATATCACAGTTGTAACTACTTTCAACGTCCCATCTGTATCTGTAGCTTCTATTATTGACGAGGTTCTTGTATCACCTTCCTGTGGTTGTACCTACACTATCTCTGTAACCTTATCTGAGTATATTGGAAACCGTGTATACTGGTATTAGAAGCAGGAAATTGAAAGGGAATACCAATATCGAGAGACACAGGGTAAAAAAAAGACAAACAACTACAAAAGCAATACTTGCAAAACTGTTTGGTGAAAATGAACTGAACACCTCAAGGGGGGGAAAGGGAAAGGGGGAGAGGGAGGGGGTTATGAGGGACAAGGTAACAAACAGTACAAGAAATGTATCCAATGCTGAACGTATGAAACTGTAACCTCTCTGTACATCAGTTTGATAATAAAAAAAAGAAACAAAGAAAATCTTTCTAGGGGAGTAGTATAAAATTTCCTCATTTAGCATTCAGATGCCAGTTATTATATTTTTTAATATTTTTAAATTTCTCCTTTATTTTTTACTTTTGTTGTCAAACTGATGTACAGAAAGGATACGATTTCATATCTTAGGCATTGGATACATTTATTGTACTATATGTTACCTCCTCCCTTATTCCTTCCTTCCCCCTTGCCTGAATCCTTCTCCCCCCATGAGTAGTTCAGTTGATTTACACCAAACAGTTTTGCAAGTATTGCTTTTGTAGTCTTTTGTCCTTTTATCCTGTGTCTCTCGATTTTGGTATTCCCTTTTATTTTCCTAGTTCTAATTCCTGTATACACTGTTTCCAATGTACTCAGATAAGATACAGTAATAGTGCAGGTACAACCACAGGAAGGGGATACAAGAGTATCATCAACAATAGAAGCTATGGTTTCACATGGCATGTTGAATGAAATTACAATGGTGATAAAACAGTTGTTTCCATAACATGGAGTTCATTTCAATTAGCATCAACCTATGTATTCATAAGTTTATAGCTATTGGGCTCTTGTGATCCTCTGATCTTTTCCCAATCTGTGGGCTTTATGTTTATCTTGCAAGCTATGTCCTTTGCCCTGCAGAAACTCTGCAGTTTGATGCAGTCCCATTTGTCCAACCTTTCTTTGATTTGTAGCATTTCTGGGTCTTTGTCAAGGAAGTTCCGTCCTGTGCCAACGAGCCCAAGTGTTTCTCCTACTCCTTCTTTTAGTGTTTTCAGGATAATTGTTTTTATTTCAAGGTCTTTGATCCATTTGGAATTGATTTTGGTGCAGGGTCTAAGGATGTAGTTTTAGTTTGTTGCATGTGTTGAACCAGTTTTGCCAGCACCGTTTGTAAAACAGGCTAGCTTTCTGCCATCCTATTTTTTAGCTCCTTCATCAAAGATTAAGTAGGCATAGTTCTGTGAGTTCATTTCTGGGTCTGCAATTCTGTTCCATTGTTTTTCAGGCCTGTTCCGGTGCCAATACCAAGCTGTTTTTATTACTATAGCTTTATAATACAGCTTGACATTGGGTATTGTAAGTCCTCCAGCACTGTTCTTTCTGCTTAGGAGTGTTTTTGCTATTCTGGGTCTTTTATTGGTTCATATGAATTTCTGGATTGCTTCATCTATTTCATTAAAAAATGGTTTGGGGTCATTAATGGGTATTGCATTGAATTTGTAGATAGCCTTTGGCAATATTACCATTTTGATTATATTAATTCTCCCAGTCCAGGAGCATGGAGGTTTTTCCGTTTCCTTAGTTCCACCTTAATTTTGTTTCACTTGTTTTTAAAGTTCTCATCATAGAGGTCTTTCACTTCTTTGACTAAGGTTATACCTAGGTATTTTATGTTTCTTGAGGCTATTGCAAAAGGAGTTGCTTTCCTGATTTCAGCCTGAGCGTTCAGGTCATTAGTATATAGAAAATCAATTTTTAGGACTTATTTTATATCCTGCAACTTTGCCAAAGGTTTGATCAGCTCTAATAGCTTGGGAGTAGGGTCTATGGGGTTCTTTAGGTATAGGATCATGTCATCTGTGAAGAGAGAAAGTTTAACATCATCTTTTCCTATATTTTTGTCTTGCCTAATTGCTCTGGCTAGTAATTCTAGTACTATGTTGAAGAGAAGGGGAGAGAGCAGACATCCCTGTCATGCTCCTGATTTTAAAGGGAATGTCTTCAGATTTTCAGCGTTTAGAGTTATGCTTGCTGTTGGTTTGTCATAAACTGCCTTTATTATATTCAGCAGTGTTCCCTGGAATCCCAATTTTTCCAGTACTTTTATCATAAATGGGTGCTGGATTTTATCGAACTCCTTTTCTGCATCCAGAGATACAACCATGTGGTTCTTTACCTTGCTCCAAGGATCAAACCTGTAATCACCATTGTCTCCATATCTCCCTATTCCTCCAAACATCTGTGATTAAAGTGTTATTTATACAGTGATTTAGGCTTTTGTCTAAACTAGAGTGTTTATTCTTCTGCATAGTCTCAATGTCTAGCATGTGGATATTTACAAAACAGGTCCTTAAAATGTTTCAATAGTAAAGTCACTTAAAATATTTTCATTTGAAAAGATTGTAGGTATTTTACCAGTGGGAAATTAAGGCAGTCGAGTAACTAAGTGGATAAATTCCAATTTTTTTAATTTATTTATTTATTAAACAAAAACTTTTTTTTTTTTTTTTTTTTTGGCCAGTTCTGGGCCTTGGACTCAGGGCCTGAGCACTGTCCCTGGCTTCTTCCCGCTCAAGGCTAGCACTCTGCCACTTGAGCCACAGCGCCGCTTCTGGCCGTTTTCTGTATATGTGGTGCTGGGGAATCGAACCTAGGGCCTCGTGTATCCGAGGCAGGCACTCTTGCCACTAGGCTATATCCCCAGCCCCTAAACAAAAACTTTTTGACAAGGTGTTGTGCAAACGTGGTACAGTTACATAGTAGGGCAGTATATACATTTCTTTTGTTCTTACACCATGTTTATCTTTCCCTTCCCTAGGACAGGTAGACATATATGCAATACACAATGTACCAAGAACATATACAGAAGCCAAATGGCCTATGCCAAAGGAAATTTGCCTAGGTCTTTAAATGCAATGTCTACAATAGACAGTATGTCACAATAGTCTTATATGAACATACTTACATAGCTTTTGAGCTATTGTGATCCACGGAGAGGTCAATTTTTGACCTTAATATGTTGAGTAGTTGTTTGGTTTTAGTTACATAATGTAGGGTCACTGACCCAAACCTGTGGGAAATACCATTTGACAAGCAGTTTTTGGTTTCACAGACCTGGTCTCTACTGTCTCTCCATCACTCCTTCTTAACAGTCATATATCAGGGCGATCATGCCCCTTTGTTTTCTGTGTTCTAGGCTTGTCTCACTCAACATTATTTGTTCAAGTTCTGACCATTTCCCTACGAATAACAATATTTCACCATTCCTAATCACTATGTAGTATTCCATTGTGTATATGTACCATATTTTTTGGATCCATACATCTGTGGAGGGGCTTCTGGGTTGTTTCCATATTTTGGCTGTTGTGAATTGTGCAGCGATAAACATGGAAGTCAAATGTCTTTTTGATATCTTGGGACCTGCTGTTCAGTATAGATGCCTAGAAGTGGAATGGCTGGGTCATAGGGTAGGTCTATATTGAGCTTTTTGAGAAACCTCCATACTGTTCTCCAAAGTGGTTGTACTAATTTGCAATCCCACCAACAATGGAGAAGGGTTCTTCTTTCCACGCACCCCCTCCAGCATTTGTTGTTGCCTGAGTTCAGAGTATAGGCCATTTTAACTGGAGTGAGGTGGTATCTCAGGGTTGTTTTTGTTTGCATTTCCTTTACTACCAGGGATGTTGAACATTTCCTCATATGTTTCTTTGGCATTTTTATCTCTTCTCTTGTGAAGTCTCTCTTTACCTCCTTTGCCCATTTCCTAATTGGTTTAATGGGCTTGGAGGGGCTTAGTATTTTTAGTTCTTTGTAGATGACAGATATTAGGCCTTTGTCTGTTGCTGTGCTGGTAAAGATCCTTTCCCATATGGTTGGCTGTCTTTCTATTTTGGTGGCTATGTCCTTAGCTGTGCAGAAACTTTTCATTTTGTAGTAGTCCCATGTGTCAAGTCTCTCCCCTATTTGTTGTGTCCCTGGGACTATGTCCAGGAAGTTCCTTCCTGTGCCTATGAGTTCTAGCGTCTTTCCTACTCTGTCCTTCAGTAGTTTCCAGGATTCAGGTAGGATATTGAGGTACTTGATCCATTTTGAGTTGACCTTGGTGCATGGTGATAGGCTTGGGTCTACTTTGAGTTTTCAGCATATGGCTGCCCAGTTCTCCCAGCACGAATAGTTGAAGAGGCTATGTTTATTCCATTGTACGTCTTTAGCTCCTTTGTCGAATATCAGCTGAATGTAAGAGTGCAGTATTATTTCAGGATATTCAATTCTAATCCATTGGTCTTCCAGTCTGTTTTTATACCAATACTAGGATGTTTTTGTTATGATGGCTCTATAGTAGAGCTTGAAGTCTGGTATTGTGATACCTCCTGAACTGCTTTTTTTGCCTAGAATTGCTTTGGCTATTCTAGGTCTTTTGCTATTCCATATGAATTTATGGGTTGCTTCCTCTATTTCAGTGAAGAATGTAACTGGGATTTTGATAGGAATTGCATTGAATTTATATAAAAATTTTGGCAATATGGCCATTTTCACTATATTGATTCTGCCTACCCATGAGCATGGAAGGTGTTTCCATCTCCTGTGTCTTCTTTGATTTCCCTTATTAGATTTCTATAGTTCTCATTAAATAGGTCCATCACATCCTTGGTTAGGTTGATCCCTAGATACTTTATTTATTTATGTATTTATTTATTTTGGCTACTGTAAATGGAATTGTTTCCATAATTTCCTTTTCTGCTTGCACATTGCTGGTGTACAGAAAAGCTGCTGACTTTTCTGAATTGATTTTGTATCCTGCTACTTTGACAAAATGGTTTATTAGGTGTAGGAGTTGGGGACTGAGTTTTTTGGGTCCTTCAGAAATAAGATCATGTCGGCTACAAATAGGGATTGCTTGATTTCTTCCTTGCCGATGTGGATCCCTTTGATGTCCTCCTCTTGCCTTATTGCTATGGCTAGGGATTCCAGCACTATGTTGAAAAGAAGTGGAGAGAGTGTGCATCCTTGTCTTGTTCCTGAGTTTAGGGGGAATGATTTAAGTTTCTCTCCATTTAATATGATGTTAGCAGTTGGTCTGCTGTATATGCCTTTTATTGTTTTGAGGAATGTTCCATCTATTTATGTTCTCTCCAGAGCTTTTAGTAAGTATGGATGTTGTATTTTGTCAAAGGCATTTTGGGCATCGACTGAGATAACAATGTGATTCTTGGTTTTAGTTCTATTTATGTGGTGAATTACATTGATTAATTTATGGATGTTGAACCATCCATGTGACTGTGGGACGAAGCCTACTTGGTCATGATGTATAATTTTTTTGATCAGTTTCTGGATCCTGTTAGCTAATATTTTATTGAGGAGCTTTGTGTCTGTGTTCATTATTGATATTGGTCTGTAGTGCTCTTTTTTGTTGGGTCTTTGCCTGGTTTGGGAATGAGTATGATATTAGCTTCATAGAATGAGCTTGAGATTTCGGCCTCTGTTTCTATTTCACAGAAGAGTTTGAGGAATACTGGTATTAACTCCTCATTAAAGGTTTTATAAAATTCGTTGGTGAATCCATCTGGGCCTGGGCTTTTCTTTGTTGGGAGGTTCTTGATTACCCCCTGTATCTCGCTGTAAGTTATTGGTTTATTTAGTTGATTTATTTCTTCTTGATTCAGTTTGGTCAGTTTATACTTCTCTAAGAATTGATCCATTTCTGTAAAATTATTGTTTTTTAGTGAGTAGAGGTTCTGGAAATAGTTCCTTATGATTGTTTGAATATCGTGTGTACTTGTATTTTTCCGGTGGAGTCCCTCATTTTACGTATATAAATCTCTTCTCTTCTTTTTTTTGTAAGTCTTGCGAGGGGTCTGTCAATTTTTTTTTTTTATTTTCTCAAAGAACCAGCTTTTAGTCTTATTTATTTGTTGAATGGTCTTTCTATTTTCAATCAGATTTATCTCTTCTTTAATCTTTGTTATCTTTTTCCTCCTACTCATTTTATTTTTTTTTCAAATTTTTATTATCAAACTGAAGTACAGAGAGGTTACAGTTTCATACGTTAGGCATTGGATACATTTCTTGTACTGTTTGTTACCTTGTCCCTCATATCCCCTCCCCCCTCCCCCTTACGCTTTCCCCCACCTAAGGTGTTCAGTTCACTTACACCAAACAGTTTTGCAAGTATTGCTTTTGTAGTTGTTTCTCTTTTTTTACCCTGTGTCTCTCAATTTTGGTATTCCCTTTCAATTTCCTGCTTCTAATACCAGTATACACGGTTTCAAATATACTCAGATAAGATTACAGAGATAGTGTAGGTACAACCACAAGAAGGTGATACAGAACATCATCAATAATAGAAGCTACAGATACAGATGAGATGTTGAAAATAGTTACAACTGTGATATAACAATTGTCTCCATAACATGGAGTTCATTTCACTTATGATCATCATATGTGTTCATAAGGGTATAGCTATTGGGCCTTGTGGTGCTCTTCTCTGACTAGCCTAAACCTGTACTAATTATTCCCAATAAGGGAGACCATAGAGTCCATATTTCTTTGGATCTGGCTCACTTCACTTAATATAAATTTTTCCAAGTCTTTCCATTTCCTTACAAATGGGACAATGTCATACTTTCTGATAGAGGCATAAAATTCCATTGTGTATATGTACCACATTTTCCTGATCCATTCGTCTACTGAGGGGCATCTGGGTTGGTTCCAGATTCTCGCTATGACAAATTGCGCTGCAATGAACATTGTTGTGCTGGTGGCATTACTGTGATTTTGTTTGTGGTCTTTTGCATAGATACCCAAAAGTGGGGCTGCTGGATCATAGGGGAGTTCTACATTTAGCCTTCTGAGGAATCTCCATACTGCTTGCCAGAGTGGCTGAACCAGTTTACATTCCCACCAACAATGAAGTAGGGTTCCCTTTTGGCCACATCCCCTCCAACAATTGTTATTATTAGTTTTCTTGATCTATGACATTCTTACTGCGGTGAGATGGAATCTGAAGGTTGTTTTGATTTGCATTTCTTTTATGGCCAGTGATGTAGAGCATTTTTTCATATGTCTCTTGGCCATTCCCAATTCCTCATCAGAGAAGTCTCTTTGTAAGTCTTTAGCCCACTGGATGAGAAGGCTATTGGTTCTTTGCGGTTTTGTTTTGGAATAAGTTAATTTTTTTAGTTCTGCATATATTTTAGATATGAGGCCTTTGTCCGTTGAATGGCCGGTAAAAATCTTCTCCCAGTCTATGGGCTTTCTCTTTATCTTGTGAGCTATTTCCTTTGCCATGCAGAAGCTCTGCAGTTTGATGCAGTCCCATTTGTCCAACCTTTCTTTGATTTGTAGCCTTTCTGAGTCTTTTTAACGGAAGTTCCGTCCTGCGCCAAGGAGCCCAAGTGTTTCTCCTACTCCTTCCTTTAGTGTTTTCAGGGTGTCTGTTTTGATTTCGAGGTCTTTAATCCATTTGGAATTGATTTTGGTGCAGGATGATATATAAGGATCTAGTTTTAGTTTGTTGCATGTGTTGAGCCAGTTTTGCCAACACAATTTGTTAAAGAGGCTATCTTTCTTCCAAACTATTGTTTTAGCTCCTTTGTCAAAGATTAAGTAGGCGTAGTTCTGTGGGTTCATTTCCGGGTCTTCAATTCTGTTCCATTGGTCTTCAGGCCTGTTCCGGTGCCAATACCAAGCTGTTTTTATTACTATAGGTTTATAATACAGCTTGAAGTTGGGTATTGTAATTCTTCCAGCACTGTTCATTCTGCTTAGGAGTGTTTTTGCTATTCTAGGTCTTTTATTGTTCCATATGAATTTCTGGATTGCTTCCTCTATTTCATCAAAAAATAGTGTTGGGAAATTAATGGGTATTGCATTGAATTTGTAGATAGACTTTGGCAATATTGCCATTTTGATTATATTAATCCTCCCAATCCAGGAGCATGGGAGGTTTTTGCACTTCCTTAGTTCTGACTTAATTTCGTTTTTCAAAGTTTTAAAGTTCTGCTCAAAGAGGTCTTTCACTAATTTGGTTAAGGTTATTCCTAGGTATTTTATGTTTTTGGGGGCTATTGCAAAGGGAGTTGCTTTCCTGATTTCAGCCTCAGTCTTTGGGTCGTTAGCATAGAGAAAGGCCATTGATTTTTCAAGGTTTATTTTATATCCTGCAACTTTGCCAAAGTTTTGGATCAGCTCTCGTAGCTTGGGAGTAGAGTCTATGGGATTCTTTAGGTATAGGTTCATGCCATCTGGGAAGAGAAAAGTTTAACTTCATTTTTTCCTACTTGGATCCCCTTTATATTTTCTTCTTGCCTGATTGCTCTGGCTAGGAATTCCAGTACTATGTTGAAGAGCAGGGGAGAGAGTGGACATCCCTGCCTTGTTCCTGATTTTAAAAGGAATGGCTTTAGATTTTCACCATTTAGTTTTTCACCATGCTTGCTGTTGGTTTGTCATAAACTGCCTTGATTATATTCAGGAATGTTCCCTGGAATCCCAGTTTTTCCAGGGCTTTTAGCATAAATGAGTGCTGGATTTTATCGAACACTTTTTCCGCATCCAGAGATAAAACCATGTGGTTCTTTAGCTTGCTCTGGTTGATGTGGTGGATTACATTAATTGACTTGTGTATATTAAACCAACTTTGCATCCCTGGGATGAATCCAGTTTGATCGTGGAGTATAATTTTGTTGATGACCTGTTGAAGTCGATTGGCAAGAATTTTGTTGAGAATTTTTGCATCTATGTTCATCAGGGAGATCGGTCTATATTCCTCTTTCCGTGATGAGTCCCTGCCTGGTTTTGGGATGAGGGTTATACTGGCTTCATAGAATGAGTCTGGAAGTGATCGTTCTCTTTCAATTTCATTGAAGAGTTTGAGAAATATTGGTGTGAACTGTGTTTTGAAGGCCTTGTAGAATTCTGCAGTGAATCCGTCTGGACCTGGGCTTTTCTTGGATGGGAGATCATTTATTGCTGTTTCTATTTCAATACTGGATATGGGTCTGTTTAGGAGGTTTAAATCTTCATGGTTCAGTTTGGGGATATGAATTTTTTTCTAGGAAATTATCCATTTCTTCCCAGTTCTCGAATTTGTTTGCATAAAAGTTTGCAAAATAGTCCCTTATTATTTTCTGAATTTCGGTTATTTCTGTGGTGATGTTACCTGTTTCATCTCTTATCTTGTTTATTTGAGTGTGCTGCCTTTGTTTTTTGGTCAGGTTTGCCAGGGGTCTGTCTATCTTGTTGATTTTTTCAAAGAAACAACTCTTTGTTTTGTTGATTCTTTCGATGGTTTTTTTTCGTCTCTAATTGATTTTTTTTTCTGATTTGATTTTAATTATTGGCTTCCGTCTTTTGACTTGGGGTTTGGCTTGTTGTTCTCTCTCAAGGAAATTAAGGTGGTTCCTTAAATTGTTGAATTGCTGTTTCTCCAGTTTGTTGGTGTAGGCACTGAGAGATATAAATTTTCCTCTGAGTACTGCCTTTGCTGTGTCCCAAAGAAGCTGGTACTTTGTGTCCTCAACTTGGTTTAATTCCATAAACATTTGAATTTCTGTTTTAATTTCTTCCATGATCCACTGATGGTTCAGCAGTGTGTTCTTTAGTCTCCATGAATTGTGGGATTTTCTGTGGTGGCTGAATGAGTTGAGCTCTAATTTTATTCCATTGTGGTCTGAGAGAATGCAGGGAATGGTTTTGATACTTCTGAATTTGTACAGATTTTCTTTGTGCCCTAAGATGTGATCTATTTTGGAGAATGTTCCATGTACTGCTGAAAAGAATGTGTATTCTGTCGTTGCTGGGTGGAATATTCTGTAGATGTCGATTAAGTCTAGTTGGTCTATTCAGTTGTTTAGTTCTGTGGTTTCTTTGTTCAGTTTTTGGAGTGTTGATCTGTCCAGAGGTGATAGTGGAGTGTTAAAGTCCCCAACTATCAATGTGTTTGGGTCTATGAGTGATTTTAGAGTCAGTAGTGTTTTCATGAAGTTGGGTGCTCCTGCATTTGGTGTGTAGATATTTAGAATGGTTATATCTTCCTATAGGAGAGATCCCTTTACTAGTATGTAGTAACCTTCTTTTGCTCTTCTTACCTTTTTTAATTTGAAGTCAATTTTGTCTGATACTAAGATTGCAACTCCAGCCTGCTTATGGGGACCATTTGCTTGATAGATTTGTTTCCAGCCTTTCACTTTCAGAAGATGTTTACCTTTGCTGGATAGATTTGTCTCTTGGAGGCAGCAGAAAGATGGATCTGGATTTTTGATTCAAATTATGAGCCTATGTCGTATGATTGGAGAATTAAGTCCATTAATGTTGAGAGTTAGGATTGAGAGATGATCGTTTGCTCCTTTCATCATCACTATCATGTTTAAAGCTGTGTCTTCCCATTTCTTGATCTGATGTTTACTAATTATGGTTCATTTCTCTGTCTGTATTGGGATCTTGATTATTATCCCTGTATAGTATATCTTTGAAGAATTTCTGTAAAGCTGTTTTGGTATAGATATATTGTTTCAGTTTTTCCTTACTGTGGAAGACTTTTATTTGACCTTTGGCTATGTATGAGAGTTTGGCTGGGTACAGAATTCTTGGTTGGTAGTTATTTTTATTTAGTGTTTGGGATACTTCATCTTGCTCGTCTTGCTTTCATGGTCTCTGCTGAGAAGTCTGGGGTGATTCTGATTGCTTTTCCTTTATATGTGATTGTTTTCTTTGCCCTAACAGCTTTGAGTATTTTTCCTTGCACTCTACTGAAGCTGTTTTGATGACAATGTGTCTGTGGGATGTCCTATTCTGGTCTGGTCGATTTGGGGTTCTAAATGCTTCTTGTATCTGTATAGGCCTTGCCTTCTGGACATTTGGGAAGTTCTCAGCTAATATTCTCTTAAATAGGTTGCCTATCCCATGAACCTCTTTCTCCAAGTTTTCCTCAATACCTATTATCCTTAAATTGGGCTTCCTGATCGTGTCTTGAATCTCCTTTAGTGATCTGTTTTGTTGATTGGACTGGATTTGTATTGATTTTTGATCTTTCTCCATAGAATCTAAGGAATCTTCAGCTCTTGAAATTCGATCCTATTCTTCAGTTAGTGGGGACTGTAGGCTAGCTACTTGATTTCAAATTTCTTTTCCTTGTGACTGGTCTTTCCTGATGATTTCCATGTCATTTCTTAGGTCTCGTATGGACTTCTTTACTTCATTAACTTCATTACTTTGGTTTTGAGTGGTGTCTCTCAAATCTTTAAGCTGGTTAGCTACCTTTTCATTTGACTCTTGAAGTTCATTTATTTTTCTATTTGTGGATACCATGAAATTCTCCATTAATTTTTGCTTTGCCTCCTCATGCTCTAGAATAATTGACTGAAGAGATTCAAACTTTTCATTTATCATGTTTATCAGTAGACTTTGTAGAGCATTTTGGGGGTTCTCTTCTATGTCTTTGATTGACTGCTCTGCTTCCTGCTTGTTTTGAGGGGGGGATAAGACTTCATTGTTTGCCATCTTTCTTGTGTTCCTTCTGCCCATTTGAATTGGGGATGCCAGTCTACCAGCACCTGTGAGCACCGTTTAAGACCCAAAGCAGCCCTTACCAAGCACTGTTGTGTAATTCTTACAAGTTCACAATTATATACAATTACCCTGTATACCTGTGTATAAAATTAGATTTGGTTGTCCTAACGAATACAATTTCAATATAACAACCGATCCTGGGCCCTGTATTCAGTAGTTACTTATTTGCTGTTACAACCCTATAAGCAATTCTTGTTTTTGTATTAAGTTCTTTTAGGACTGGCTTTCTCTATGTACCCCTTTGATTCACTCGGATTAAGCTGGCATAGCTTCTATCCAATAACCAGGAGTCAATGGAGACTGGGGGTCCAGGCAATAAGTCAGGAAGGTAAGTTGGAGGTAGTAAAGAGAATAGAGTAAAATGTATTGGGAAGGGGAGGTGGTGATTTTAGTTTAGTTTCAGTGACGTGGAAATGTGGAGAAGAGTAGAATCAGTAGAAAGAACAAGGTTGAAATGACAGATAATGGAGAGTTAGCAGAAAAGAGTGGAGGTGTTCTTCATAGGAAAGAAATTTTTAAAGAAAGAGAATGCAAAGAGAGAAATAAAGTAAAAATAGTGGAAGACAGATGCACAAAACAGAAAAATTATTTAAAAAAGAAAAAAAAAGAAAAAAAATCAGATAAGGAACAACCCAAACAAACAGAAACAAAACAAATAAAAACTTGATAAACAGATAAAAATAGAAAACATGAAAAAAAAAAAAGATGACGTTTCCAAAATTTTTTTTTAAGTTAAAAAAATGTTGAAAATAAAAAGAAAAAAAAATGGAGTCTTCCTTGTTTGGGTGGTCTTTCCTCGGTCTCTGGTTTCCTTGTGATGGTCTGTAGTCTATATTTCTGATTGGCTGGGTATGGCTTGATTTCAGTTTGCTCCTCCGTCTGCTGCGGGGCCACGGCCTTTAATGCCTGGCTTTGAATAGGCTGTGAACTCAGCAGGGCGGGGCGCCTATTTTACCTGGCTGAGAGTTGCTGGCCTGGATGAAGTTTCTCCCTCCTGGGCATGTTGGCCTCCTTGGCGGAGGTGGCTATGGAATGCAGCTCCGTTTCGGGCTGGGAATTGGGCGTCCTCTGTGATGGGACCGTTTAACTGTCTCAGGAACTATTTGTTCCCCTGTCTGGTGTTTCCGTGCCGCCAGGAGCTGCTCCTGGCTTTTGCTTTAAATTTAGAAGTTCCGGCGGGCAGGGCGGGCACCTCTGGCTAAGCCGTGGCCCAGGACTCTCCTCGCGCCAGGGCAGGGGGCGTTCTCTTGGGCGGTGAGTCTCACTGTTTGGTCCCTCTTGCCCTTTTCAAAGATGGCTACTTTGACCTTGCTTTCCCCAGGCCTGCTTTAGTTACAATCTGGTCTAACCCTATGCCAGTGGCAAAGATGGCGCTTTGCTCTGGTGGTGGGGAAGGGCTGCCTTCCAGAAGCTGCTCTGTGGGCGCAAGTGAGAGTATCTTTCGTGGGGTACTCACGCTTTCTCGGCGATATCAGGTCATCCATGCTCAGCTGCCGTCTGGAGTATTTCTCCCTGGTCTCAGCTGTGTGTTTTAGCTGCTTGGAGTGCAGGTTGATGTGCTGGGCACTGTGCGGGCACCGGCACTGGCATGGCGGTGGGATACTGCCCAGAGCTCAAATCTGTGTTTTCAGACAAGCAAAGTGGATTTTTCCTTCCTGGCCAGAATCCCTGTACTGTTACAACTTACTCTGGTTGTCTTTTTAGTAGTAAAAGTTTCTATGGGTTGAGAAAACTCCTATGTCGGAGAGAGCTCAGCTAGTGCACTGCAGCTCCTCCGCTGTCTTCCCAAATCTCTCCCCTCCTAGTCATTTTAGATTTGATCATTTCTTGTTTCTCCAGTTGTTTTAGTTTCATCGTGAGGTTATTCACCTGCTCTGTTTCCATTATTTTAATGTGACTGCTGAGGGCAATGATCTTGCCCCTCAGTACTGCCTTAGTTGTGTCCTATAGGTTTCTTTGTGATGTGTTTTTATTGTCATTGTGGCTTATGAATTCGTTAATTTCATCTTTAATTTGGTCTGTGGCCCAAGCGTTGGATAACAGTGTGGGGTTTAGCCTCCAAGAATGTGTATAGCCTCTGTGGTAACCATTGTTATTGAAGGTTACCTTTAATCCACTGTGGTCAGATATAATACATGGGATGACGTCAATACTTTTGTATTTGCTGAGGTTCTTTGTGTGGGCTATGACATGGTCTATTTTGGAGTATGATCCATGGGCTGCTGAGAAGAAGGTGTATTGGGTCTCTGTAGGGTGGAAGATTCTGTATAGATCTGTCAGATCCATTTGGGATATGGTGTTACTTAGGTCCTCAGCTCCCTTACTAATCCTCTGGGTGTTGGATCTGTCTCTTGGAGAGAGTGGGGTATTAAAGTCACCCACTATGATTTTGTTTGGGTCTATCTTGTTCTGTAGTTCTGTGAGAATTTGCTTGATATATGTAGGGTCTCTTTTTTTCGGTGAGTATACATTTATCACTGTGATGTCTTGATTCTGGATTTTTCTTTGTATTAAAATGTAGTGACCTTCTTTGTCTTTTTGAGTTGATTTTAATGAGAAGTCCAGCTTGTCTGAGATCAGGATGGTTACTCCTGCCATTTTGGTAGGTGCATTTGCTTGGAAGATCTTGCTCCATCCTTTCATTCGGAGCCTATTTTTTATCACTTGTTGTAAGGTGGGTCTCTTGTAGACAACAGATGGCAACTTTTTGTTTGTGGATCCATTCTGCCAGTCTGCTCCTCTTTATCGATGAGTTTATACCATTTGTATTCAAGGAGATCAAGGATAAGAGTGTTTTTTTTATCCTTCCATTTTCTTGTTGGGCTGTTTTTCCTCTTTTTTTTTTTTTTTTTTTTTTTCTTCTCTTTAGTGAGCTGCTCTTTCTATTGGGCTCTGGCTATTGTAGTTTCTTTCTGTTTCTGTCTGTGTGTCCTGTAGAGTTTCTGTTGGGTGGGAGTCGCCTCTTAGAATTCATTGTAGGGCTGTTTTTTTATTCACATACTCCTTTAGATCCTCTTTGCTATGGAAAGATCTGGTTCTCCCCTCGAATTTGAACTCTAGCTTCGCTGGATATTTTATGTTATGTTGGCAATTGTTGGCTTGTAGGACCTGGATGGTATTCTTCCATTCTCTTCGCGTGTGGTAGGTTTGCGTGGAGAATCTGCTATTATTTGGATCCTCTTCCCATTGTAATAAATGTCTTTCTTCACTTTGGCTGCATTCAAAATTTGCTCTTTATTCTTGAGATCTGAAGTCTTGAATATTATGTGCCTTGGCGTGGTTTTTCTAGGATCTGGCCTGCCAGGTGTCCTATAGGCTTCAGTTACCTGGATAGTGTCCCTTGTGAGATTCTGGAAGTTTTCTGCAATCACTTTATTGAGAATATTTTGAAGCCCTCTGCTCTGGTATTCAGCTCCTTCTTCTATTCTAATTATGCGCAGATTATATCTCTTGTCTTTGTCCACTAGCTCTTGCATCAGTCTGCCCTGGAGCTTTACCTTTTCTTGGAGTGTGGTATTTTTCTGGTTCTTATTGGCTGCATCATTGACCAAGAGAGACATTCTGGCTTCCATATGGTCAATTCTTTGTGCTGTGGATTCAAGTGTGGAGTTTATGGATGTTAGAGAGCTATTTATGGTTGCCAGATCAGCTCTGATAGTGGAAATTTCTTCCTTTAAAGAGTTGTATTTTAAATCTATTTTTTCTTGCATTTCACTTCTTAGGATGTTAAGGTCTTCTTTGATGGAGGTTTGCACTGTATCCATTTTTGCTTTCATTTCTTTCTTGGCTTCCTGTATGTCCTTCGAGACTTCCACTCTGAACTCCTGGAATTGTTTTCTGATTTCATTTCTGAGGCTTTCCATCATTTCTGCTAGCATAGCCTCAGTTGCTTTTATTCTCCATCTCCTCTTCAGTCGTGCTGCTTTTTGGAGCTGGCGAGTTGGCTTGCCCTTTGATGAAATTTGTTATATTTCTTTGTGATTTGCGCATCTGGAGATCTGAGGGTGGCTTCCCTGGTTTGGCTTTGTGCTGGTTCACGCTGGTCCATCAGTGGGAGACTTGTTTGTGTCCTGGCTCTGGGTTTGAGTTTGGCTGTTGAACCTTACTGCCCAGTGGGTGAGTGTGCCTGTCTCGGTTGTTGCTGAGGTGGTCACCCTTACTGCACTTGGGGGTGGGTAGGTTCTGTGTTTTTCTCTGCAGGACAGTGTCCTGCTGCTGTGCTGTGCTGACCCTAGCGTGCCCCTGGTGGGGGTTTGCGGGTTGCTGATTCAGCGTGGCATGGAGGCTTTTCTCTTCTTTGGTTCTTTTTTCTACTGGGTACCTTGGTCAGAGGAGCTCACCTCTCAGACTGAGATTTCCCGCTGAGAGGCGGCTTGCCCCCTGTGTGAAGTGTGCCTACCATGGGCGCTGCTGCTGGGGGTCCCTGCCCACCTATGTGGGGTGCCTATCAGAGCAGGCACCGCTGTTGAGGGGCCCTGCCCACCTGTGTGGCGGGTGTTACAGCTTGCCTCCTTGTGCGCTCCCTCAGGGGGTTGGGCAGATGATCCTCCTGCTGGAGGACTAGCAGGCTGGCCCATGCTGGCCCTCGGGGGGGGGGGGCATGTGCTTGTGCACTCTAGTGCTTCCTTTGGGGGTCTGTTGACCCGAGTTGTTGGGGTGTGCTTGTGCCCTCTCGCGAGTTTGCTGTGGGGGGCAGTGTGGGTAGGCCCTGGTAGGATCAAGTGTCCTGGCGCGGGTTGGTGCCCACAGACTCTGTGCCTCCACTGTGAGAGGGGCGTGTGATCGGACCCAGATGTCCCTGCTGGGCTGGTATTGTACACCCGCGAGTCTGTGGTTGTGGTTCAAAAAGTCCACGAGGATCAGGTACCTCAGGTGAGGCTTCAAATGCCTGCCAGCCCCTGGGCCCCTGCTGGGGAGGGGGCAGGGCCAGAGCAGCCAGATTCTGGATCCTCTGCTTGGGGTTGGGGGGGATGCCTTGGTGCAGCTCCTTTGTTCCCTCGGGGTAGGGAGGGGGAGGGAGTGAGCTCTAGCTTCTTTGTAGGTTTTGGGTCTCTGCTAGGGCTGGTCTCACTTTGTGGGGGAAGGGGAGCAATGGGGAACTTACTGGTCCTGGATTGTGTGTGTGTCCCATGTTGCTGTTGGATTTTTGGGGCTGGGTGCCGGGGTGTGGCGATTGGTCGTTTGGTGGTGGAGGTCACAGCGCTCTCCATCTGTGCCGCCCTGTTCCTGGCTGCTAGGTCCCGTGCCACTTCCTGGCCACTCAGTCCCGAGCTGCCGTCTGTCTCAGTTGGTCTGCGCTCTGTGGAACTCCTGGTGTGACTTTTTGCCTGTTGCTTCTCTGGTGGCTGAAGGTCTGTGGCCCTGCTTGCCAGCACTGGGTCCCCTTTTCCAGCCTGGTCCTGTTTGGGCCAGGGTCGGCGGGTGGGCGGTGCCCCGGAGATTTTCTGGCTCCATGTATGTTATAGGCTTTTTTTTGTTTTGTTTTGTTTTGTTTTGTTTCCTGTGTTTATCTGTTGCTTCTGGATGCTGGTTTTTCTGGGTTCTTGATGGGGTGTTGGGTGCTGGAGTTCCCAGCTTGCTATTCAGTTGGAGGCAGTTGGGGTACCTCCTTACTGTGGCAGTGCCATCTTACCTCGAATAAATTCCAGTTATTAATAAACAATAATAAATAGGTTACAAACTCATTAAATTGAAGAGGTCATCCATTGAAAGAATTACAATGTCATTTGTTATTGTTGTCACATGTCTCTTGTTAAAAGAAAAGAGAAGATGTTAGGGATAAAATTAGGAGTTTGCATCAGTTTTCATTGAGAAGGATAGCTAGGGAATGATAGCAGGATATATATGAGTCTTCTGTTCAGAATTCTGTGCATGCATCTGTGTGTTCAAGGTCATGCAAGGGTTTCTGTAGACTTTTACAAGCTTCTCTCTCTCACACACACACACATACTCACATATATGGAAAGAGAGACTATTTATATAACATATGCATAGACTGTAATACACACACATATACTGTAGACATCTATACAAGTACATACGTATTAGACTGTGGAGAATTTATTTGAAATATATCCTCTGTTTAAAATAGAGTATTTTTTTTTTTCCTGGTTAAGAACTTAAGTAACGGGGCTGGGGATATGGCCTAGTCGCAAGAGAGCTTGCCTCATATACATGAGGCCCTGGGTTCGATCCCCCAGCACCACATATACAGAAAATGGCCAGAAGTGGCGCTGCGGCTCAAGTGGCAGAGTGCTAGCCTTGAGCAAAAAGAAGCCAGGGACAGTGCTCAGGCCCTGAGTCCAAGGACCAGGACTGGCCAAAAAAAAAAAAAAAAAAGAACTTAAGTAGCCACTTATTTTTATGGCACTTAATATAGTCAATGGGATTTTTTTTTTTTTTTTTTGGCCAGTTCTGGGGCTTGAACTCTGGGCCTGACCACTGTCCCTGGCTTCTATTTGCTCTAAGATAGCACTCTAGCACTTGAGCCAAGTGCCACTTCTGACTTTTTATACATATGTGGTGCTGAGGAATCATTTCCAGGGGTTCATGTATGCAAGGTGAACACTTTAGCACTAGGCCTTATTCCCAGCGGGATAAAATATCTTTAATTGACAATGTTAGGTATGAACATGTCTTTAAAAGTTATTCTTTGAACAACAAAATCCTATGAGGAAAATATATGCATACACACTTATTAAAAGTCAAATAGAATGCAAATTAACTACCTTTGTAATTATAAAATTAAAGAGAAGTGATTTTTCTATAAAGCCTTCTGAGACTTTTTTTTTATTAAACTTTTGTCTTTATTGTCAAAGTGTGGTATGGAGGGGATACAGATTCATATGTAAGGCAGTGAGTACATTTCTTTTTCAACTTATTACCTCTTCCCTCATTTATCTCTCACCTCCTCCTTTCCCCTTTTCTTCCCCCACCAAGAGTTGTGCAGTTGATTTACACCAAATCGTTTTGTAAGTATTGCTTTTGGAATGGTTTGTCTTTTTGTCCTTTGTCTCTCAATTTTGATATTCCCTTTCCCTTCCCCAATTCTAATACCCGTATATACAGTATCCAGGGTATCCGGATGAGATATAATGATATCAGGGGTACAATCACAGGAAGGGAATACAAGAGAAAAAATACTAAACAAAGCAATCAAACAAACATAGAAGAAAAAAATGCAAAAGGTACGGTTTCACGTGGCATGGTGATAAGAATTACAACAGTGGTATAACTCTTGTTTTTGTAACTTGGAGCAATTCACTTGGCATCATTTATGTGATTATATGAGTATACCTATTGGGGTATTTTGATCTTCCAACATGACAAGCCTAATCATGTACTAGCTATTCCCTATGAGGGACCTGATAGGATTTATGTTTCTTTGGGTCTGAGTCACTTCACTTAATATGATTTTTTTCAAGTCCCTCCATTTCCGTATGAATGAGCCAGTGTCATTCCTTCTGATGGAGGCATAGAATTCCATAAAAATAAATGGAAGAAAAAATTGGAAGTATGCTTAAAATTGAATATAGTTAGCATATTTGTAATTATAGAATTGGAATTAATCCTTGAACAAAACTGCTGAAATAAGTCTGAAACAGACTCAATTTTGCCAGTCTAAATACCATACAAATTTAGAATTTTACTATTTTGTACTGGTACTAGGTTTTGAATTCAGGTATTTATGTTCTTGATTGATGGTACTTAAATCACACCTCTCCCTCTTGGCTCTTGGTTGGATACTTGGAGTTAAGGGTCCCTTGGACTTTTCTCCATAGATTGGGTTCAAAATGCAATTTTAGGATCTCACCCCCTTAATTATCTAAGATTGCAGATGTAAGTCACTAGTGTCTGGCCAAAAATAAAATTTATAAGGATTGTTGCTGGTATAATGGACCCTTCTAGTAAAATATGTTTACATACACACACAAATATATGCTAAAAAATAAAATATTGCATTCAAATTTTTATATAAAGAATATTAAACAGCTTGTGTGATGGTATGTCTGTAGTCTATGCACAAAAAAGGAATAGAGTAATAAAAATAAAACTACTGCTACAAAAAGAATGCACAAGAAAGCCATTTTCAATTTTCTGAGCCGGCAGGTCAGTTTGTTATATTTTTGCCTTGCCTTCACCAGTTACTTGGATGAGAAAGGGCACTGCATAAAATAAGCAAGAAGTGTTTTTATCTAGTTGGAGTAAGCCTCCTTGTAATCATCTCAAATTTTCTGTGGATTAAGGCAATCAGGCACTAATTCTCATAATGTACAGCCCAAGGCGTTAGCTTCTCAATCACAGGTGATTCTCATTCTCATTGTACTTTAGGCATCTAAGATCATTTGCATCTCTTATCTTTATCACCTCATTGGAACCTCTAGAATCAGCATCAAACAGGAATCCTGATGTTTTGGGGAAACCTACTTATTCGGTCTGTCTTATGCAGTCCAGTTACAATTTCAAGGAAGACTTGGAATTGATTTTATAGCATGTCAACTTTCCTGGACATTGCTGAGTCATAGAAAGAAAAGGTTTTGTGAATATTTGTTGCTCATGAAATAGAACTAAAACTAGTTTCTTCCTCTCTGTATTTTTCTAGATAGCCAAGTTTCATTGTCCTGTCCTGTCCAAGGACAATCTCTCTCCTATGTATTGGCAAACCAGATGCTCTCTCTCTCTCTCTCTCTCTCTCTCTCTCTCTCTCTCTGTCACACACACACACACACACACACACACACAGACAGACACATTATATTTTGTGATTTAGGAATTGGTGTTGAGATTCCTGAAGCATTACAGCTGGTAAGGAAATATTTGATGAATTTATCATTTTAAACCTAGAAACCACCAGAAAAAGACATAGAGCCAAGTCTTCTATGATACCAGTTGGTATCCAGTTGATTGTTTCCTTGAAGTAACAAGAGAAGAGGGGCTTCAGAATTCTGACCCAGTAAGGTCAGTAAGGTCTGACCCAGTAAGTGCCAGATAGCACTAGGATAAATTGAAAACAACATATTAAGCAAGCTACATTGCTCCACCCTCCTAGCATTTATCATCTGTTCACAGAAACAGAAAATATGGATGGAAATATGTATTCAAATAACTGTTTTATAAATACAGCGAACAGTATTTATGAGTTGGCATGAAATCTTTCTTGAGAATACCCAATTACATGGAATAACCAAGAGTAGAAATAATATAGCAAGAATCCCAGGGGGGCGGGATGGGTCTTCTCTGGAATCCCACACTATAGGCTGTACTTGATGTGAGAATAGTTTGCATACTCATTTAAAAGACATGAAAAAAAAAAAAAGAGAACAATCTGGCCTCAGTAGGTACAAAATAGCAAGCCAAACAAAAATAATTATAGAGACCAAAGTCTTAGAGATGAGTCAGAAAGTAAAAACAAATATAAAGAATTCTGTGGACCAAGGACAGAGGAAAGTTTTTGAGAAATAATAATAAAAAAAGTCTTCTGAACTGAAACCTTGAAAATTAAAAGTAACCTTTTTAAAAGACAAAACTGATGGCCTAAATTCAGAAGTAAAACACTTTTAATGATTATTACTAATACCGTAAAGGCATGATTTGGCATTTAGAATCATTGCTTTCATTTTACGTTGATAGCTATATCCAGGACCATTTCATAGAATGATTTTTTTCAACACTTTCCTATGCCTGTTCAGATCATAATTGTCCAATCTCTATGTCAAATATAATATGTAATTTGCTATACATTGTCAGCTTCTGATTCTCATAGGGTTGTCTTTGCTTTGCTTAAATACTAGCTACTTAGTGAGACAAAATTTTTCTTCCTGTGTTAAGTGGCCCAATTTTACTATGCTAACAGCAGAATGCAATCACTAAGTAATTTTTTCCTTAAATTATATTGTAGCAAGTCAAGGACTATTTTTTAAATCTATTTCAGTAAATACATTACATTCGGGAATAGAAACAATTTATATATATATATTTTTTTACCATATGGAACTAGGATATGTAGCTATTGATTATAGTAACTGTACACCTAGCTATATGCATACTAGAATGTATATAAAAGTTCTTGTAATTTTTAACATAGATCTTTTTTATCTACTTGGGAATATTGTTAGGCCAAGTTATTGTGGATATTAACATTTCACATATTTATTTTCCTTCTTAAATTGTCATTTGCTCAAGTAAATGACAGAAATCTTATATTGGCTTTTGTACCCTAGGTATTGAATATATGCTTATCTGACATAGGGAAAGGAGGGGGAACATCAAACTATTGAGACAAAGGATAAAGGGCAAACCAATGCCACTGAAATGCCAACAAGACAATACTTTGGAAGGAACAGTACAACTTGGGAGTGGGGGATGAAGGTAAGGAAATTTGGAGAAAAATGAGGGAAGAAAATAGCATTTGTTTTACTTTGTTTAAAAATGGATTCAAGAATTCTATACAATCACATAAGAATTTCATGGCTAACATATATTAATTCCAGAGAAGATCTACTTTTTCTTAAGATAGCAAAAAAGAAATTAATAATAATAGATTCATTGCCATCTATTGTATTTTGAAGTATTTTGACACATCTCTATGTAAGAAGTGCTTACCATTTGGAGAATTTCCCAGGGATAGAAAAAATATTAAGACATTTTTTTTCCATTTTTATAAGAAAAATTATGAGCCTGAGCAACTAAGTCACTTGGACTACTACGTTAGTTAGAAAAATATATATCAACAGGATATAAATGTTTACATATGCTTTTGCCAGCATATATGGATATTCAAGAAACATGTTAAGCACCATTATTGTCTATAAAGCACACATTGCAGTTATTTGTCACAAGCGACAGATTCCTTAACACAATGCCTCTGAAGAAACTTCTTTATCTCTAACGGTGCATCTGTCTAATAAAAATAGTCCACATTGTTCATTCATCATTGGAATGATAGGACTTAAAATCTCCATTCTTTTTTGTTTTGTTTTGTTTTGTATGGGTTCTATAGAGCTATGGTATCATCACAGATTTTTGTTTTTTAAGCGCATTAATAGTAAAGATGTGAGATGGTTCATTCTGGTTCTTTCCATGGGCTGCTGCTCACATCACAGGAAGTAATAAAAGGCAAGAGGTAGAGTAGAAAGAAAATGGACCCCTGGTGGCTGGAGATGATTGAAGTAACAGTTCATTTTCTTTAATAAGCCCAAGATAGACAAGGAGCTGGGGGACAGGATGAATAAACCTTTGAAAACCTATAGGATTTCTCTGTCTTGGTCTCTCTGTTTCTCTGTTTCTTTGTTCCTCTCACTCGCTGTGTCTCTCTTTGTCTCTCTCTCATTCTCTTTTTCCCATTTTCCCCCATACTATATGTCATATAGCTTTATAGCCAGAGTGAGTTTCTGTGGCACACGACACTGCAGGTGGAGGATAATTTTCAGAGCTGTCGACTGGATCACTGCAATATGCTGTGTTTGAAGATCCCTTGGAAAGCCTCCCAGAAGTCAAAGAAAATGCAGAGTGCAGCTGTTGGAAGTTGTTAGCATAAGTACATGTGACATACCTGGAATCTAAAGCCTGCAAGTGCAATACATGCAAACATATAGATGTGTATATACATATATATGTACACATGTGTGCACACACATATATATGTATATATATATACATATATATATATATATATATATATATATATCCTAGACCCAGATAATGACATATTGCGTGATTTCCCTCTTTTGTGTTTGCTAGAATGTGTCTATTAATCTATGAGAAAACACACTGGGTGGTAAGCAAAAGGTTATAAATGAATAAACTGAAGTGTAATAGACTCTATTACAGACAGTATAATTCTTTTTTCAAAAGAGACTAAGTCACAGACCAACAAAATAAGTAAACTGCTTTGTTAAATGGCAAAAATCAATACATAACCTGAAATTAAGAAAAGTAAGAGAAGGTGTGGGTTCAGAGGGGTGAGTAAGAAGGTAGAGAAGGGTGACATTGGTCAAGATGTAATGTATTTATAAACTGCTTTGGTGAATGGCAACTTCTTTGCACAACTACATTATACAATTACTTTGTACATCTAATAAAATATTCAAATAAAGAAAAGGAGAATACAATATTCACAATAGTATTCTCCTTCAAAAAGAGATCCTCTTGTTACATAAATTATATTCAATCCATGGCATTTATGATTTTGAAAATTAATTGTGAACTGAATTATGCATGGTACATAACTGTTTTGTATGAAACAACTGTAATAATGTAGAAAAGTATAAGACTAGAACCATAAAGTTCATAGAAAATAACAACGATATCTAAAGTCTGCCTTTCTCACAGAGTAATCATTTATACTTTAATTTTAGTGGTTCCTCTTTTTCCATTAGAATATGAATATTTCAATATCCAATGGTATTTTGTGTTGAGGGTCTTGGGGGCTGTCGGAATTGCAACTCGAACTCAAGATTGCATGTTCTTACTTTGCTTTTTCATTCAATGTTGATGCTATACTTGTTGCATGTTCTTACTTTGCTTTTTCATTCAATGTTGATGCTATACTTGTTTAGTTATACCTCTGCTTATGGCATTTTGCATTTTAATTGGAGATGGGTCTCATGGACTACTCAACCCCAGCTGACATGGAACGTTGATCCTCAGATGTGATATCTGTTTTGTCTCTATTTTTTTTTCTGGCCATCACGTATTCTTCTTATAAATATTTATTATCACATTCAACACATATGAAGGACAATCCAACAAAGCTGGTTGCAAAGGTACATGTCTACAATACTAGTTCCCCAAGAAGTAAAGGTAAGAAGACTGGGAGTTTGAGACCAGTATGGTAAGACCAGTGATCATATAAAATGGACTCAATGAAAAGGAAACAAGAGATACTCTTTACTTGTTATTCATTGCTGCTCTCTTCGTTCTCTTTTACTTTTATATTGTTAGTTTGTTTGTATTTGGGAAGGTAAAGGAAGAGACATAAAAGGTGGAACAAGGGTAAGCAAATCCAACAGAGATACTGATCGGACTCTGTAGAAAATGAACTGGGTATCTTACGGATGGAGACAGCAGTGAAAGATTGGGAGAGAGCTTCGGAAAGGGAAAACTGGTTCAAAACGAATTGTACTAATCAACTACACAAAATTAATTTAAAATTAAAAAAAACTATCTCAAGGAAAGAATGAATGAATGAATTGAAGGAAAACACTGGTGGTTTACTGAAGAAGCTGAAATTTTGGGGGCTGGGAATATGGTCTAATGGCAAGAGTGGTGCTATGACTCAAGTGGCAGAGTGCTAGCCTTGAGCAAAAGAAGCCAGGCACAGTGCTCAGGCCCTGAGTTCAAGGGCCAAGACTGGCAAAAAAAAAAAAAAAAAGCTGAGATTTGAGTACGGAAATTTAAAGCAATTGAGGGAGAAAAGTCTGAGATTTGTATCTTCAATTTACCATCAAAAACATGGAAGTTGAGATGTGGTTCAAGTGGTACAGTGCCAGCCTTGAATGACAATGCTAAAGGACAGTCTCCGGCTTTAACTTCAAGCTGCAGTAGTAGCGGAAGAAAACAGTCAATTTAAATAGAAGGGAAAGGGCAGGAAGTAGGACCTAAGTGGCAGAATGTAGCATGAGAAGACTAGGGTTCAATCCCCAGTCAAATGGATAAGTGAATGAACACTTCAAGTGGGTGTTAATCTTTGTAAATTCCTTCATCTCAGGTATCTCAACAAGGAATGATTTCATTTCTCTTAAAGGATAAATTGAGAGCTGGAAATGTGGCTTAGCCATAGAGTGCTTGCCTATCATGCATGAAGCCCTGGGTTTGATTCCTCAGCACCACATAAATGGAAAAAGCCAGAAGTGGAGCTCTGGTGCAATAGGTAGAGTTCTAGCCTTGAGGAAAAAGAAGCCAGGGGTAGTGCTCAGGCCCTGACTCCAAAGCCAGTACTGGAAAAAAAAAAAAAAAAAAAAAGTATTATTTTAGTACTAGGTAATCCTTTAATGAATTGAGTTCTCATCTTTGCTCAAAGAAATGTCCTCTTTTCTCCAGCTTTCAATAGTTGGTTAAATATATTCTCTATTTCCACAGTTTAATGTACGGAAACTAATTTTTCTTGTAACAACTTTTTTAAAAATTGAAAATATATAATTTGGTCTTAAGGGAATTCAGAGGCAAATTTTATAAGCCAGTGTGTCAGTTTGTGTAATAAAATAACAGTCTCTCAATGGAGGAAATATTATAGCGGTTCCTGACAGAATGAGCTAGAGGAATAACTTTGGACATTTGAGTTATTTTTTTTTTAAATAAAGTACAAACACACACACACACACACACACACACACACACACACACACACAAATAGTAGCATTGCTCAAGAGCTAGATCACGTGCCTAGCAAATATTAGGGTCTGAGTTTAAAAAGAGTGTTCTAGAAATTAGATATTTGAGTTAGGCTGGGTAGTATTTTTGCATTCCTTCATGAGACACATAGGGAAAAATAGTTTAGAATACTCTCTCACCATTTCAGAGGCTGTCAAACATTGGTGTTCCTAAACGTTTAGACATAAGTATATTTTAATCCTACCAAATTCCCAGTTCATCAATCATTTCAGCAAAATACAACCGTGTGAAATGTATTTTATTGTATTTTTAATACCACTTGAAAACTGACATACATATATTTCAATTATAAAATTATCAGTTTAATAGATAAATACAATTTCTAACTAGAAGTAATATTATATTTTATGAGGCTAAATAACAGAAAATAGAATAATACAATTTTTTTCAATAACTCCTTTCCAGATATAAGGAAGTTGTACATTTTCTTCTATCTTTTTAATATGAAAAAATCCTAGACAAAGGAACTCTTTAAATAAATTACCCAAAATCTCATTAGTTTTTTCCCTCTGAACTTCCATGGTTGAAGGCTTAAGGAGAATGTCATGTTTAAGAATATTTAGGTAGGAGAATGAGATATTTTACATGTATAATTTTACCTCAAATACATGCATTTTATTCACAGGCAAACCCAAATAATGTTTTAATATTGTCTCTAAGGCATATTATGTGTTTAACCATGTTAACTATATTTTAGTCTTAAAGTTTTATCATGGCAGCGTGGAACTTTACTAAACTCTTAAGGAGATATTCTATAACTTGCTGACTATTTATTTTCAATCTCATGTTTAGGACAATATCACAGAAACAACACACACAGCCACAAACACACATGTACAAACAAAACCACCACCACTACAACAAGAAGAACCTGCCATAAGATTTTTTAAAATTTTTTATGTGTATGTATAAAAATATTTGAGAAAATACATTTTAAATATGAATATTTTATATATGTATACTTTATGATCTCTAAATTTTTTTCTCTATGTAAGTAACTTGTACTTGATAGCCAGGTGTTTCCAGATTAAGTCATAAAGTTCCTTAAAGCCAGTTACTGGAAGAAACCATTACAGAGGAATTGGTGACTCCCTCCTGTGACTAAAGTAAAACAGTAATAAAATTTGTAACTAAATCCCAAAGGCATTGACCATGACATATATTTTTTTCCAGGCTCAGAGAACTAAAGACATTAGGTGTTATATTTTAAAAACAATTCTGCTTGAATTGGAATGTTTACTCCATGGTTAATGATGGGGAAATATCAAAGACATCTCTATGTGCACAAATAGGAAAATGGCTTCTAGACTGGAAAAGCGGTGTCTAGTTAGACATATTATTCAGTCAGACAATAATATGTCTCACCTTTACTGTATATGGATACACATTCATATATATTTTATAATATCCATTTGTGATATAACTAGAAAGATAAATAAGGCCCAGACATGAGATATTAAAGTTAATATATGCACAAATGTGTATGGATGGGATTATGATTGTGCTTTTGCTTTAGCCATTGAGAGTTACCGGTAAGAGGAAGAATTACAAGTATTTAAATGACTTTCTCTTCCCACATGCAAATGAACCGAGGGAGGAGATAACAAGTTGAACAAGAAATTGTCTCACTTCCTTACATATGAAACTGCAACCCCATTGTACTTCACTTTGACAATAAAGGGGGACAAAAAAGAGAAAAGAAACATAGTGGTATTTGTAGCCCCTTTCTATCCCCTTCAATCCCTTTACCTCAAGGACAGAAATTTTGTTACTGGGACACATTACAGCCTACAAATTGATAGGTTCAAATCTTCAGCCTCAACACCTGAGAATTATCTTTATTTAGAAATAAAGTTTAGCCTTTTGATAATTCTGAGATGAGACAATCAAGACTCATAGAACAGCAGATGTAGCTTTTCTAATACATAATTGTCCATCAAAACAAAGACGTAATAGGTCATCACTGTGCCAGTACCCGCAGCAGTTGTAAGAGTCACTTGAAACTGATAAGACAGATACATGTACACAAATAAGGAGGCAGCCATAATACAGAGATAACAGATTCATTTTCTGTGGATGCAATAAACAAGGGAGTCTAGGATCCAGTTTGTAAAGGATTTCTATGGCTGAAGAAGGCTTTTTGTAACAGATGTAGCCTTGACTTTCAGTTTCTTTCTTGCAACCTGTTTCCCAGATTACAGAATTTGGGGGTGGAGGTGGGTGATGGGGATTGGGAGGTGGCGGGGAGACATGAATCATTTGACAGCACTTTAAAGGACATTATGCTTCCAAGGTGAGAGAGAAGCAACGATAAGCTGTCCCGCACACAACCTCCTACTTGAAGTTGAAAGTGAATTATGCGATATATAATCGTATATTTTATAAATATACATTTATACAAGGTATAATGATAGACAAGAAGTACAAGAGAAAACAGATTAGTCAAATGCATCATACCACATTAATGTTTGGCAATATAAATGTATGTAAATATAGAATTGTTTGACTGGTGATAAATATATACAAATATATAGCTATATTTGTATATAAATATATGACCAGAATGCATATTGTTATGAGACCACCGCATGACAGCCACATTAATTTGAAAAAAAAAATATTGCTTACATAAATGAACTCCAAGATATGGAAACAAGAGGTTTTTCTTTGCTGTTGTTTTGAATGTGCTGTATGAAGTTATTTCTTTTTCTTTCATTTTTCTCCCTATTGTATCCCCTGTTGTCACTGTATTTGATTTTGGTTCCATGTATATTATAGATATGTTTATCTGAATTAGGGAAAGGAAGGAGAACAACAAAATGGTGAGACAAAGGACAAAAGAAGAACCAATGCAGCGATACTCACAAGACAATATATGGGAAAATAGCTTTACAACTTGAGGGAGGAATTATGAGGGAGTGAAAGGAACAGAAAACGAAGGAGAAGGTAACAATGTTCAACAAGAAATGTACTCACTGCCTTACATATATAACTGTATATCCTCAGTATATCACCTTTATGATAAAATTAAATTAACAAAATAATTATTGCTAACAGATTCAAGGCTCCTTCTCTTTTTCTTCTCCTACATGAGGGTTTAAAGCCAATTGTTCTTACCTCAGTGCCATAGGTGCCCCTAATTTCACGTGGCATCTAGGAGAGAAATAAAAGCAGAAAGCTACACTTCCAAGACACATATATTCAAAAGTAGATAAACTACTAGAAAAAAGTCATCTACACAAGGAAAAGAAAAAACTTGCCAACTTTAAGCCTTGTCAGTCCCACACTGCTTGGCAAGGTGATGATTTATGCAAAACATTTGTCAAAAATAAAAAGTAAACATAAGTTTTCTTTGAAGATTTGGATAATAAGCTGTCAAATTTGTGCACCTGGATCTCAGTGCTTAAATTTCGTTAAAGGTTAACATTTCAGCATCTCTCGTCTGTCACTCACTCACTCCACTCAACATTTCATTATCACCATTACCAGTAACCTTTACCTCCTGCTCTTTCTTCTTCTTTCTCAAGTTGAAAGCTTTTGTGACAGATGACCATCCCTTTGAAATACAAATCTACTTGCTTTCTCTGATACTATCTTCTTCTAAGAGTCTTTTTTTTTTTCATTTCTCAGGGTTATTTCTTCACATTCCTTTTTAGAAATATTTCACAACCTCTTGCCAAAGTAGCAAGTACTTGGCCAAGCACTAAGATTTAAGTAGCTTTCTGTCTTAGTGCCCTTTCTCTCGGTGATCTTATAAATGTTCACAAAATCATGGGCCTCTATATATTGCACGTATAGTATTGTTGGTTGTCCATCTTCCTGGTTTTCCCAGTTGAGTATTTCAAACTTGTACGTGTACCAATTAGCTGATTCAAAGAAATAGTATGTGAATAACTATACATGACATAAACACCTCAAAATGGGTATCCCAAATGAAATTCCTAATACAAACCTACTTGCACTTCAATTTCTCCTGCAATGTTCTACTCATTAATGCCTTATTCTTCCTCTAGTCAAACTGAAGACACAGAAACACTATTTTACACTTTTCTCTGCTTAAACTACTAGCTTGAGTCTACCAGAAAGACTAATAAATTATGACTCCTATGTATATTTCAAAGTTCTCTCCAGCTCTGTGACAAACACATGAATCTCTTCTGACATGTGTCATATGGATTTCAGTATGAGTTTGCAAATTGTTTTTTCCTTCACTATTTATTCTAGCTATTTATTTAAAAACTTGTTTCCCCATAAAGCTGCCAAAGTTATATGAAAAATAAAGGGGAGAAAAGGTATTAGTATTTTACTGTAGTTTTTGATTAAAGTAAAGTAAAATCTAAATCTCTAAATTTTTACTAGTATTCAAAAGGGCATACACAATTCAGGGTCTTCTCTGAACTCTTCTTGCTCTATGAACTTATAGGATGTACATGACTATTCTGCTAGGAAAAAGTAAATAATTGTTCTCCATGCTTTAATTCTTTTCAAAATAACTATAAAACGCACCAATTCATCAGTGAAGTTGTATGCATAAACTACACACCACTCTGGAAAAAAAAATCTCAACATAAAACTTCTGACATCCTTCAAAAATTATTCCTAATTTATGTGACTAATGATGACCCACCTACTAACAGAAAATGATATTAATACATATTTAATATTTGTATATTCTTAAAACAAATTTCACAATTCTTTGAACAGATGGTGGCTAGATTTGTTACCTGGTCTACTTTACATCTCCAAATAGAGGTATACATATATTATCTCTATAAAATCAGTATTTGCAGCTTATCTCTTTTGATATTGGTCTTATGATTTTTTTTCTGAATTACGATCTTTGTTCTATGGGGCAATATTTATGTCTATATCACTGATGTCACACAGATATTCAGGGATATGTATTAGAATCACCAAAGTTCTACCAACATTATCTAATTTTCATAGCTAATTTTAAGTTTCAGTGCAAAAAATTTCTATTGTTTGGCATTTCATGCTCTATTGATATCAAATTTCTCCCAAATAGCCATTCAAATATTTCCTTGCACTATTTATTATTCTTTTAGCCTTCTTTTTAGTTACTGGTCTTTCTTTAAATATTGTACTTACTATATACCTGATTTTTAATGTATTAATGCTTCTTACATTGAAAAGGATTTTAATTTACCATTATAGTTCATAATCAATTCTTCAGAATATTTATTTTCTATTCATAATATTGTTAAACAAATTTCATCTACCATGTGTAGATATGTGTAAATCTATGTGTAAAATGATTTCTTCATCCTTTTGCTCATAAATGAAGCATTTATTTTTTCATCATTTTAGAATTCATTTCCCTGATCTAATACTTATAGTTCTATTTATACTTATAGTTCCATTTCAAATCAATGAAATTCTTGTTGCTGGCTGTTCCCTTTCTTTCTTCCTATTTTGTTTTGTATGTTTAATTGTGTTTCCCCCTTCAATGATACTTTACTATGAAACTAGAGGGATGGAAAGATTCAAAGCACAGGTAAAATTACAAACTCAGTATTATGTGTGCAAAATTTTAGTCAACACTCCTAGATGTCAGAGAATCTCAATTACTGGGAACAATAGCTTTAAGTATTTGATAAAATGAGGTATGTAAAGTCAAATAATTTGAATTTCTCATATGGAATGAAAGGCTTTCCTAATTCTTTGGCTTATGCAATCAAGGATTAGACACTGATTTCTCCAGTGACATATTTTCTTTCAATTTATCCTCTAAAAAATACTGGCATTCTTTTTGGCTACCTTCTGCTCCAAATTAAATCAGCCATCATTCAGAGCCAATAAACTCCTCAAATTTCATATCTTCCCTTCTTTCTGTTTTTCTAGTATGTCTGTCTTTCTTTTTTTCTAGTATTTCATGTTTAAGCATTCATCTCATTCCAAGCCCCAAAAAATAAGCACCAAAAAATGGGTACTTTTGGAAGAAGGTTGGAGTCAAAGGGAGAGAGATCCACAGACATATGTTGGAGGGAACGAGAGGAGAAAGCAGTTGATAATTCATTGTATATACCACAAAATTTAAAAAAAAAATAAGGGAAGGGGTGGATCTTAGGGGTGTGAGAGTGTTGAAGGGGTGGCAGTGATCAAGATGCATTCTATTCACAAACTGCTTTGTTGAATTCCTTTGTCAACTACTTAAAGATTAAAAAAAAATCATCTCATTGAACTAGATTGCACCCTGGTTTACTGTCTTCTTAAAACATGAACCTATCAACCTTACCTGATGCCAGGGGAAGAGGTAAAGAGTACTACAAGTTTCCCCATGAATATCTTATGTCATATAAGCACATAAATTGGTATCAAATCTTTAAGATGGCTATATTTTTCATAGGTTTATGGCATTTGGTTATACTTATTAAGTGCTGGGTGATGTATTACTTAATAGATGTATTGTTAGTTGAGTAAAACATCATAGGTAATTTTCTATTTAGATTTCCATGAAAATACATGTTTTATTTAAATGATTTACAATCTTCTCAAGAGAAATATACCACATTTAAAGAATGTTAGAAGACTGGGAGATGTTTCTGTATTTTTATTATTTCCTTGAAAATTATATAAACAATTAAAGGTAAACTTTCACACGTTTTTACCTGTAAAGGCCTTGAGGTATTCTTCTTTTCAACAAGTCGAAAATTAACATCAAATATTTGCTCAAAATCCTCCTACTCCACGTGCATTTTGGGTTGAGAAGATGCCAGCATTGCTTCCATGGGATTTTGTTCTGCCAGAGAAGAAATGAGCATGAAAACATAGGCTCATAAAAAATAAATGTTGGGAAATAATGTGTTCTTCAAAGGAAATAAGTTTCACTGGAGAGAGAAGAAATACTTGTCCATGGATTAGCTTGTTAGAAGATATAGTTGTGTTTACCTATTTGGCTACAAACAGCTGTAGCAGGAGGTAAAACCTGTTCAAATATTTAGCAGACTATTAGGCTTGTAAGCTAGGGAAGGTGTGAACTAATACATGATAATTATGCAATTGCTTCTGTCAGTGTAAAGTACAGTGCTAACTATTCATCTAACATAAATATAGGCTTTAAAAATCTAATCACAAAAAAGGTAAATTATAAGTGTGGTAGTGCATAACAACATTTGTGGAAGAAATACTTCTGAAAAGAGAATTCTTGGTAGAATATGGTATCTGATGCACATTCTTAGTGGGAGGAGAGGAATACATAAGCTCCAATTATCTAATTATATGGTGAAACAAGAATGAGGCTGATCTGGCTTATTAGAATTTTTCTCCAAAACTAGACAGATCCATCTGCTGACTATTTGTTTATTTTGTGTAGATTAAGGCCAAGACATACAATAAAATTTTGGCCACTTTTCAGAAGAGCTTAATGACTTATCTTAGACTTTCGAAAATTGGAGCAAATACACATTTTCCCCAAGCATTTTAGACACCCAAGCAACATAGAAACTGTGAAAAATGAATTAAATTTCAAATGACTATATTTTATGGAGAAGTTAAGAAGTTGGAAATTCTTAAAGAGAATATGTTAAAGAAATAAGGTTTCATTTGTTCCCTGAACATATTTCTTTTCTTCCATATTCTGACCATTCATTTCTATATAGTGGCAGTGATTGAGGAAGGCAACCTGATTTTCCATCTTTTGCTGTTTCTATCTCAGAATGCTGTATCTGTTCTATGTACTGGATGTACAGAAATATGAATATTGTATCCAGAACATATACATAAACATGTATGTGGCACACAGAACTCCCTATCAGACTACTCTATACCATATCTAACACACATATAAAATATATATTTCTGATAATAGTATACACTGGTGAAATTTGGTAACAGTTTTTGTTTCTATTTCATGAACTTTATTTAAGTGATATTATTTTTCATGTTAATGTCGTGTAAATTTTTCTAACAGGGAAAGAAAATATTATAATCATCACTGTCACCTTTATTTCTCGAATAATTTTTGTAATAAATAACAGTAAGGATCAAAGGGTGCACAGAGGGACAACTAAGGACAATAGGGTGAAACACTTTGATCATGAGCTTTCAAATTCTTTGTTTCTCCCTCCGAGGAATACATTTAGATTATCAAAAACTTGTATTGAAAGAAAGGAAAAATAAGTTTTTTTTCCTGTGCCAGTAAATATACTTTTTAAAAAAGCCTAGATTTTTGAAGATGAATCACTTTTGTTTAGTGTCACAGTGTTGTGACCATAAACATTCTTCAGCAATGTAATTTGCTATGATCAGTGAGTTAAGAAATCTAAGTGTCCAACAAGATGAATGTTTATCCTTGAATTCAACCATAAGCATTTCCTGATGACGTTATAGATATATTGTTGTTGCACCATGGTTTGAAATACTTGGATATATATTTTTTATTCTGTCCAAAAGCACCTAAATAAATACACAAACTTACAATGAGAAATGTGTTTTTTGCAGCATTGTATAAACAAATTGTCCATGTTTTCTGTGATCACAAAGGAATTCAACACTATGTAATTGGATAGCATTTATACTGTATTAATTTTGGTTTGTTCCAAGAAAAACCATTAGGTTTTATTCACGAGAATAGCAATGTTGAGGGCAGACACATTTTATAGATACTGGCCTGATCAGAGCAATGAATGCTTTCCTTGAGGAACTGTGTCCTGACTTAGGGATAGGATTAGTAGTGAAGCAACTCCATATCCTTCCTTCTCACACACACAAACATATATGCATGTCTCACACTGGCATTTTCAGTCAAACAGACTTCTGTGAGCTGAATGAGCATCAATATAGGTTATCCAGCTTCACACATTTTGTTTTAGCATAAGAAGATACACAAAGAATGTTCATATTGTAAATGAAAATAGTTTATGAACGTTCATCATTTTGGTTAGAAAATTGCTTACTCTGGAACTTTTTTTAACTTTGTGATTCATGTTCACTAAATACTTTGGATATGATTATACTTTGAGGCTTTTTTCTTTATCAACATATACTCTAGTAATTTTAAGTTAAGTACATTTATTACAGTTGTAGAAAACCCTTGAATATTTTCAAACACTGTTTCACTAAAAAAAAAAAAAAAAAACACTTCATCTTGCTAATTTTGATTTTTTTTTCAACACAGAAAATGAGTTTTATCATAAACAATGATCCAAGGGTTTCAGAGATATTTGCTTATACCAGTTATCCAGAAATAGAAGACAATAGCGTTTCTTCAAAAGGATGAAAATGAACATACTTTAAAATATCAGTTTAAACTGGTGATGTACAAATAGTGTGATGGCATTCTAGGCATTTCATTTTAGCAATCTACATGAAAAGGTAATACAGTTTAACCAACTATTATGCAATCTGTTGTAATTGCTTTATCAATATAATGTTCATTCACCTCGGGTATACTTGTATACAGAATAACTATAATACTGGCATAACAGAGGAATAAAACTTTAATGCTGAATTTTATGTGGCAAGGAAAGGAAATCAAAGATATTATGGAACTCAGGTAGAGTTTTTACTATCTTGTCTTCTTTGGGGAGCTACCAGCTGTTGCACTCACAAAAATAGATTAGTTGAAAAATGCATTAAGATGTACAAATTATGTCTTTACAGTGAAATTAATGATCAGTTCACCCACTATAAAAGATAATTGTACAAGGGAAATATTGCATCATTAAAGTTAGCTTTTATGCAATCCAAATGTGCAGAATAAAATGACAGCAGCTTTCTCAAAATGATGCTATAGTCTACCAAAGTGCCCATCTTTCTAATGAAGAGCAGTAATACAATCTTGCTCTGAAGGAGGCCATATAAGGTGACCCCAAACCATTCATCTTGTCCTATGGAATGGGGACATAAGTGGTCTTTAAGATATTAAAGCAGGACACTTTTCAGTTTGAAAGTTATATCATCTAATATCAAAATTACTCATTATAGGGTTATAATTATCCAGTAGATAAAATGCAGTAGTTTAATTGTGAGACAAGTTGACATCATTATGTACACATGATTTAATTCAGGAGATTTTAAAAACATGGGCATGTTTATAAAGTTGTGAAGTCTCAGGGAATTCAGAAGAACTGGACTTGAATTACTGTTCTTTTTCAACACTGACTGAATCAACCCTTATGAAACATCTTCGAGGGCAGTGTTCACAAACTGAAAAAAAAATATGACAATAAGCATAGCCAGTTTCTCAGGAATCTTGGACTAGTGAATCAGACAAATTTTTTAAATTCATGTCTAAATACATAGGTGGTAAGAAAGTCATATTCAGTAATTATTATGTTGAGGTTTTGCATAGAGCCAAGTAATTCTTCCACATATTTCCAGGAAAAAGGGTTCATTCTTATGTGTCTTCTTTCAGTTGACTAGTCCAATATAGAAACATAAATAATAATTTTCCAAACATAAAATCCCAATTTACATTGTGGATATTTATAAGATTGAGATTTAATGTACAGTTGCCTCTTGAGAAGGGAAAACAGTGCCTAAAGAAATGTAAAGTATTTTATTATAGATTCGAATAAGACATATCACAAAATAAAATGTGGCTATATTTAATGTACAATTTGTCTACAAATTATCTCTTTGTACATATCATTGCTGAACATGCATACTCTAATTTGTGTCATTCAACAATCTCATTCTAAAAGTTATTTAATGAGATAATGTAGGCACATTCTGTGTGAATATTTACCAAATGTGACAAGTAGGTTGAATATTACACAGTAAACGAGAAACCAGAGTTTAAGTGCTTAAAGTAGATGTTTAGTCATATAAAGTTATATTCCAACTAAAAATTTCAGCATACAGTATATATGTTATTTAACCTGCAATACTTGTTATATATTATGAGCAATGGCAAACTAACTTTTTGGAAGATATTGAGAAAAATGATGGTAGGTTTTACTGGAGCTTCTTGCTATACTCCATATCTTTCCTAAACAGACTTAATAGAAAAAGTCATTCAGTCAATGTGTATCAAATTGTTACTAGAGTCAGTTAAGAAACTAAAGATGAATGCGGACAGTTACCATGAGTATAGTAACATAAAATTTTAAATTACTGATTCTCTTGATGAAAACTAATATATATCTGATTATCCTAGCAAATTACATGAAACATAGCCTTTTGTTTCTAACGTAGGTCAACTGAAAACACAATCTTGATGAGAAATGTGCTCAGTACCTAAGTATATAACTATAACCCCTCTTGATATCACCTTGACAATAAAATTAAAATTAAAAAAGAAAACACAATATAGCTTCCCATAACATCAATAACAATTGAAATCACACCACAGTGGAGCCTGTGTCCTGAAAGCTTTTTACTACCATACTTCAAAACCCAATTGCTAACATAAGCCAATTAGGGGGGATATCTGTGGGATATTCATAAAAGTAAGATAGTTCATAGATTTTAGGAATTCTTATATTTCTCCTTTTCAACTCTGACCATTTAGAACCCTTTTTATATAACAATTGACAGTGGCCTGTGAATTGGTTCAAAATTGTATCCTTGGACATTTCAACATAGTATATAGAATGCTCTGTGCTTCATAAAAGCCATGAATGTCTGTAGTGCAATAGATATGGCAGATATCATTATGCCTCTGACTGTGTTGAAGGAACTTCATTAGTTCTAATTTGATTACTCTAGGACACTTGGCTAACTGACAAGAATTTGCAGCCCCATTAAAATAACTTCTCTGAAATAACTACAACTGCTGAGATGACTTTATGTTGCTGCATAGTTTATTAGATAAATCGTTAAATAGTCAAAGGTCTCATATGATGGAAAAATTTAAGGCCTTAATAAACTACTATGAGATTTTATGATTTCATTCCATTTTATTATAGCATAGTTGTATAATTCAACAGATGTCTTCTGTATATGAGCATTTTATATTCTTTTGCTAATAATCACATTAATAACAATTTGCAGTTCAATTTAATGCTCAGAAGAAAGACTACTTTGGAATTCCAATCAATCATCACTGTGCACATTAAATGCTTTTATAACTGTATATCAATATCCATTACACAATCATAAATTACATAACCATTACATACCACTGCATATTTTATTGTATAAAAATCTTAATATATTTCATACTTGCTAAAATGTTCTATGGTCTTCTAGTAATTCTTCTAAGTCATTATTTACATATTTCCTATTTGCTTACTCACCATCACTTTTCTCTGTTTTATCTGTTGATGTGTGAGTGTGTGTTCTTATTCGACCATTTGGCCATTAGAATTGTTCTGGCTCTTTATATTTAATACATTCCTATACATAGCCTATACAGAAGTTTAATAATCTCTTACATAATCATAGTTCATTATCATAACTAGAAAACACTACATTAATATACTTTCTAATCTGTACTCAATATTTAAAATTTAAAAACTTGTCAAAATAGTCTTTTTATCTATTCTTCCAAAGTCAGAATCCATTATTTTCCCTTATGGTTTTTGTTATCCTTAAATCTTCAGTGATTTATTTTTGAATTACCTAAATATTTCTACAATATAACTCCATAAAATGTTTTCCTAAGAAGTGGAGCTGAGGCTCAAGTGGTAGAGCACTAAACTTGAGCTGAAGAGCTGAGGGCTAGGACCTAGGCCCCGAGTTCAAGCCCCATTACCAACCGGAAAAAAAGAAAAAAAAAAGTTTTTGTAATTCTTTAGATAAACCATTCTATTCCTTTGCTGAATTTTTTCTTTTATTTCTTTTTATGAAATTTTGAGAAAAAATATGAATAATACAAGTTATAAAACCCCATAAACTTACATTACAACAAACCTGATCCCAAACATTACATGCCAACAGAAATAACTAAATATACATGCTGTTTATCTTCTGTCTTTGACAGAACTCACGCTATACTTATAGTTGTTGTTTTTGTCCGTGTAAGATAGTGGGCCAAGTGATCTCATACATAATTGAGTCTTTGGATCATGTGTCATTATCTATACTTAATATCGACAAACAGAATGAATGCTAATTATTGGCTTCATGACTTACTGATAACTGAAATTGGATCTAGAATTGAGCTTTAAGAATCTCAGTAAAACAAACATGTCATATATCACCAAAAATAGCAAGGGGCAGAAGTAAATATAGATTACTTTGCAGGTGAGATGAATAAAGCTATTTTAAATGTGAGAAAGGAATTAAGAGTTAGAATTTGAGCATGGGTGTACATAAATATACATAAATGCAAATGTTAGTAGGGAGTAATTCTTTAGGATAATATGCACATGTCATGGTTGACTTTAACAATGTGTCTGAAATCATCACCAAGATTATTTTTTTTCCGAGAGTATCTTTAATACCTACAATAACTACTTCTGGAGGAATCATATTTCTGTTTGGGGAATGCTATTTCACAAAATTGGGTGTATTTTTGCCTTAAATATTCAGTGTTTGTTTCAAACAATTTTTTTTTTGATGTACAAACTACCACCATTTTAGTAATTCCACCAACACTCAGTTCCTAGCATTGAGCTCTGTAGAAGAGAAGCCTTCGGAGACTCACCTGCATACTGTCTTTAGATATAACAATGCAGAAATAAAGGTGCTGAGCAGGATAACTTCTTATCTGGAAGTATTTACTTCCACCCTCATTTAGGTAGCATCTAGTTATTTAGAGCTGGATTTTTATATTTAGACTTGTTTTCAATATCCAGCAGCCCTCTCATATTCCATTATAATTGTTTCAATCTTTCAAGATGTATTTCTAATTCTGACTTATATTTTGTTATATAGTAATCTGCTTTTCACTCAAATTACATAAAACTCTTGTTTTCTTCCCATATATATCCATTATTAAAATCAGAATGTACTTCAGTACCAAGAGAGAAATTTCTAATTTATTGTGTTTTATATTATTTTCTTTCTGGAGCCTTCATATACATTCCAAGCAAATAAAATTTTGTAAATGTGTAAATATTTAATACTAACATTAAAAGTTATATCATGAGTTCAGAACCTGTAAATATGCATCATTTAAAACTTTCTCTAGTTTTCTGGATTCTAACTAATGTTAATATTCCTAGGAACATGTTCATTAAGTTTAGATATTCTTAGCGTTATTAGGAATCCAAGGAAAATATACTAAAATATCTGCAGATTTATTCTATAATCACTCTTGAATATAAAAATCTCTGCTCAAATGGCTTATTTTTAATGGTGTCAGAGTAGTATGAAGCCTACAAATATCATTCTGAATCCTTTTAGTCATCCTTAATTGTTTCAGGGCCGAATCTAAGTCAACGCTATGTAAGCAATTGTCCTGAATTTTTAGGGTGTACTGAGGAGAAAAAAATGTTTTTGCATGTTCAGTGTAGAACCAGTCATCAGAGGCCTCATACACAGACAAAATGCAAGATGATCAAAACTCCATATGCAAATGCTAAGGGAGACAAATGACCTATGTAACAGGTAAAAGCTACCCCAGTGAACACATTCATATTACATCATTTGTTTGAACATATCATACCCTGCGATTCTTTGTTTTCTAGAACTTTCAGAATATTTTTTTCAAATGCATTTTTATAGAGGCGTGTGTGTGTGTGTGTGTGTGTGTGTCCCTTAAAATTAAGTGAATGCCTAAAGGATTATTGTTATTCTAATATAACAAAAATGGACTGAACTTTAAAGAATTAAATATAATCAATGAGCAATCATATTGTTCTTAGTCATTATGTTAAATAAGTATTTGTAACAAATCAAAAAATATATCAAACGATTCTACATATAAATAATAAAATAGCCATATGACTCAATCCTTGTTTAAATCTTTATTGAATGAATTCCAGTAAGATAAGTGAAATTTTATTTCCTCATTCTGCACTTTAAACATTATTGTGCACAATAAATAGATTTTCAGAGTTTATATACAGTACTAAACAGTAGACTCATATTGAGGATACTGCTTTCTGAAAAGTGTCAAGTGAAACCATCTCCAGGAACTGCCCTTATCACAAAAATAAGCTTTCTTGATAATAACTCCTGCTCCAAAGTACCTTTCTATCTCTACCAAGGATAAAATGCTAGTACATTCTCATTGAGGCGGGAGCATTCTGAAAGATTGTCTCTATTCTTAAGCTCCTGTGGTTACTTCTTGCCTTATTCTCCAAATTACCTTTGACCAAGCTTGCTTCTATGTCTCATGAGTGTTGAGAACACCATTCAATTTTAATGGGCTACTATATACTTTTGGTGGTTATTGAGTTTCATACTAGAATGTTTCTCTCATTATTTCAATATAATGATCTTGGGGGAAAAAACTACTCTTCTACAATCTATTAATTCATTTATTTCTGTTCTAAGTACACATTCCTAAGAAATAATGTTTCTAAATAATTTTCCACCAGGCTTCATAATACATTTTTCTTTTACTTCACAGTGTTATAACACAACACATCTCCAAGTCATGGTCTCATTTAGTCTAATAGCAACCTAGACCGTGAACTATGACAGCCTGAGTTTATGTTATGATTTTTCTCAAAAGACTACCATTTCCATGAAAGGGACAGACACACCATCTGCCTGTACTAGGTTTAACATCGAGAGCAGGGCAGGTTCCTCTGGGAAAGTGTCCGCATGTATTATGGTTTACATTGCAAGACTTCCTAACCTCTTGATGTCCTTTTACTCTGGGAAATGGAGAAACACAGAGCATTGTGGTGAAAACACAGCTGGGCCCTGTGACCTCCTGGATTCAAGCCAGTATCTGTCCAATCTGTGCTCCAGAGCCAGGGGACTTGAAGTTGAAATATCACCACTTACACTGCCAGTTTTACAATAATTATCTACACTGAATATGCCCCAAGGATCCCCCCCCAACAAGAAAAAAAAAGTATCAAATTTATTTTATCAAGTTCAAACTATATTTATTGTTAATAGCTAACCAATTACTTTAGGTTTCAACACTCATGATTTTATTAGGTATATTATCAGTACGGTCTTTAAAAGCAAAATCTGAAAAGGTCTGAGTGAAGAAAATTAATAATGGTAAATCATAACTAGAAAACCTATTTTAGAAAGTTTATGTTTGTTATTGAGAGTAAATGGAAAATACAATTATTTATAGCTTTTACAATTCATAATATTTTGGTCTTCATATATTTATCCATAATGGTCACTTAGAAAAACATTGGAAAAGTCATTCTAGAAAGAAAAAAAGAACTTGAGTACAATAAACTTTCATGTCAGGAAGAGAGTGTAAACAACTTAATAGGTAAGGAATCTTCTAAGAAGCTATCAGTTTACAGATCAATGTGTTGAAGAAAAAAAGAGTATATTGTTGATGTTCATAATTTTAAAAGCAAATTGCTAACATATATGTACAGAAAATATTGTTTCTTCAAGTATTTTCATAATTTTTGGCTCTCAGATTTGCTTCAAAAATGTTTGGAAGACTTCCTCACAAATAAGCTAATACAGGGCTGGGAATGTGGCCTAGTGGCAAGAGTGCTTACCTCCTATACATGAAGCCCTGGGTTCAATTCCCCAGCACCACATATATAGAAAATGGCCAGAAGTGGCGCTGTGGCTCAAGTGGCAGAGTGCTAGCTTGAGCATAAAGAAGCCAGGGACAGTGCTCAGGCCCTGAGTCCAAGGCCCAGGACTGGCAAAAAAAAAAATAAATAAATAATAAATAAATAAATAATAAGCTAATACAAGTAAGGTGTTTTTCTGTTTTTTCTTCTAATTTCATTTCAGTAGCAACAATGAAAGTAACCATGTTCTCCTTTTCTTCTTTTTTTTTCTCTCCCAATTGTGCTTAAGTAAACAAAGGTGTGTTACAGTATGAGAGGGAATAAAGGTCTTATAATTACAAATGCATCATACTTCTTACTCTGCAGTGGTTAAACTCTTACAAGGTCATGCTTCATCAAGAACCCTGATAGAGAAAATTATCAATTGTTATTGTACTCACAGATACAGAGATGGAGGTGCATAACAAAGAATTATACTGAAGAATGAGTTCATGGTTGATATCTATAGAAATTCACGGTTATAGCGTTCAATTATGGAAGAACTCAACTATTAGGAAGCCTCTGTGAAGGATTAGTCAAACATTCAGACTATGATGGTCCTTGACAATCCTCTTGTTCTGAAATAAAGCTGCAGACATGCTTGCTCTCCAAGCCACTGAAGGTTCCCTTGTTAACACTCTTTAGTAGAGAATGATTTAGATATATAATATATGGAGGGGGCAGATAAATGATTCAGAATGGTAGAGAGAGACTAGGTAGCATACAGTATTCATTTATTTATGTCTTCTACACCACAAACTGTACATGGCACAGCTTGCAATCTCTTATATGTCTTGCAGTGATCACATTTCCTGAGGTAAATGTCCATAAGAAATTTAATGGGATATATTTCAACTTCAGCACTGTAGCTCTAAAACAAAATAAGTAACAACTTGACCCCGCCCCTCCATTGCCTTCTCTTTGGTTAACCAATTCTAGGTAATTATTTCTGATACTGACAACTTTCCTTGACTTTTGACATGTTGTTAAAACACGTACAGGGACTCTTTGCTACATATCTTGTGAATGTTTTCCCAGTTCAATAAGCTAAAGAGGAACTTTACTATAAGAAAAGTGTCAGTTTAGGGGATATAATGCATCGTGGAGGAGTCAGCTCTATCTTAGAATATCAGTTATATCTTCCATGAGGGTGTCATTTACATTTACTTCATTGGTCAACATCTCTATGATTTTTTGGGTCTGGGTGCCTGCATGTGTGTGTAGGTTCTGTGCACTTGTACTCTAGTACACATTTATAACATGGTGAGGATGTCCTGTTTCACTCATTTCTATTTTAGTTTCTTATCTACTTATTATTTTTGAAAAGTTACGGTTCTCTGTATAGTTATACAGGAGTGAATCGATGAGAGGTTTTGATTCTACTCAAGAACTGCTTTCTCTTCTAGAGAGGAAGGTTCACATTTTAATTAGCTCTCTGCCCAAGGGCCAGGTGGACTGTTCACACACTATTCTTTGTCAGGGCATCAGCAATGGATTTTTTGGTTATAAATTACACACTTCAGAGTAATTTTAGGTCCACCTCAATGAGTTTTTTCTGTACAACTGAGCTCACTCATTACTCTATTTCTACTATCAAAGATCCTCTACTCATGTTTCCATTTTTTTTTTGTTAAAGTTAAAATGGACAATGAAAGAGGTGGAATGATTCCAAATCATGGAGTCTGTCTACCTATTTTGCAGATGAATGCTTTTTCAATGTTACTAATCTTTTGTGTGTCACTTTGCAGATACTGTCTAATATGGGCACTCCATTAAAACAACTGACATGTACACTCAATAGGTGACCTTTTTGTCTCATATTTATTGATTTTCCCATTTGGCAAGCTAAAACATTTTCCAATGTCCATAACATGATTCATTCACTTACTAGTGTGGTTCTATATTCATGTCAAGTAAATGACACAAAATCTGTCCAATGGGAAGGTTTCTCCTCTCAAGAAATTTAGAGGTAGCCTTCTGTGGATAATTAACAAAATCACAACAAAATATTACTGACATGCAACTAAATACCCAGTTCAAATGTCACAAAGTCCAAATTTAAAAACTGCTAAAACTAATGCAACAATGAACAAAAAACTCTGAGTAGAACTTTATTCAAATAGCTCATAAACTGCCATATAGGCATATTTAACAAAGCAGAAAAAATTATGAAATTAATAAAAGCCTAAAATATATGTGCCATTTCAAGCTCATGGAAAAGTATTTTAAGGCAGCATTTATCCTCAAATGGATGTAGAGATGCTTGTTTTTGTTTCATCGTAATGATGTCACATTTTGTTTCCCATGGTAATCATATATATCAAGGAACAAAATGCAAGAATCTATATACAGGTACTGAAGCGTCTATCTTAAGTAACTTGTTTTCTATAGAAGTACCAAATAAATTCAAGGAACAAGAAAATCTAGTTAGGAAGTAATATTCTCACATAATTAGGGGTGTATAAATGGAACAAAACATAACAAAATAAACAAAAAAAGATATAAATAGCCAACAATCCTATGACTAAGGACAATGGTAAAGCATAAAAATGAACACAATAAAGGATACATGAATTTTTTTTGGCCTTGGTTTATGTGTACATCTTAAATATGCCTAAAAATACTGAGATTAATGAGAAAAGGAAAATTCGAATACATTGTGCTTGTTAGACATGAGAGTGTACTTGATGTCTGCCTCTTGTACTGAGGGGATTACAGGAAGAAGGTAATGAATTCTAGGAAAGACTGTTTTACATAGTAAGTCATTGTCATAAATAAACAAATAAAAGAAGTAAAAACTTATGTAAATGCAACTGCAAGCCACATCATCCTAGAGAAAAAAGAAATAACAAGTGAATATCTGACAAAACTTTTATCCAGAATATATAAAAGGAGGAAAATTCTACAAAAATCTACCCAATAACTTACTGGTCAATGATCTGGACATAAAAAAAAAAAGAAACACAAAGAAGTACATATAATATGCTTCAACCTCATTAGTCACCTGGAAGATAAAAAGTGAACTACAAATTTTACATACACACACACAAACACAAATAAACACACACACACACACACACACGAGTTCCAAATAGTAAAATATAGGAGGAAAGATCATTACATTTATCTAAATTACTTAGACAAAATGGGACATAATCTGGAGGTGAGAGGAATAAAATATCTGGGAATCTAGAATGCACGTAACATAGAATACACATAATTTTTATGTAAAATAAATAATATGTTGATTTTTCTTTTCTTTTTTGTGACATTATTGTAACTTAAACCAATTTTCTTGAATTTGGTAGGCAGTCACTACTCCACAACTCCAGACCTTTTTTGGCCTGGATATTTTTGACACAGATACTTGCTTCCTGCCCAGGCCCAGGTTTGGATTTCTCTAGTTTACACTCCCTGCCATAGCTGATGTGGTAAATGCACAGCAGGAATTTCTTGGCCCAGAATGCCCTGGAAACACTTTCCTCTCAGTTTCAGCACCCCTAAAGACATGAGCATATAACCATATTTAGCTTTCTCAAGGAGTTTTCTTCCCAGTTTGACCTTGAACCATAATCTTCACAATCTCTGCCTCCCAAATATAGGTACAGTTATTGGTGTTAGCCATCAGTAACCAGCTAATAATAATCCCAATGATTGAAGGGGCCTAAGAAAGTGTAATCAGTAAAATCTATATTTGAATATGAAAAAATGCAGAAAATTCCTAAGTACTTATTCAGTGAAAATGGAACACAAGTGCTAAAAATAGTGGTTATTAAACAGTAAAATATATATTACGTTTCTGTTACTATTTCTGTTTTTACCTTTTACTTTCGTGCTCCAAATGTAATTGCAACATAGATAAATGTTTCACAAACAGTGGCTATAAAAAGCAAATTATTAGCTAGTTTTCTCACTAATCTATAGCTAAAGAAAAATAAAATGTTACACAAGAGGTTGTAGAAATCTACTACTATCGAACACAATGCAACAGACAACATTAAAATAAATATTATTGTGTTTACATATAATGCTCAGAGAACCTTAAGTATAATCAATGCTAATTTTCAAAATAAGTAGTTATCTTAATATTAACAATCGTCGTAGTGATGTATTCTTTGAGAATATGTGTTTTCTGCAGTGTAGCTTTTATATAGATTGTTTCTTAGGGCTAAAACACATTCAATTTAATTATTATGCATGGAAAAAATACATACTTGGATACCTACTGAAATTGTGTAATTTGTTTATCTTGACAACTCAATGTTTTACTTACTACCACAATTCCATATCTGAGAACCTAAAAAAAAAAAAACTTGTTTAAGTAAATTTACTTCATAGTGTATATTCAAGATATTCTTACAATTTAATGTGTGTATAGGTGCTTATGACTGTGTGTGCATTTTGCTTTCATTCTTCTATATATAAAAAGGAAACACTTCAAATCCTATATCTTAGCAGAACAACTGCAACTTACTTTATTTGGCATCCTGCAGTGAAAGCAGCTTAGTGTAGACAGCTCATCTCCCCTCCACAGACTGCTTTAGAATTGGCAAGATGGCGACAAGAGTTTACTTTCTTTAATATGAACTTCTTTGTGGTAATCTTGAGCTTTCCTACAGCGTGATCACTGAATTCCAAGACAGAATTTTTCAAATCCTGGGATCAGTTTTTAAATCCTGGAAAATAAATTCGCAAATAGTAGTACCTTTTTTTTTTTTTTTTTTACCAGGTATTCATTCAGACCTAGACTTAGGGAAAAGATTTCAACTTCTCCCTTAGTGTGAAGAGTCAAATAATTTTAGGTTCATGTTTAAAGTCCCCTATGGGGATTACATTTTATTTTCACTTGTTCTCTGCAAATACTCAAGGTAGTGTCTTTTTGATCAATACACTTAACTCTTCTTGTGCTAAATGTTTTAGAACGCCACTGTTTTTTCATGGGGCTTGAACTCTAGCCCTGGACATTGTCTTTGAGCTCTTCAGCTCAAGGCTATTGCTCTGTCTCTTGAACCATAGTAACCCTCCCAGTTTCCTAGTGGTAACCTGGAGATGAGTCTCAGGGACTGGACTGCCTTTGAACTACAATCCTCAGATCTCAGCCTCCTGAGTAGCTAGGATTACAGGGGTGAACCAGTAGCACCCAGCACAACTCCACGACCTTAACCACTACGTACCCCAAAATCGAGCAATATTTGTTTTAGTTCTAAACAAAGAGAAAATGGTGATTCTAGATAGGCAAAATAAATTTTGTGGTATTTCCTCTACACCAAACACAACTGAAAATGAATGCATATTTATCACTGTGCATTCACAATATGTTAGCAATGGAGAAATGTGAAAGCTAGTAGATTTCATATATTTTTTCACAGTTTTTATATTAAATTCTAAAAATAGCTACTGAGGTATCAGATGGTTATTTACTTGTTGTTCACTATCTTCAAAGAATGTTTCTTCAAAAACTGCTACTTGTTCTAGCCAGAGATACTTCCAACTTAAGTGAAATAAAGTGAAGCCTCTAGCTTTCATTCTTCAGGCCTCACTAAAATGATCCACACAAGAATGCAACTTGTTGAGATGAAACTAGTCTGATAATGTGGAAGCAAAGACGAAGGAGAATTGCCAACGGTCTTTTCAATAATTCTAGAGTCAAAGTCTAAAGATTTGCCAGTGCATCTTAAGAGCTGAGGAAGACTACTGCTCACTCACTGATTGCCTAGAAATAGAAGGGATGCTGTGGGTCGCGCTTATGTTTATCCACTGTGTTCTCTGTGCTTGTGTGAGGACTTGAGACTATATGTATTAGTAGAACTGACTCATCATGGCTGGAAAAGGTTTAAAAAGGCAACCCTTGGAGGCAATAGCAAACCAGACAACTAATAAGCCTCTGCCCCATTCTAACTTAGCTCCATATATGATAGGACTGAAAGGAATAGGCTTCATTAAAGTCAGTTCTAATCAATAAAATAAGAGTAAGGTAGGGGAAATAAATGAGAATTAGAAAAGTAGGTTTAAAATTGGCATTCTTGTCCAAAACTATCATACTACTCATATTAGAATCCATAATTGATTTTTTAAGAATTACACTTCAAGTTTATATTTATAAATGCATTTAAATTTTTGACTGCAAATTAAAATGGGATTATGTATAATGTATTATGAATAATCAAAATATTTCATTCTTATTTGTTATTAGGTAGTGCCAAAGTAGTTTTTGTATTAAAATTTATAGCTAAACTCTGTTTCTTAATATATAAAAATTAAATAATGATATTTCATCCCAATAAATGAAAAAATAGCAAACAGAATGTATAGAAATTAGAAGAAAATGAGTAGTAGAAAAATTGTTCTTTAATCAGACTGAAATATATACATTTTAATGATATTAAAATATAATACTTAGGGGCTGGGGATATGGCCTAGTGGCAAGAGAGCTTGCCTCATATACATAAGGCCCTGGGTTCGATTCCCCAGCACCACATATGCAGAAAACGGCCAGAAGTGGCGCTGTGGCTCAAGTGGCAGAGTGCTAGCCTTGAGCAAAAGGAAACCAGGGACAGTGCTCAGGCCCTGAGTCCATGGCCCAGGACTGGCCAAAAAAAAAAAAAAAAAAAAAAAAATATATATATATATATATATATATATATATATATAATACTTAGAGAAATATCTGAAGGGAGAAATACGACAATCATAATAACTTTATACATATTAGACAGATAAATGAAAAACTTTCTTGATTTTCTTAGTAAAACAGAAATTAGAGTTTAAGACTATTCACAGTTCACTTTGTAAGATTTGACAAGTTAATTCTTATGTTTTCATGATGTTTTCAAAGCCAAACAATTTCATGGTGACATCAAAGAAATAACAAACTAACAAGACTTATATAAGCCCTAATGAAACAATGAAGCAGAATTAAAAGTCTATAAATACATATATAACTGAATTATAGTGATGACAACAAAAAACTTTACTGTCAAGAAACAATAGTACTTTGAAATATTATGTACGTATTTTGAAAATTTGTATTCAAAAATAAAATTATTGTTGCCACTAATGGCTAATGTCCATAACCATAGTCCTATTTGAGATATGAAAATCACAATTCAAAGCCAGCCATGGCAAAAATGTCTATGATACTCTTAACTCCAATTAACTACAAAAAGCCAAAAAGTGGAGCCAACCTTGAGTTCTAAATCTGAGAGTGCTCAGGTCCTGAGTTCAAGCCCATTACCAACGCGCACACACACACACACACACACACACACACACACACATAATTATAAAGGCAGTCCCATAGTTATAAACATACATATATGCATCACATGTATACAGGGCATTCATGAGCAGATATGTTCAAAGTGGGTTAACTCAACAAAAATTAAGCTATTCAAAAGTACATGGTATATAAACATGTTTATAGAAAATGACTGAAGCTATACAAATATTATGTATTAATATTATTAAAATGATTTTGAAAGTTGAGCAGATAGGCATAAAGTACTTGACCCAGGAGTTTTATTCATCTGAAGAAAAGAGAAAGAACATTAAACCTGGGTGATTATGAGACAAATAATTTAGTTCTGGTTCTCCTTCTAAGGAATTATGTAGAGGTTGCATAAAGTGAGCTTCTTGTAGCTAACTACCTTCTGTTCATTTCTTGGTGCCATACTGGAAAATTTTCAGTGTATTAAATAATTATATGTAGGATATTATATGTAAATAATTATTATATGTAAATAATTATATGTAAATTATATGTAATTACATATAATTATATGTAAATAATTACATGTAGGGTATTTTGCATGTATATTATACTTCCACAAATGTTATGAAAATAAAATTGGTCACTGTCTATTGGGGAGATTTTTTTATGTTTGGAGAAATATATATCTACCTTTGATATTTTTCTTAATTCATTGTATGGGTTTGGGGTTGGGGAGATGGTACATTTTAATAGATGCTAGGCACAAGGTGAAATACCATGCAGAGCATATTACAATCCCGCCCCCAAATTAATTGTTTTATCGAAAATTCCAGTGGTAATATGGTTCAAATTGTGGTACCTGAACTATATATGTTTTAATTAAACCAATCTCTAATAAAACATCAAAACTATCTTTGGCTCTATTTTACTGATAATAGTAATTCCCTGGACATTGTCTTTTGAGACCTAGAGGATTTCATATGCTTTTTGCCATATGCTTCTTCAGAAAATCTTATCTCTCCTCAGATTGTAGTTCCCTCAATGCTAATTAACCTTCACAACTCCAAGTTAATTGCAAATGTGCATTAATAATATATTTTACCTCTTTTCTCTGACCCCACTCTCTTCAGGGTCTGATCATTTGCTCACGCCCAAATGAAAGTCAGATTAGAAACAAAGTAAAATTTTGTTCAAAAACAAAAAAAAAGACAAACAGATATAAGATACTTTACATCTGTCACCCAACTGAATGAACAATATATCTTGTGACATTTGTTATCAAATTCAATACCATATTTTTACCTATGAGTGAAAGAAAATGGTGGCAAAATATTCCTCTATGGAAAAAAATTGAAGTTCATGAAAAATCTTTGAAGAACTTCAAATAATCTGATTAAAATTATCACTATAAAGAAAGAAATCTCTACCTCTATCACAATTAGGTTGTTCTTCAATCATGTTTGCCAAATGTGGTGGAGTAAATCCTATGTTCCTCATTACACAGGAGATAGAAATTGGGAGGTTCAAGGCCATCTGGGCCAAAAAATTGAGAGGACTACATCTCATTCAATGAAAACCTGGATATAGTTTCGCATACTCTTCATCACAGCTATGTGGGAAGTGTAAATAACAGCATGAAAGTCCCACCAAAGGGGCAAAACTTGAGACTTTATTCTTAATAATAGCAAAAAAAGAAAGAGAACACAGAGTCTGGGGTATGACTTAATTGGTAGATCATTTTTCTAGAAAGCAAAGACCTAAGTTACAACCCTACTATACCAAAATTAAAAAAAAAAAAAAAAGAAAAAGAAAAATGGCATCTTGGTCACAAATCTATTGTTACATTTCTATCCATCTTCAAAATCTTTTGGATTCCCTTAATTCAGACTTATAAGTTTGTACAGTATATTTTCAATCACGGTGATTTATGTTACTTTTTGACATCAATAAATCCAAGAAACCAGGGATTTCTACAAATCACTTTTCTTTCCTTGCTTCATGAATTTCTGAAAATGATTACATGAGACAAGGCACAATCCCATATGAGTTAAAGCCCAAATTTATTATTTGTTATGGAAGTATTCTGAACTTCAAGCTCCCTTATATATACTCAGTATTTATGTGCTGTTCTGTTTAGAAAATAAGCAGAGTGTTTATGAAGTGGACCATAAAAGCAAGTTGAATGGAGAGAGGAGGAAAACTATCTATTGACCCCAACCAGCCATTAGTGACAATTTTCAACCTAGTTAACTAAAACAAAACAGGAGCAAAGCTGGACTGTAGATGCCGTGCCCTCCATGAACAACCTCAATTCTTGCTCATTGGTGCCAGTAACTGAGTGGATATACACAGGATTGTGTTAAATTATAACAAGGTAGATAATTCCTGGAAAATACACTGTGACTCGTCTGCTCACTAAGTTTAATGTTCCATTTATGTTCTGCAGGAAGCCGGCAACAAGGCCATTACAAGATGGCTCCTACTTCCTTGCAGCCTTACTGGTAAATAACGGCAAAGCCTAACGGACTTACTGGCCTGAACCCCGCGCATGCGCAAGTGAGTTCTAGTCCCAGCCAATCCCGTGGCAGCTGCTAGTAGCAACCAGTCACAGACCAATCAGGGAATGACCCATGCTCACCCAACGGTATATAAGCAGGCGGTTTTGGCCTTTTGGTGCCCCTCGCTTCAGCTCTCCCTCAACCAAGCAGCTCCTCAATAAAATGTGATTGGGAAGGATCCTCGTGTGGTGGTCGCCTTTCCTCGCTGGACGGGGTTGCCGCCCGCCGCAACTGGTGCCGAAACCCGGGACCAGGCGAGGGGTCGAAGAGGATCCAGAACCCAACACATGAGGAGGTAACTTCCCTCAGGTATGTGGACTGCCGTTCCTGTCTGGTGCTTCTTATTATCCTTCCGCTGTGAGTGCTGGTGGCTGGTGTGTGCTTGCTCTGTTTGCGCTGTGATGCCCTTATGGCGCATGGTACGCTCATGCCTGGAAGATGGACACTCCACAGATCTTATAAAGGAAGGTCAAAGGGCCCTTAGTAAGCACCAGGATAGTCTTTCGGAATCCTCATCAGTAAAGGGGGAAGTGGTTAGGCCTAAGGAAAATAAAAATAAAAATAAGAAAGAAAAGGGAGACCCCATAAGGGTCTGGAGGAGGGACTGCAGCCCTCCGGAAAATCCTCGATCGCGCAGGCGGTGGGGACAAGACAGACAAAACAAAAGCAAACTCAAAAGGGACAAGGACCAGTTGCCCCATTGTATCCTTCTTTGGAGGAATTTAAGATTGATAACTCCTTCTCAGCTCTTAGTATAGAGGGCAGTGAATCAGAGAGCGAGGCCGAGAGTGGCCATACCTCGGGCAGCGAGCTGAGCCCAGAAGATGAAGAGGGCTTGGAGGAAGCCGCTGCTAGGTACAAAGAGGACAGATACGGACCTGGTTACCCCCTTGGGGCCAAGGCCCCCAGGCAAAAAACACCCTCTGCCCCCCCCCCGCCTTATGCGGTGTCCGGGCGGAGCAACTTCATAAAGAGAAGTATGTGGTCTAGGTTGGCCACGGCTTTTCCAGTCTTTGAGAACCCAATAACAGATGAAAGGACCTATGAGCCAGTCTCTTATAAACAACTAAGGGATCTAATGGAGTCAGTGCGCACATATGGAGTTACAGCCAGTTATACCACTGCTTTATTGCGGCGACTCACGGTTAATGCCATGACGCCCACGGATTGGTTTGAGATTGCGCGCACATGCCTTAGTCACGGGCAGTTCCTTGACTTTAGGTCCATTGTTCAGGACAAGGCACAAATACAATTCAAAAAGAATCTCCAAGAAGGGAGAGCCGAATGGTCGGTGGACATGCTTCTAGGACAGGGAGCTTATGCAGTGGAACAGACCACCTACCCCTTTGAAGTCTACCGCCAGGTAAATGAGATATTTTACAAGGCTTGGCGGGCCTTGCCAAACAAAGGAGAGGTGGCTGGTAACCTTACAAAAGTGATTCAGGTGCCCAATGAACCATTTTCTGATTTTGTGGCACGCATGCTTGAGACGGCGGAGCGTGTACTTGGGAATTTGGATGCTGCCATGCCACTTGTACAACAAATAATCTATGAGCAAAGTACCAAGGAATGTAAAAGAGTGATAATTCCTATAAAGGAAAAGGGCCTTGAGGCATGGGTAAAAGCTTGCCGAGAGGTGGGAGGCCCATTGACAAATGCAGGCTTGCTTTCTGCCACTCGCATGGCTAGGGACAACAAACAGAAGGGCTGCTTTAAGTGTGGCCAATTAGGACACTTTAAGCGGCAATGCCCGAAAATTAACATGGACCGGATCTGGTGATAACGAGATCCAGGGGAGCTGTTTGTGTTTTTCCTCAGGGCCAAGAAGTGCCTCACTGGGTGCCAACGAGATTGACCAGGCCTGTGGAAACGACAGAAGAAACCCATTGCGAAAATAAAGACCCGCAAGATGAAGACGCCATCCACTTGCCCTGTGGTACAACTGATCCCTCTGCTACTTGCAACAGTGCTGACTGCAGCCCCGATGGCAGCAAAAGAAATGACACTATGGGGTTGCCGCCCGCCGCAATGTTCTACTAAGATTTGTTTGTAAATCAGTGTAGGTTAGTTCAACCAAGTTTTCCTATATGGCTCATGAAACCCTTCTGAAAACACACACACACACAAACACAAACACACAGATATACACAGAGATATATATGTGTATATGTATGTGTGTATACATACATATATGCATACATATATATTTTTTTTTTTCTGTTAAGGTTAACATTTAAAATCAAGTAGAGGGGCTGGGGATATAGCCTAGTGGCAAGAGTGCCTGCCTCGGATACAGGAGGCCCTAGGTTCGATTCCCCAGCACCACATATACAGAAAACGGCCAGAAGCGGCGCTGTGGCTCAAGTGGCAGAGTGCTAGCCTTGAGCGGGAAGAAGCCAGGGACAGTGCTCAGGCCCTGAGTCCAAGGCCCAGGACTGGCCAAAAAAAAAAAAAGTTCAACATAAAAAAAAAAAATAAAATAAAATAAAATAAAATAAAATAAAATCAAGTAGATCATTCCAAAGTGTAATTGTTTCTAAACATAGCTATGTAAGGGAATTTTTCTTTTGTATGTAATGTATTGTATTTGTTAAGTTGTTAAACAGAGGGTTTCAACTCCACATGCCAGTTTAAATTGTCAATACAAGACATCTTTTTTAAAATTTGTTATTGTCAAACTGATATACAGAGAGGTTACAGTTTCGTATGTTAGGCATTGGATACATTTCTTGTACTACCTCCTCCCTCATTCCCCTCTCACCCCTCCCCCTTTCCCTTTCGCCCCATGAGTTGTTCAGTTGATTTACACCAAACAGTTTTGCAAGTATGGCTTTTGTTGTCCTTTGTCTTTTTACCCTGTGTCTCTCGATTTTGGTATTCCCTTTCAGTTTCCTAGTTCTAATACCAGTATACATGGTTTCCAATGTACTCAGAGGAAATGGAAGGACTTGGAAAAAATTATACTAAGTGAAGTGAGCCAGACCCAAAGAAACAAGGACTCTATGGTCTCCCTCATAGGGAATAATTAGCACAGGTTTAGGCTAGTCACAGCAGAGGATCACAAGAGCCCAATAGCTATACCCTTATGAACACATAAGATGATGCTAAGTGAAATGAACTCCATGCTATGGAAACAACTGTTATATTACCATTGTAATTACTTTCAACATGTGATGTGAAACCGTAGCTGCTATTATTGGTGACCCTCTTGTATTCCCTTCCTGTGGTTGTACCTGCGCTATCTCTGTATCTTATCTGAATACAAGGCATCTTAATTAGTGTCACAATTTTCATCACTCTCTTTCTTCTTCCTAGTCTGTCTTCCCCTAAGACACCTGGTTTTATTTTTACACATATATATTTAATATGAGGACTGTATTCATCCACCCTTCCTTTCTACATTCATATGCCCACTCCCTTAGTAGTTTACACACAACACATGCTCCTGTTTCCTGGTATGAATTTTAATAAACAGTGGGCTGTCCAAAGGATTTATAACATCGAACCCTCCCTTGAATGTGACACACTTCAGTTGATATGTTTGTGTATAAAAAATATGACCTCTATTTTTTTGCGTATATATCTATAAAGGATACATAACTTTCACATATACGAGAAATAATGTATCCCTTTTGTCATATTTAAAAAATATATTAGCTGACACCAAGGGTAATTTACAGTCAACTTTGTCATTTGCAATAAAGTATAGCAATCACCATTAAACATTCTAGGTAATAAAAGACTTGATTGGGAAAAAAATAAGGGAGCATTCTTATTCTAATTCATTTCAGGTCAAAATTTTGTGGGATTCTCATCTCAACAAATGGCCATGGCATGGTGACAAGGATCTATGTTCTCAGCTATTCCAAGTCATAATTTGGAGGATAGTTATCTATGAATAAAAATGGAGACCTTCTCTGGAAAATTATATAAAAGGGGGTGGGGGGCTTGAGGTGTGGCCGAGGTGGCAGAGTTTCAGGCTATCAAGTAGAGATCTCTTTTAGCAGGTATAAATCCCTGTACAACCAAAATAAAAATTCAAATAGTATATTTTGAGGAAAGCCAACAAGATTTCAGAAAATTTAAGAATGATTTTATTACATGTGAATTGAAGATTTCTTTATCTTTAAAAAATGATTGTCAAAGTAATGTAAGGAGGGGTTGCTGTTATATACGTAAGGTAGTTGAGTATATTTCTTGTGCAAATTGGTACTCCCTCGCTCATTTTTCTCAAGCTTTCCCTCTCCCAAACCCCCTCCCCCAAGTTGTATAGATAATTTCCAACACATTGTCTTGTGGGTATAACAGTTTCATGGGCTTGGCCTTTATCCTGAATGTTAAGGGTGTCTGTAGTCCAGGTCGTGTAACTAAGGGCTCACATTTAAATCTACATATCCTTAGTTCTGCACTTTTATGTAAACTTTCTGTTCGTTCTAACTGCTCAGGGCAATGTGGAGAGGATTTGAGAATTTTGATATATCCCAGGATTGTCCAAAACGTTCAATAAATTCTATTTTTGTAATTATTATGTAATTTTTTGTTAATGTGTCCTCATTTTAGCATAGAACCTATGTTCCTGCATATGAAGATATAAAGAACCCTGATGATTTACACTCCATCACAAGAATCAAGGCCACGTAACATCTGGATACCAGTTACTATGGTAATAAAAATTATAACCAATTATATTATTAACGTTAACTAAATGTAAGTTCTGCTAATAGAAGGGGATAAAATTGTGCACGGCTTCCTAAGTCAGTTTCTCTTTTTACTGGTAACAACAGGATCCATCTTAAATTGGAATAAGATTATCTGTATTTTTACATTAAAATAAATTGTACAAATATGATATTATTTGCTTTGACCCTTGTATTTAAATACTGGGCCACAATCAAAGCCATCTTCTGCCTGTTGTGCTGAAATTAATGGATCAACAATTAAAACTGGGAAATGGCATCTTAATTTTATGAGTGTATTCTTTGTGGTTCCATGTTCTCCAGATTATTCTAATTTCAGTAATTGCAAAGTAAATGTTTTAATTTTGTTAATCATGTTTTTTGGAAATATTCCTTTAAGGAAAAATATTGTGCCACATGGTGAGTTTTCTGCAACTGCCAGGGAAAGTGGTATTTTTTATATTCTCAGCAGAGCACAAAAATAACACTCTTATACCAAATGGAAGAATTATCTAGTCCTCTCATTTGCTTTATTTTTTTTTCCAAGCAGAATAGCAAAGTGAATGGTAACTATAAGTACTATATCTTTGTTTATTCAGTTGACTTATCTAAAATGATTGTCCATATAGTTACATTTTTGTTCACAAGGAAGAATTCTTATTCATATGTCTGTGTGGGAATAAACTATATCTAACGGGCAGAGTACAAATTTAGAACACTAGTATGGATAATGTTGCCAATAAAACAATCCAAGCTCATGAATGGTTTTTGTGTGTGCATGTGTGTGTGTGCATATATATGTGTGTGTACACATAAATCCAAAAAATATGATAATATTTGCTTTGATTCTTGTATTTTAATTCTAGGATAACCACTCACCCACACACACACACACCTCTAGTAGATACAATGTTTACATCACATCTCAGGATTGATGAGTCTGCCACTTGGCAGAAATTGACACTGTACACTAAAAATAACTGTCGATAATTTAAGGATTATTTGCAGTAAATAAAGCAAACTTAAGGGAATACTTTCAAAGACATGCCTTTGAATAAATTAATTTTGACAGATAAGGTATCTTCCAATGGATTGAAGTCTTCCTTGGGGAAGAAGTGAAGGAAAGTCAAGTGAAGGGACACTTTGAAAATATGCTGTCACTCATATATCATATTATACACGTCTATTTCCTCCTACTTGGGTGAAGATTGCAGAGTTAAATAAAGCAAGTACATTGATGCTCAATAAAACTATACCAACATATCTATTCATAACTTATAAGTATGTATGTAATGAATATATCACGATAGTTGGATAACCAGTCATCATGTAAATCCAGGATCTGGGGGGTTTCACAGGGACATCATGTGACCCTCCTGTTGAGTATCTGAGGTAGACTGGCCCTCCAATGAGTGGGCTCCTGATAATCAGCAAGCAGCCTTGAGGGTTAATTGGTTCCCGTCTTGGGCATCTACACCCAAGGCTCTGGGGACGCAGGACTCCAGCAACCTCCTTTCATGTCTGGAGGCTCTAGGCCTTTAACTGCATCCTTCATACTTGACCTGAGCCTTGTTGGTGGCCCAGGATCAGCAGCCCGTAGTTGACCTGAAACACTTCTCAGCTGCCATTATCAATGTTTCTTGCATATCCTTACAAAACAAAATTATTGATTGGATCTCTAGATAATCATTAAAATTGTATTTTTGCTTGTTTTCTAACTTAATAACTAAAAATAAAGTTAACTACATCACCAGCAAAACGTTGGGCTGATGGCATGACTCACGTGTGATACTGCCAAATGAGCAAATAAGCAGAAGAAACTTACTGCTCAGAATTCAAAGCCAAATACCATTAAAAACAAATTGAAAACATTAAAATTGAGGGCTCCTATACACAGAGTTATTGGTGCATGTTTCAATGCCTGGCTTATTTTACTTGAGAATAATATCCCTAAAGTGAGTCCATGTTGTATCATTTCTGTCTTAAACTATTCAAAGTATTCCATTATACATGTATGTACCAAATACACACATTTATCACATTTTCTTTGTTCATCCATTTATGGGTATTTGTTTATTATGAATAACATGACAATGGAAGTTTATCAGTCAACTAGAGAGTACTCATTAAATTTTTTATGGTTACTGGCTTAGGGAAGTGAGGGAAATTAAATATGAAGTTTCAAAGTTATCCTTTATAACATTCAAAGTTTGAAAAAAGGGAGGGGGCATTTGACAAGGGAGGGTATAAGAAAATGAAAGTTTCATTAACATTGATGTGCCATACCCTTTTAAATGACTAAGAAGTTGAATTTTATACTGTGTGATTATCCAAAATTTAAAATTGAAATACTATGGCCCATATAATTTTGAAAAAAAAAAAAAGATCAAAGTTTGAAGGCCATCATTAAGCTTATCTGGGATTAAGATGAATGCTACCCCTGATGACAATCTAATTTCAAGCACTGTGATCTCTTCTTCCGTTGCTGTTGAATGGGAGAAAAATCTGACAGTGATATAGTGAAGAGAGAGGGGGAAATGAAGTAGCTCTAAGAAGCCTGGGTAGATTTCTCATGTTCTGACTGAAAGGCGTCAACTTTTTCTTTAGGTTTGTAGTAATATACTGCCATCCTAATGAAAATCTGATGCATTGTGCTATAACCATTTACTAACTTTGATAAATATTGAATTGATTACATACATGCTGTGTGTAAAAGTAGTAAGAAATAGTATAAAATAAGAATAGAAATAAGTGTATGTGATAGCTTAGTTTAAATTATTTTAATATTTTTTCCTGTTTTAATCATGAACCCCTGCAAATTCTAAACTGAATTTAATGATCTCACTGCATTTGAGATTTTCTCCATTCATATTTTGAAGGGAATGTTAAAAAAATATGGATTGAAAACATTAGGCATATCATATCAGTTTGTCATGGATTTGTAGTGTTTATACTTAATATAAAGCTAAATGCCATGCCCACGTACATTATGCAGAGAAAATAATCATTTGTAAGGAACCAAGTTTGGACAATATTACACATCAGAAAGAAAACCCTGAGCTTCAGAGGAGAGCACAGCCCTGGCTCAGCCCAGTGTTAGCCTGAGGGGGGAGGGGGTGGGGAGAAAAAGCATGAGGCTTGTGAGATAATAAATAAGTATTGCTTTAAATGGCTGTGTTTGTGATCATCTGTGAAGGCAACAAGATGACAGGAATTCACAATCGAATGCTGGGTACTTTCAACAGATAAATCCCCTTTAGAAAGTCCTGGTTCAGTTTGCTTTTAACTAATGTTGTGGCCTTAGGCAAGTGATTTTAAATTTCTTTACACCCAAAGGGTTGTGGAATGCTAAAAGTATCCAAATCTCTTAAAATCCTAAAGTGTATCTTATGCTGTTAGTCCTAACAAAGAGAAGAAGAAGAAGAAATCAAAAAACAAGCTCTTACTGAATTTAAGGTAGTCCTTTCTTAGTATGCATTATGCATTTTTTGGGGACTTTAATGAAACAGTAATCTCTTGTATATTTACTACCAAAAAGATAGCACAGGTGTGACAATACATATTTATTGTTTATTATGGTCACTGACTAGTAAATAATAGATTGAAAGAATTCTTAATCAATAGACTGGATAGAAACACCTAACAAAGCATATATTTATTTACACAAAACCATAATCTAAATTGAGGCAGGATTCAGTGACAATCTCAGACACCGGGTTGGAGACAGATGCCTTCAGAATTAGAAATGGTACAAAAGGTTATGATTATCTGAATGGACTGAGTTAGTACTCAGAAAAACATGCACTGAAATGCGAATGGTAAAAAGGGTCACTTCTTACTAACAATATTTTTAATTACCAGCAGTATTTTAAGCTTTATACAGTTGTATATTTATCATCCAATTTGTTGTAATCCTCTGTAAGATTTATTTACTGATGCATATAGATACATTTGTTTATTATTACTCTATATAGGTTTTACATGAATAGTAGCTTTATTTTAAAAAAAATCTTTTTTTAAATTTAAACTATATTGTGGTGGTTCAGAGGGGTTATAGTTAGATAAGTAAGGCAATGAATACATTTCCTTTTGACAAGTGTTACCTCATTTTTTCCCACTCCTGCCCACTCCCACTCCCCTCCCAAGTTTTAAATTCAGTTCCAGCATAGTGTCTGTGAGTATCACTGTTTCATTGGTTCACACTTCATCCCATTGTTCCTGTGATTCTCCTTTCCTTTCCCAAATCAGATAGACTTATATACAAGACAAAGTGCACAGAAGTTTTTTTAAAACTATGTGACAACAAGAAATAAGCAAAAAGAAATGAGAGAAAAAAAAAAAAACTGCAAACAGTACAGCAATAAATACAAGGGGGAAAAAACTCTTCTTTCCATTTCTTAGAGTTCATTTCGATAAACAGCATTTTAAATGTTCATGTGCATATAGTTACTGAGCCATTGGCAATATCCTCCTTTGTTATCACTGTTTTATGCTTAGAGTGCTATTTAATTAATCATGTCCAAGTGTGTTACATGATAGATTTCTATGCTTCCATTAGAAAGAATGGCATAGCTTCATTCACAAGAAAATGGGGAACCTGAAAGAAATTATATTAAGTGAAAGAAGCCAGATGCAAAGAAACATAGACTGCATAGTTTCCCTCATTTGTAATATCTAGAATATAGCTATACATCTACAATTTAATCGATAGTAAAAGATAATTACACTAACAATTTTCTTTACAAATTTACTACTAGAGGTTTAAGCTAATTACTTTCTTACCCACCAGCAATAAGCTAAATTTAAAGTGGAGGTGAATTCATTGCAAGCAGTGAATTAAGCCTGTTCCTTATGGTAGACTATCATTACATCCAATTGGCTTTACCTGTTTTAACTATAACTGCAGGTGTTAGCTCAACACAAGTTAAATCCCATATGGATAATGTCACTTAAGTACATTTTTGTCTTATTTTTGTCACAGAACTGATATTGAAACCATGTAATTCTAGTGAAGCATGGCTGAAAACATATCTTTAGAAATACCACCATTGGCGGAGTCAATACTGTAAGAGACACAGTTCTAGACAGGAAAGGGTCCCAGTCTCCTAACCTTTGTATGGACAGATAGAAGAAAATTGCTCTATTGACAGAGGAGCAGAATATGTTTGCTGGTGCCTATAGATATAGCTTTGGTGCTAAAGAATCATATTGGCTTTTCCACCTATTTCTTTGATATGATTATATTTTGACAACCACATGTGTCTTATTTAATTCAGGTTTCTTATTTGCTTTGTAGGGAAAAAGGAAAACTAATTAAAATCATTATGATTACCAGATCAGAAACTTCAGCCATTGTAAAGTAAGTGAGCGTATGACATAATCTTTTTTAAATTTACAAAATGTATACAGATGCTGGGAGTATGGCCTAGTGGCAAGAGCGCTTGCCTCCTACACATGAAGCTCTAGGTTCGATTCCCCAGCACCACATATATGGAAAACGGCCAGAAGGGGCGCTGTGGCTCAGGTGGCAGAGTGCTAGCCTTGAGCTGGAAGAAGCCAGGGACAGTGCTCAGGCCCTGAGTCCAAGGCCCAGGACTGGCCAAAACAAACAAACAACAACAAAAAAAAATGTATACAGATGTCCATAAAATATGAAATAGTTTTAGTGTTCAATATAAAGATTGTAGAAGAATGCAAGTAGCTTTAATTGGTTTCTAAATCTTACACCCTTAAAGGGATAAATTATTCAGTGTATTTTCTTCTGTATTAGAAAACATTTTCTTCAGGGAGGAAACCATATCTGCTTCTCATATTGAGGAAAGCACACTGATTTTTATATTTTATTATTTTCTATGTTTCCTTCTATGGTTAAAGGATGCATGAATGTGTTTAACCAACCTTTTTATTATCCTAAATTTAGAAGAATATCAGACATAATGGGCCAGAAGTGATCGCACTTGATTATAAGGAACATTCATACTTCTTTAAAAAATTCTCTTTCTTTTTCTCTCTCCTTTGTTCCCTCCCTCCCTCCTTCCTTCTTTCTCTCCTTCTGGTTGTATTGGATTTTGACCTCAGAGACTCGCATTTTCTAGGCTCAGATATTTCCTTTTAATTCAAATATCCACCACTTATTTTTGGTAATTATTTTAATGATGGACAAATCCTCCAGATCACAGCCTTCTTATGAGGTAGCATTTCAAGTGTGGGCCATCTGCATTGGTCATGTGGTATATATTATAGTTCTTTTTAAAAATATTAAGCACACATTTATTTCATTAGAGTTGCATTTTTATTTCCTTGTTAATATTTTCATATGAGTAAAATATTTTATTTATTTCTTAGAGTGTGGACAATACAATCACAATTGTGTAATACTGATATTACTGACTTCTTTATATGTTCTCTCTGTCTATTTTGTTATTAAAATGACTTTCTGTAGTTATAATTTAGGATATATAAGAAAAGGCTATCAGCTGTTTTCTATATTTATTTTTTCAGGTGATTTGGAGAAACAGCATATTTATGCACTATAATTTCATTTATCTTTTACGTTTTTCTTGCCAGTCCTGTAGCTTGAACTCAGTCTGAGCACAGTCCCTGTCTTCTTTTTGCTGAAGGCTGGCACTCTACCACTTGAGCCACAGCAGCACTTCTGTTCTTTTCTACATATGTAGTGCTAAGGAATCAAACACAGGGCTTCACGTATAAGAGGCAAGCACTTTTGACACTAGGCCATATTTCCAGCCCCAGTGTACTAGGAATTACATGACTATATTTGTTCCTTTTATGATAAAAGTGAACTTTAGAATGATATTTACATAGAATTAACTAGATCCTCAAGTGCATAAAGAAGATCAACCGTTTTTATAGAAAAGTATGTGAACATTTTTACCCAGATGTTGTTTCAAAATTAAGTTGTGTAACACAGTAGCAAATCAATTCTTCATAGCCATAGTTGTTCATTGCCTTTCTTGAGTGGAATCACTGGAAAATGTTAACAATTTTGCAACTTATATTAGCTGTGCTTGTAGTTTGTAACATGTGTTGTACTACTTTTTCAACAAATAGATTAGATTATTCTATCCTCATTTTATGAAATTCTAAAAAGAGTCTATTACATACATAAAATCCCATGATTAGATGAAGAGATAAAAATTTCTAGTATTGTGGTAAACAATTTTCTGTGATTTGTTATATTTCGCTATGCTTGTGAGTTTTGGCAGCACCAGCCTTTTCGTCATTGATGCCAGCCCATTTTTTTCAGGGTTGATCATGAATGGATTTGCAAATTTCTTCTGGAGTCCTTAGGATGTTTACTTAATCTCAAGTAAAGATAGTATCTTTGGAAACACATTCAGGTATCTAACCGCCTGGGACTATGTTTGCCTATTTTACTTGAGTGCACCAAACAGCTGTCAAAAAATTTCCTCAACATTTCCTAGGTTGTGAGTACTATGATACTTTGTCTGAGATTAACATTAGAATGGATTGATTAAATAATGCAGCTGACCTTCCCTAGTGCCCTTCATCACCTCAGCTGGTAGACTCCACATAACAAGTCCAGGAGAGAGAAAAATGCTCCACATAGCTAACATTAAACTGTGGTCTCAACCTAATTTCCTAAATTTGGGATTAAACTAAACATTGCTTCTTCCTCATTATCACATCTTGAAGCTCTTGAACTAGATCTGCCTCATTGGTTTCTCCCAGGGCTCTAGAAGAACTTCACTCCTCAGGGCTCCATAATTGCATGAACAAATTCCTTCTATTAAATCAGTTTTTCTCTCTCCTTCCTTCTCTTTCTCTGTTTCCTTTCTTTCCTTTCTTAATCTTTCTGTCTGTATGAATTCTCATGCACTAACACACATCTATATTAAATATATAGAACTGCATATCTTAAATAATATTGTGATGAATGATTTAATGTATTTAATATTGTAATCCTGTGAGATTATAAGAAAACTGACAAATTACTATAAATTAATATTGTGAAAGAGCCACTTTTGTGGCAATACTGTTACAAATTAGCCTATTGTACAGCCATGTGTATGAAAATATTGTTTATAACCATACATTAGTTTCAATATACTTCATCCCCATAATAGATGAGTTTCCCTAAATTATTGTATATTATGTTTTCATCAATGATTTAGATCGTACCACTTCTTACAGATTTTTTTTATCAGTCTTATGTATACTTTGAGGAGCATTCCAGAGATATGTGTATTCTCACAGAGAACTATAGGCCAATATCTGAATTGCTGGGAACACATCTCAAAATATAAAATGGCTACCCAGGAGTTCTGACAGTATTCATTTAGTTTAGGTCTAGGACAATGTGTCTGTGTATTTCCCTTTTAATTTAAAAAGAAACAAAATAAAGAACAGATTGTTGTTAAACAAGTTTAGAGAATAGAAAGTTAAGATATATAATTCACCTAACCTCAGCTATACATTCTATGAGACACTATACAGAATATGTGAGTTTTAAGCTGTTCTAACAAAAGAGAACCACAAAGCATAAACATATTTGAAGGAATATGATTTTTTTTTAAGTTTCAATAAGTTAAGTTGATTTATTATTTAATGAAGAATTGTCTCATAGAACCTACTTTGATGGTGTTTACAAACACTGCAGGAAAGCATACAGCAAAAGCCTAGCCTGTACATTCTCTCATCAGGAATTCAGTGACTCACCCAGCAAGCCCAAGGACTTCCAGCTCCATTTGTGCTTACATTGTACAGTTAAATATTTATACAACATTTAACTGTAAGTTGCTTTAAATTTTGATACATTATCTATCTATCAGGAGATATATACCATAGTTTACAAAGTGCCCACAATCTTCTGTGTCGGAGCTTAGGAGAAAGAAATTGTACTATATAGCCTATATATAGTACTTTATAGCCTATACGTTTTTGAAGGTTCTATTTGCAATGTCACAGAAATGATTATCTTGTCAGCCCAAATTATCCTCAGGATACATTCTCTTCTTTTGGTCACATGACTAGAAATTATATACATACAGAATATATTAGATCTTATTTAATATAGAGAGGTATATGTATATATTTAATGTATAAATGTAAATGCCAAACTTATATGTATGTATATGTGTATAATACACAAGCAGGCTCAAAAAAAGTATCACATCCATGCTCATAAAAAGTATGTGCATATATGTGCATATATTATTCAGCTATATCTACACATATGTACATATGTATGTATATGAAATGTTTGTAATTATATCCATGCATCATCGATATTGTTGTTGTTAGATCACCATAAAAATTCAAAATTGAAAAACTGGTAGAAATTATGATATTATGACAAATACATGTATTTATATATCTCTCATTTTAATCTTCTGTAAGTATCCTTGTTACTGTAGACAGCCAAATTTATAGTTTTTTGTTACCAATTTTTCATTTCTTTTGTTAAATCTTTTTCACGTAGAATGCCTAAGTCAATAAGACACAGTAAGTTACAATTTTACATGAATATATCTGTAATATTCTTAGGGTTTCTTTTGAAAAACATGTGTGATACAGTTTATTTGAAATCTCTACTTAATATGATCACATAATCAAAGTTGATGCTTAAGTATGGAAGTCCTTTAAGCTTTTGGTTGGAGAGTGGTCCAAGTCTGCACACATGACCCCATCAGGTTAGAGAATCCTTGTCCTGATTCTGTCACTCTGAGGACATATCGGCAGAGAAAGATGCAGAAAGGCCGCAGAAGTTACATTGGGCATTAGAGTTCTATGTTGTTTGGGCCACAGTGAGAAAGAAGGGCTCTATTATTTATAAATGATTATTGCACATTTTTGAATTGGTGTTTGGGTAATCATTCTTTTAGCAGGTCTAGGTTCACGAAATTACTTCCAAAATCATACAGAATGTGACCCACACTGTGCCCAAATCTCTCACTCTCTCTCTCTCTCCCTCCCTCCCTCCCTCCCTTCCTCCCTCTCTTTCTCCTCTCTTCTCTCTCTGTCTTCCTCTTTCTCCTTTTCTCTATTCTTCCTATTTCTCTCTCAAATTTTCTCTCCAGGACCTTCTTCATATGTAATACAATATGTCTTACATTACACCTAATAGTAGTAGTAGTACAAAGACAGAAAAAACAAAGATACTACTACTACTATTAGGTGTAATGTAAGACATATGTGATTTTACACCTAATAGTAGTAGTAGTACAAGGACAGAAAAAACAAAGATACTACTACTACTATTAGGTGTAATGTAAGACATATGTAATTTTACACCTAATAGTAGTAGTAGTACAAAGACAGAAAAAACAAAGATACTACTACTACTATTAGGTGTAATGTAAGACATATTGTATTACGTATGAAGAAGGTTCTGGAGAGAAAATTTGAGAGAGAAATAGGAAGAATAGAGAAAAAGAGAAAGAGGAAGACAGAGAGGAGAGAGGAGAGAGGGAGGGAGGGAGGGAGAGAGAGAGAGATTTGGGTTTAGACTCTAGTGGTAGGTGGATTAATGGAAAAATGTCTTCAATTTATGCTTTACAGGTTTTAATTGTGATTAGACTATGTAGCAGCTTACTAATGGACAGTTAGACACTGGTTTCCTAACCTCTGGAGCATGTCACAGGACTACAAAGAAAAATGTCATTGCTGATATAAAGTAATTAACAATGTTGAAACCGGGAAATCCTTCTGCAGTGCCTCTTTGAACTTCAGAAATAATTAGGCATGTCTGTTCATACATAAAGAAGATAAGGCTGCAGAAAGGGTGAGTTTCAGCCATTAACAAGAAGCTATGCAAACACTTGTACTTCAGTGTGGTAGATGGATTGAGAGCATCCGGCTTTATACAAATATAAAGCAGCTTTTCTGAATTTAAAACAGTCAACTTGGAGTGATTTTCTAGATTTAGAACCTCTCTTCAAGAGGAAGTCTGAGCATTTGTCACACTTGCTAATATTGTTATTATTGTTATATTGTTAAAGCTGCTTTTTGAAACAATTCAGTGTGTTTTTGAAAAAAATATTTCATTTCTATATATTCATTCTCAGATCAACCTGCTTTTTTCTTATTTATTATAAAGGTGATGAACAATGGGGTTACAGTTACAAAACTAAGGTGAGCAGTATATTTCTTTTTAAATCTTATTTTCTCCCTCATCTTTGTGAATGTAATTTTTGTCCTCATGAAAAAGAATTCAAAAATATTATTGCAGCTGTTTTCCTTGTAACTTCAAAATTTCCCTTCTAAGAAAAAAATGGTTCTGCTTGTACTTTTAAATTAGTAGTGAGTACTTATAATACTTTACATGATCTAAAGCAAAAGTAGGATCATCATTCATATAAAGAATTTATCATTTAAATATTATACTCACATGACTGAGTAGACAAAATATATCACACATTTCTTGAAGGCAGAAATACAGCATGAGTTCAAATGAAACGTTTATAGGAATGACCTTTGTAAAAATATTTTAAGTAGAAAAAGATAGAAGTATTTCTGTTCCCATTAATGGAAGACTTATAAGTCTTGTTAAGGCATATAAAGAAAGAACATAATATTACATACATACAATGCCAATTAAGTGTAAGGTATGGATAGGAGGACTGAAGCTTGAGAGGGGCTCTGAACAAAAATATGGTATCTTACTTGGAAAATAGCTGTAGAAGAATGGCTGTGATAGTGGCTTATGTGACAGAGAAATGATAGAATGATCACTAGCCTCTGAGCTCCAACTTTGTTGTTAGCAAATGAATAATAATTAAAATGTAAGAATTGAAATTGATTACAAATAAGACCAACAGAATAATCTGTTTTGAAGAATTATTTAATATGGTATTTTATTTAAAAATGTGATTTATTGCAAATATACATCCATCTACAATACCAAAGGAAAACAAAAAATGATTTATGCATAAGAGTGAGTTAGCAAGAACAAAGTGGAAGAAAAAAACTGTGTCTAAATTGTATATATTTCATTTTAAGTGTGATAGAAGTGATGAATATACCCAAGAAATGCATTTTCATATATTTGTTCTGTTTGTTTTTTTGCCAGTCCAGGGGCTTGAACTCAGGGCCTGGGCCCTATCACTGGCTTCTTTTTTTGCTCAAGGCTAGGACTCTACCACTTGAGCCACAGTGTCACTTCTGGATTTTTCTATATATGTGGTGCTGAGGAATTGAATGCAGGGCTTCTTATATATGAGGCAATCACTTTACCAGTAGGCCCTATTCCCAGCCTTTGCATTTTCATATTTGGGAGAGAGTTCTAGAAGAATTCAGTGGATAAATAAAAGCAAAGGAAGCATTGATTATAGTTGGAAGATGAAAATATAAAGAGAAGAAAAAGTGGGCTCTTGGAAAAAACAGATTTATTATAATTAGTGTTTGTTTTTTGTGTGTTCTCTGGAAACTTTTCTATCAAAATTCTTCAACTAAAAGAGTTGGCAAAGAAATTTAAAAAATTCAAACTAGTTATTTCACATGACAAAATGTTTGGGGAGGCTGAATTTTGTGATTACCTATATGTGCTACTTAATGTTATTCTTCACTAATCTGAATAAAACAAGATTGCTGAATCTAATTTTTATTCATGAGTGTTCTGTCTTTTCCCAGGCTTATTGCTTAGCTTTCCAAATTTACATTGACAAGAATCAGAAAGCTTTCCCAGTGATATATTATGCACCTGACAAAATTCAATGGAGAGTGATGCTCCTTAATTTTAATGAGTGGCTTTCTACATCTATGGACTTTTCATAAATCATAAATTAGGTGCTGGGAGGTAACATAGCAAATGCAACCAACTCCTCAGAAACTTGAATGAAATGAAAGATTTATTGGTAAAGAGATGATGCAAATAAATTTAGCTACATCCTTTAGCTAGATACACATCTAAAACCAAATCACTCAAATTATAAACAGTATAGAAATGATTACTTTTATTAAGTTCCGAGCATACCATCCTTTATAAAAATTGTAAACAATGCATATGGTATAATAGTTAATGTCTATAATACCAGCTCCTTCGTGGCAGCGATCAGAAAAATGCACAGTTGAAGGTTATGTTGGAAAAAAAATATTGAGGCCTCACCTCAAGGAACACATTGAACACCAAAGCATGGTGGTTCATACCTATTGTCTTAGCTATAAGGGAACCCAAAGTAGGAAGACTGTAACCAAGGCCAACGCCAGGTAATACATGAGACTCTATCTGATAATAACCTAAAGCAGAGAAGTAGAGGCCTGGACACAAGACCTAGAATTAAAAAAAAAAAAAAAAAAAAAAGAAGAAGAAAAAAGAAAAAAATATCACTGCTACAAATTTTACAAAAATTAATACAGTCATTTCCCCAAGTATTAATAGCTTCATGCCACAAATGTTAATGAAATAGCTTCCCTAAAATTAGTTAACTTTCCAGAAATCATAGTGATTATTTTTTAATTGCCTCTTTTTTTTTCCCCTAGTACTGGAGTTTGAACTCAGGGTATTGCATTAGGTAGTCTGTTTTAATACCACTTATACATTCTTGTAGCTCAGTTTTTCAGTGGTTATGTTTTAGGACACTGAAATTAAAACAACCTACTTTAGGCTTCCCACTCTCAAGAATCACAGGTACATGTCCCCACATCAAGCACCCATCCAGTAAAAGCCTAGAGAAATGATCTACCATGGCTGGCTTTGGACCATAATTATATATTTGAAGTTGACAGAATAACCAATGTGAGTCACATTGGCTTAGTGCAATCACTTCTTTAAATTGAGTGTACCAATGTGAGAAATATCCAGTTTTTTTTATGTCTTCAATAAATAATTGTCTTCTCCTTTCTGTTTTTCAATCAGAACATAAATTAGTTTAAAGATATTGTTGCAGTAATTCTTTGTGTATAAATAAGCTGTCATGAAAATAAATATAAAGGTAGGGAAAAAAGAACAAAAAAAACCGTTGTAAACTAGCCTTAAAACATGACTTTATTATTATGTAGGACATCAGGCTTTATATATGTATGTGTGTATGTACGTATGTATGTATTTTGTGTTCACTTTTTGTGTGGGGGAAACTTTTAGTTTATTGTAATATCAGCCTTGTAGTCTGACATTGCTTTGTTTTGCTTTTGGAAAAATATGGGAAATAAATCAGTATCTGTACCAGTATCTTGAATTTTTTTCCCCAGAAAACTTGCTGTACCCCTCAATAAGTTTTTTTCTGGTTCAACTCTTTTGAACTGTCATGGAGAACATCAATGAGCTGAGTATAATAACTGTTTTCTGCACTGTTTTTTTTTTTTTTTTTGTAGTCTTTAAAGGGTTTTCTTTCAGCAATAGCCAAGCTTAAATAAGGTCTTAAAGTTTTTTTCTCAGAGAGGAAGAATAAGCAAATCAGTGGAGGGAGATTGAAAGTTATCTTTCTCATCTCTCTCTGTAATGTCCTCAGATGACCAAAGTGCACATGAAGGTAAGATTAAATATTCTGTTCGTCATCAAGTTTCAAATCTCTCATTTCAGCTGAAGTGAAAACTTTCTTTAAAGAGAGAAAAGAAGTATTACTTTCATATTTAAATATCAAAAATCTTAGATTCCAAGTGCCATTTGAGACTCATGATGAACATATTCAGAAAATAAATTATCATGTAACTCATGTATGAACAAATTCACTGAAGTATGCGTATTGAAGAACTTGGAGGTACATATAAAAAAACATTAGGTAGAGAAGTCAAAGATTGTGAAAAGCATTTAGATAAAGTAATTAAGGAAAACAATGCTGCAATGAACATGTTTGTGCAGGTAGCTTTCAGTGTGGTCTTGTTTGTGCTCTGTTGGGTAAATGCCCAGCACTGGAATGCTGGGTCACAGGCAGGTCTATGTTTGATCTTTTTGCTTTCCAGATTGGCTGAACAGGTGTACACTCCCACAAACATTGTGGTAGCTTTCCCTTTTGGTCACATCCAAGCCAGCATTTGCTATCTTTTGCTTTCTTGATAATGGCCATTCTAAACAAGGTGAAGTGGAATCGCAATGTTGTATTGATTTGCATTTATTTGATGGCCAGAAGTATTGAACATCTCTTCATGTGTCTATTCGCCATTCTTACTTCTTCCACTGAGAAGCCCATTTATTGTTTGGGTTGTTGAAATTTGGAGGTTTGTTTTTGTTGTTGTTGTTGTTTTATTTTGTTTGGTTTGGTTTGGTTTGGTTTGGGAGGAGGTAATTTTTTGAGCTCTAATCTGGAATCAACCCAGATGCCTGTCAGTGAATGAATGGATTGAGAGAATGTATACAATGGAATGCCACTTATTCATTAGAAAAAATGATATTTTACTATTTCCAAGGAAATGGAAAGACATGGGGAAAATACACTAAGTGAAGTAAGCTAAAGCCAAAGAAAGCATAAGTTGTAGGGTTTCCCTCACATTTGGTAGCTAGACAATGCCTAGCAATCTACAAGTAAACACACTGAATGATTAGACAAAGGAAATGTGGTATGCATACAGGATGTAATTCTACTTATCTATCCACATACTTGTTATTGTTTCAAGGATAAAACAGTACACTAAGTCCTGAGTTCTTTTATGTTCTTTGAACTTTAGACTACACATTAATGGTATTGCCTGAAAAACAATTGGTTAAGTACAATAAAGGAAGGTTATAATAAAGTGTTGCTCTATGTTTACACTTATAAAAAAAACACTTCTCTTGGTATAGAAGAAGGCTGCATAAAGGAAGTGACATTTGTACCAGAACCTTCATGATACTAATATTCTTGTGTATTGGGGAGAGAAAGCAGAAGTATAGAACATTCCACACAGTACAAGAAAATTTAGGTAGATGAAAGAGATGGAGGTAGAGCAATGGAGAGCAGGTCACATGGGGTCACCTAAGCCTCACACTTAGTCACATCCAGGCTTTGTGTTCTGGTGGATACTAGATTCATAATCACAGACTATGAAGTGTCATAATCTGCAATCTTGGAATGTTCTGGAGGAATGTTTTGTTATGTAAACTCAAGTTTGTAGGAGAAATCTTGGGAGAATTCCTTGAATATTGTTCTACATTTCAAGTAATTCCTTTTTTCTGATTCTAAGTAAAATTACAAGCCAAACTCTTAAAACTAAATGTGCATTCTGATTAAATGAGAATCATTTTCTAAAATCAATGAAAAGTAATGATGACTGAATACAATGACAATTGAAAGGTGTAGTATAATAGTCAATTGACTTGTATATATAGTACAAGTCTAAAATTAGACAATGGATTATTTCATAAACATAACTTGAAACAACTGTTTATGAACCATTCATCAGTAATACATAGGCATAAAATGTCTAAATGAGCACTGCTTTTCTGATTTACATAAATGAAAAACAATTTCCTTATTTATTAAGACATGCTACAAAAAAGACATGCCACATTCCTTTTATAAAATATAGCCAAGTTCTGAAAAAGGAATGCCACATATGGTGATCATAAAATTCTCGTCGCTGAGTGATCTTTGTAGATAAAACTAAATTATTTTCATTACACTAGATTGGTTTCAACGTTAATATTTCTACAAAGACCTCAACTAGTAATCTGAACTTTTGTGTCTTAATACAATAAATACATTGTGCTTGTTAAACCTCAAGCTTAATTTCCAGTAACTTGTGCGTCTTTATCACATTAAAAACCATTGAAAGCAGCCATATGGGTTGAATGTGGAAATTAAATTGTAATCCTAGTATCGAATTTCTCTTCCTGCTCTTCTTTTTTTTTCCCTAATTTTTATTATCAAACTGATGTACAGAGAGGTTACAGTTTCATACGTTAGGCATTGGATACATTTCTTGTACTGTTTGTTACCTTGTCCCTCATCTTCCTGCTCTTCTTGAGTTGCATTTTTGAAATCATTTTGGATTCCAAACGTGTTGCTCTTTGAACATGCGCACCTCCACATGAAGGCAATTGTAAACTGAAAAACTTCATCTCCAACACATAGTAAGTCTTGTAGATAAATATAAACAGAGCATCTCTCTGTGAATCACTTAAATGATGTGCTGCTGTGTTTCAACCTCATTCAACAAGAAGTTTAGAGAGACATGTTGACAACTTACATCTACCAAATAAAATGTGCCTTGTCTCTTTTTTGTTCTTTTTTTCAATCGTCCAGATGATAAACAGAGAGGTTACAGTTACATGCTTAAGGTAGTGAATATATATACATTTCTTGCTATACCTATTATCCCCTTCCTCATTTTACTCCCTCCTTCCCTCCTCCCAGCCCCTTACCCCCACCCCTTGTTTTCTCCATTATTTTTTCAAAAACCAAAAAGAAAAGAAAATCTTATCTTTAATGTAAATTGTCACTCTAGTCTACAATGCTTATATCCTCTATGATTATTAACTGTAAAAACAATTCATTCCAGATCTGGTGACATATACATATATATCTCTTTTCTTTTGTTTAGCATAATCTGTTCCTTCTTTTTCTCTAATTCCCCCCCCTCCCTGCTGCCCTTGAGTTGCTTAGTTTGTTCTCATTAGTGCCCATTGCAGCTGTTGGGCCCTTTCTAATGTATCCCCCTCCCATTTTCCATTCATTCTGTGTAAGAGTAGTTTGTTATAAGTAAATAGATGACCTGATTTTCCATTAAAATACTTTATAATCTTAGAGTTGTTATCAAAACCTATTAATGAACATAGCTGTCTATTCCTTTCCTTCCTCCCTTCCTCTCTCCCTTCCTTCCTTCCCTACTTCCTGCCTTCTTCTCCTTTATTGTGTCCAATCCTGAGGCTTGAATTCATTTCCTTCTTGCTCATTCTTAGTCTTCTCACTTAGGGCTGGAGTTCCGCTACATGAGACACACCTGGATGTCTGTCATTTAGCTGATTTATTGGAGATAAGAATCTCACCGATTTGTCTTTCCAGGGTGGTTTTGAATCTCAACGCTCAGATGTGAACTTCATGAGTTATTAGGACAATAATCATTATCCATGGACAAACAGTTTACTTATGTTTTTGAAATTCATAGCTGATTTATTGAAAAAAATAGTATTTTCAAGAATAACAATAAAATGAACTAATAGTAAAAATGACAATTGGAAAAGAAAACTAGTGTAACAAGAGCTAAATGCACATGTGAGAGGAATGTTTGATTTTTGACCGATGACACAATTTATATCTTTACAATTAAATCAAGTCATGAAATTGATCCAAGCCTTTGTTATCTAATTAATTTCATATCCTTTTCCGACAAGAACAGACATTTAGTACAGAGATCTGTCCAGTCCAACTATGTCCTATAATATTATTTCTTTTAAATTAGTAGTGTATTCTACTCCAAAGAAGTGCTTACTAATTTATAGTGATAATTATCAAACATGAAATGTCTTTGGTCATTATAGTAATGCAGTAAAACCTTATTTATCAGATATTTTTTCTCTTTTTATTTGAAGATGCTTTTTTAAAGCCCATATGCATGCAATATAGAGTGCATTTCAATCACTATAATTCAGGCAAAATGTGACAAGGAAACTTATCTTCCAATTTATCCTAACCAGTGATTAACTACAAATCAAATTTCATTATTAATGTCATCAGTTGAAATCACAAACGCAAATTACAGGAGCCAAATTTTCCTCTATACATTCAGATAATGTCTTATTGTGTTGAAAGGTGAAATAAACAATGAAATTGGATACACATTTTGAAGAACCCTACATTTCAAGTTGCAAATTGATAATACATACACTCTGAAAATAATTACAGATAAGGTTATAGCAATCAATACTTCTGTAACATTCTATCAAGCAAAATTCATGAACTAAACACCTTTCTCTATTGAAAGGACTGAGAGATACCCTCTACTCATAAACTTTATTCATAAGTTTGGCGAGTGGCAACTCCTTTTTTCAACTTTTAAAGATAATAAAAATATTAAAATGTATTGTTCTTGACAATAAAATGAATATTCCAGTTGATTGATAATATAATGAGTGTTCTGTGAAGGATCAAGTGGTGGTATAGGAAAGTGCTCAAATCTCTTCCCTGCTGGACAAATAGCTAATGGCAGTACAGCCAAAGTTTCCTTGTGTGGAACAAGGTATTGTGAAATGGAAATCAAGGAAGGCAAACATTACATAAATAATGGAGAATGAAAATGTATGCACAATATGACTATTAACTAAAACAGTAGTTTGGACAAATCTGCAACTCATCTTCAAGTGTGTATTCAATAGGCATTTTGCAGAAATGGGAAGAGGTGTTGGCAGCAGACAAGGAAGCAAGAGGAACAGTAAAATATTATACAGAATCTAACAGAAACCCCAAATCATTGCGCTTTAGATTTGCCAAAACGAAAGCAGACACAAAAAAAGAGAGTGAGGATAAGAGGGGAAAAGGGAGAATAAATCATAACATTCTAATCAAACTGCTATAGAAAGTGGAGATTATTTTTGTCTTCCACTCCCCACTGAGAAAGAGAAAAAAGAAATCAAAATACAAAAATACAGCAAAAAATTAGTATTTATACATCATCTAAATTATTTAGATATAACAATATATTTTACTATTATTTTGTGCTTTTAACATATAGAAAATCATTTGTAGGATATCCAATATAGCAATGTCTGCTTAGATTCTCATGATTTTCTTTATAAAAATATTTAATATGCAAGGTTTTGAATTAAAATCTATTGCAAACTCAAATGTCACTTCAGATATATTATTATACTTGGAATCTATTTGTGGATGAATTTGAAGTTTACATCAATCTGAACAGCTGCTAGTTAAAATAAAAATATTCTTTTATATCCTTTTCAGTTTTATGTCATGCTTAAAGCACTTTTCCTATATCACTTTAAGGCAAATCACATAAATGTACTAAATAGTGTGATTGGACCTAGAATATATTTTTCAATGTCTATGTCATTAATACAAATAATCTTTGAAAAAATGTTTCAAAATTAAAATTAACATAACAAGTTGTTGATTTTATAGCTGGGAACTTATTAAATATTTTTGCAATAATGTTTTGAGTTCCTTCTGAAGTTGTAGTCCAAGCATTTCACCTTCGTCATTGTCCTTCCCCAAGGTGTGACAGTCATGAAAACAGTCATGATAACATTATACAAGCCAAGATAAGAAAGCTTACCAGCTTCACAAAGAAATTTCAAGAAAAAAAATGATTACTTAAGTCTCCAACAAAATTGCCCATCAAATTGGACATATCATTTCTTTAGTTTAAAACATTATTCCTTGATTTTTTAAAAATTATTAAGCATAGTGATATACCATGTCCATTGCAGCTTTTATAAACTTGATGAAGAGGTAAGTTATTTTAGATGACAATTCCTTAAAGGTACAATATGTAATCAGTAAATCATGAACTGCTTCATAGGGTTTGTAAAGTAGCAACTGCATATTTTTGTAAAATACTTAACCCAGAAAATAATAATTGTCAGTACTTTGTTTGAACTCAGAGTCTCAAGCTTTCTCAATTGAGCTCTACCATGTGATCTGCTCAATCTCTACTACTGCTTTTCACTGGTCATTTTGGAAATGAGTTCTCATAAACTATTCTGCCTGGGTGGCCTTTGAATTGTGGTCTCCAGATCTCAGCTCCCTGAGTAGACAGGATTACAATAGTTAGCCACAAATTTCCAGTAATAATTGTATTATGTAAGTTATGCAATTTGTATTAAAAAGTATAGTGTGACTTTTAGATAAATAGACATAAGCAGGACATATTTGGAAACATTTATTTCTCTACTTACAAAATTGTAGTTCATTATAGCCTCCACTTTCGCTCTCTCTCTCATATATATGTATGTGTGTGTGTATATATATATATATATACATACATACACACATATATACATCACAGACACACACACAGAAACACTACACACACTGGTCTCTCTCTGTATATCACATATATATATACATATATCATTGTCATTTACACTGAAAATCAGTATAGTTCTAGGAATATTCCAGAATATGAATGATAGATAATATGCTCATATCAGAGGACAAACAGAAATGGTTCACAGGGGGAAAAAAAAGACAAGTGGTTCTTTTATGCATATAACCATGTATGTGTGAACATTACATACTTCTCTCTGTGTATATTTGTATACATGGATAAACTCAGAAATATAGTGAAAAAAATGATCCATACAAAAAATTCACTGGAAGAGTAAATAAAACCCATAGCATCTGATTTCTAATATATTGAAAACATTTTTAGGAGCAATACAGGGGTAGAAGAATGAAGGAGGAAAGGGGGAGAATTCGGGCAAGAATGCATTGTGTATCGAAGGGAATTAGGAAATATACTGGAAGAAGTGGGCTGAAGTTGGTGGTGAAGGTTTGGAACTACTGACACAAATTAACAGGCATTATATACATAAAAAATTTTTAATGGAACATAATTAAATACATAATCTAAAATTAAGATAAATAAGGAAAGGGGTGGGTTGGGAAGGGTGAGTGAGAATAATAAAAGGCGTGATAATAACTAATATGCATGTCCGTAAACTGCTTAATGAATGGAAAATTCTTTTTCAACTACCTGAGTAAAATAAAACTATTCAAAAAACAAAAGTGTAACCTTACTGTACAACCACTGAAAGATAATAAAATAATTTTAAAATAGTGGATACAGCTAAATTTCACTCAGTAAGAACATAATGACAAGTATCATCCATCTATGTGTCTATATTAGTAAAAATGTATATATGTATATCCTGAAACATATTAATGAAAATATTGAATATAAATGTTAGTTTTGCTATTGTCCTATAATGTGATGAAGTTCCAAACAAGTCTACAACCCTGAGTAGGAAGTTCAATAGAAATGAGCTCTTCCAACAATTAGATCAATCAAAAGAAACTGTAGCATTTTTGTGCAAGATTTCAATTTCATTGATTGTATATTAAGCCGTATGATGAATAGTAAAGATAAATCAAATATGTAATTAAAGATTATACACAATAAAATATGTATCTATAAAAATAGGAAATTAATGAACATTTCAATGCTTAAATACTTTTCACAATAACAGCTGAGGCAATTATTACTTCAGTAAGTAATTTATAATTAATGACAGATACATATGGGCAATGCTATGCATTTACACATCTATGTTTCTTGTAATAAAAGAAGCAAATGTTAAATCATGTGTAACTAGCAACACTATCCATTACCTTAACAAAATTCAGTTTGATAGAATAACCATTTCTTTCACATTTTATGTGTGAACCAATTTATCCAACTGTGGCTTTTATTTTCATAAACACATAAACATATGCTCTCTTTTAGGGGGTGCATGACATTTTTAACTTTGAGGCAGTTTAATAATTCAAAACTCCCCAAAATCTTTCTCATTGATCTTACTAAATAAAATTGAACATTATGGGCAAAGAGAAGTAGGTTATTATCTAGGATAGTCATTATTTTATATGGTTTTGGACATAATTTGAAGATATTTTTCTTTGCCTATGTGCATTATGATTTTCTGACATTACAAATTTTTAGTACTATTAATGGTAAATCATTATCATTTGTTATTCCTCTGTACTGTTTGACTTTGATTAATCAGTCATGTAATTGTCTTATGACTAAGGAACTACACAAGTGATTGTGTTCTATTTTCTGTTCTACTTTCTCTGATATATTAACATAATATATACAGGGTTTACTTAAGTACTTCTAAATTAATATTTAAATTTATATTTATACTTATTAAACTATCATGAAGATGTATGTATATGGATGTATACACACAGAGACATATATATATATATATTCATACTAATAGAAAACACACATTTTGGAAACTTGCAAGTATATTTGATAAAACAAATATTTCCTATATTTACTCACATGCTATTAGCATTATTTTTCTTGTTATGCAATATCTATTAATATATCTATTTTCTATTTCTTCATGAATAACAATAAAATGCTTCTGATATCTAATATATTGGAAACATTTTTAGGAGCAATATGCATATATATGTATATATATATATGTAATTTTATTATAAAAGTGATGTAGAGAGGGGTTACAGTTATATACCTAATTTAATCAGTACATTTCTGGTTGAACATTGTTACTTCTTCCCTCATTTCACTCTCATTTTCCTTCCACCCGTCTCAGATTCCCCTCACCTCAAGTTGTAAAGTTCCTTTCCATCATAGTGTTTTGTATCACTGTTGCATTGGTTCACTCTTTGTCTTTTTTCTCACTACTTTATTATTCCCCTTCCCTTCCACAAGTCAGATAAATGTATCCATAAGACACAGGCAACAAAATTCAAAAAATTTAAAAAAAAATCATTGTCAATAGGAGATAAACCAAAGTGTGCCTGGGGGGGTAGGGTGGAAGCAAAAGAAAAAAGAATTAATGTCAGTTTTTAAGTCTATTTTTATGAAAGACTAAATATCCAAATGTGGACTCATCATCTATTTTTTTATGATGTCATGTTTTATGTTTCTGAAAAAAATGTTTTATTTAAATATCATCATAGCTCACTTGTGTCATAACTCTCATGATAGTATGAAATAAATGTATAAATGAAATTTTCATTTAAAATTTTTTTTTATTGTCATAGTGACAGGAAGTGAGTGCATTTCTTGTCAAACTTGTTCCTTCTATCTCATTTTTATCTCACCTTTCCTCTCCCCAACCCACCCCCTGCCCCTGAGTTTTAAAGTTAGTTTACAACCTATTGTCTTGTGAATATTGCTGTTGCATTGGTTCACCTTTTACCATTTGTCTCAACATTTTGATGTATCCCTTCCCTGGTTCCAATAAATGTATATATAATATCCTGGGTACCAAAATCAGTTACAGTGACATCAGGGGAAAAAACATAGGGAAGAAAAACAAAAGAAAAGGAAATCAAGATGGGTTCACACAGATTTTAAGCATTAGTGGTACAACTTGTTGTTGGGTCCTTGTTGTTTTCAACTTCATCAATTCTAATGGTATTTGTAAACCTACTTTTTATGCTCCTTTAATATTTCCCCTTAGTATATAGTTCTAATTACATGCCCTCAGTTTCAATCATGAAATCAAAATATTTTGTGAGAAAATTATATACAAAAGTAAATTTAAAATCAATATACATTGATTATGGGAGGGATCTATGATAAAATATATCCACTCCTGGTATTTACTGTATGTGTTTTAATGATTCTGCTTGTGTAGACTCTACTTATTTCCCTCTATTTATAACCTGATTGTTGTTTGTCTGAAATTTAAGCTCATAAATTATACAGAAAGAAAATAAAGCACATAATTTTATCAAATTAATAAAAACTTGAATTTAAAATTAAAAAATAATTAGCTTTATACTTTATAAGAGAATTATAAATCATGGAAAATGTATTTACAGAGTAATAGGCCAAATTACAGAAAAAAAATGTTAGGGTAATGAGGAAGGAATACTTAGATAGAGAAGGGTAATCTAATTGTGAAGAGTATACTTGGTTATAAACAAATTTATGTGACCCCGTTATATTTCTAGAAAGTTGCACTGGATAATATGCATAGGTAGTAATTTGATTTGTTTATTGACCTGTTTTCAAAATGCCGCAAACAGAAAATAAAGAATACCACTGAGAAATTCATAAATAAAGTATTTGACAGAGTCAGGAAATTTGGCTTTTTAAGGAATTGCTATCTTTCATCTTAACTGGGATGGTTCCATGATTATCTCTAAAGATACAGGTAAGCCTGATAGTGATCTATGGCTAGAAAAAAGATGCAGTGGACCGCTATGCACTAATCTTGTACTCTGTAACAATAGATCTACTCCTTGGGGTAATTTGGGCCTAAATGGACTTTACTCCTTTTGAACTATATAAGTGGAATTCAAATGCCTAACTTCAAGAGAGACATGTACATTATCTGAATAATTGGTGCAAAACCTTCCCACACAAATTCCCCTTCCTATGCTGTTGTTTCCCTCTCTAATTTTAAGGATGGCAGCCAATGTGTCATGTTGAAGACACGAGGTACCAAAGTTTCCCTGTGGCTTTCTACCTCATTCAGGTCTTGGTAAGCGTCTTCAAAGCTGTGTACTCAGCAAGCAGTTTCCTTACTCCAATTCCAACAATCTTCCACATCATTTTCAGGTTACATTGTCTTCCACAAAAAAAAAAAAAAAAAAAAAAAAAAAAAAAAAAATATGATGTCTCTTTCCAATGTGGTTACTCCAGTTTGTCTCCCAGTACGAAATATTCATCCCCAGGATTTAATAAAAAGAGAGGAGCGGGGCAGGCAACAGTGGTTCATTCCTGTAAACCTAGCTCCGCAGGAGGCTGAGCTCTGAAGACTGTGGTTAGAAGCCAGCCCAGGCAGGAAAGTTCAGAAGACTCGTATTCCAACGAGCTACCAATAATTAGAGAAGAAAAAAAGCTAGAAATGAAACTATGGCTCAAGTGGTAGAACACTAACCTTGAGCAAGTAAGTGAGAGAGGGAGAGGGAGAGGGAAAGGGAAAGGGAGAGGGAGAGGGAGAGGGAGAGAGAGAGAGAGTTGATGTTTGACAAAATAATAGTATGGGTTTTATTGTACATATTGTCTACTTATGTTAATGAATGTTATCTTAATATTATACTTAGAAATTTAGAAACTGGGCATTGTCACTATAAATAATAATACAAAAATTTCTTTAATCTTTCCACAAACACACACACACATCTGAAATAGCATATGTTGAAAAGCCACACAATATAATATGCAATGCTTCTATGTGTATGTTATTATTATCTTAATACACTTCAAAAGTTGTTATGTATAAAACAATTTTCTATATCTATAGGAGAGTCAATAATGGATTTAATCATTATCATTAATTTTATTTAATTAATGAATGCAATTTAAAAGGTTTTCCTTTTTTTTTTCCTTTTTTCTTTTAAGAGGAGATACTCAAACACAAGGCCTAAAATTTGCTACAGAGGCACTGGAAAAGTGGAGCCATATTCTGCCTAGGTCAGCCCAAAGTACCAATTATCTTACCTATTACCTACCAAATAAAATCTTACCGACCATGTAACTAGTATCACACACACTTGCCACCAAACTAGACTTCATTGTTGAGATATGAATGTTCTAACTTTCTGCTTGGGTTGGCCTGGATCTGAGAATTTCTCCATATCTAGTTCTTGACCAAGTGGGGTTATAGATGTCAGCTACTGAAGCAAGTCTTAAAACTAATTTTTTAAGCAGTCAAATTTAAACTTAGCAATTCAGATTCTACAATTAAATGAATTTTAGATCATAATATTGTTTTGTAGTATTTTCTGCTCTAAATATTAATTACTAAACAGAGAAAAGTAACTATAACACTGATGATGTTATTGTAATTGGAATCATCATCATAATTATTATCTTTGAAATATTTCAGTAATATCAAGAATTCATATTATCAAAGACAATTACGGTTAAATATTAGTGATTTCTATGGCAAAAATTTGCTGGTGTTCTGCATTCTTTTCTGTGCTTGAAAATATCCTTTTCATCTAGAAGTTTGAAATTCATTCTGGTTTAGGACTCTAAAAATACCACTTGAGACAATAATAGAGTTGCAGTGGGGCTAGAAGTTTCCAGGAGCCAAATAAGGGGAAAGTAAACATCAGAAAGAAGGGCATCTGTTCATGGGCCCTGTTCCATTGTTTTAACAAACAATAACTACCTTATTCTTTAGAAATATTAAGTACTTCTTTATTCAGAGTAATCGAGCTGTAATTTGGAAACAAAAAAAACAAGCAATACATCAGATTAATGAATTCCTGTCAGCATGACATACTATATATGGTTGTTTAAATTGCCTATGAGTAATTTGTTACTTAGGTTGACATTTTTGACTGTTTAACAAGCTAATCCAACCTGGAAATTTTTTAGTGATCTAAAAAATACATAAAATTATACACAAGTATTTATAGCTGGCTCTGCATGCACAATGGTTACGTATAGATAACTGATATAGATATGAACATCAGATAGAATTATGACCATATTTGAATAATATTTAATGGCTACTGTAGTAAAGTTTTCAATGAATCACATTCTATTCTCCACAGAAACTAATGTTTAAAATGAAACAAACTCCTGTCTTCAAATTTCAGTGTTACACATCAGGAAGCTTGGGTACAGACTGTTGGACATTTTAACCTGTAAAATTAGCAATATTATTAAAGCTAAATAATAGATGTGATATGGCTCATTCTCCTACTCCTAGTACTCAGAAGAGTAAGACAAGTGCATCCTGAGTTTGAGACCAGCCGGGGTTGTATATAATGAGACCCTGTCAAACCCAAAATCAAATAGCACATTGTCAAACTTGATGGATACTGCCAGATTGCACTCTCTCTTTCTGTCTCTCTCTCTCTCTCTCTATATATATATATGTGTGTGTGTGTGTTTGTGTGTGTGTATGTATATATATGTAAATATATCACATACATATATTTAATTTTGCTACTGCATGACTTGGTCAAATGAGTTAATATCTAAGTGATTTTAATCTCTAGTGTGAGACTAAGATAATCTCATTTGAACTTTAGACAGATTGAATTAGTTTGTATAAGGCACTTAGAAAAATGCCTAATACTAGTATCTGGATGTGTTAATGATTCATTTTTATTATTACGCTAAGGCTCTGTGCCCATTCTCTCTGAAACTCATTAATTTTTGTAACACTTTCAACTTTGTAATATGTTGATACTTTTTATTTTTTAATAGCCAGTAAGAGAAGCTTTATCATTTGTTGGTCCTTCTTTTAAGGATATCAGCCTGTGGGTTCCCCTTCTTTGTAATTACAAGGAAGTGATTTATTTATTTATTTATTTATTTATTTATTTATTTTAACAAGAAAGGAGTTTGTAAATCACAATTGTATAGTGTAAGATCTATGAGATCAGAGCCAGTTGCTAATTTGTGCCTAAATCCTAGCTAATTGAAAGATTGAGATTGGAATGACACTGACTTCATAAGACGTAGTGTTACAATTAAATAAAAATTCACTAGTGTTTATTTTTTAATTCATCTTGAATAGGTATTCGAGTGGCTGTTTTATGCCAGATCTTGTTTTATGATTTGAGAAGCAGCACAGAAAAAACCCTGCTCATTTGGGGCTCAATGCTTACAAAGATACTTATCAACATTACAGTCAGATGAATATTATTTGCCCTTCCTTGGTTAAACTTCTCAACTGTTTGAAAACTTAAATTCTTTTGTATGTGCTGGTACTGAGACTTGATCTCAAGTCCTGGAGCTCTTTTGGTTTTCTCATTCACAGCTGGCACTACTATTTCAGTGAGAGGAGGCAGGTGTTGATTGGCAGATGGTTTGTTATGAAGGTTCAAATTTTCGTGTTTTTTTTCCCCCGTTACTCCTCACTCTGCTCTCAGTATATTGACCTTCTTATACTTCTCCTCTTGTGGTCGAAAGCTGAATGTAGCTCTAATTTTAGAGCACCAGCTAGCTATGAGTGAAAAAGCCAATCAAGAGCAAGAGGCCCCAAGTTCAAGCCTCATTATTCTCACAAAAAGAGGAAAGGAAAGTGGCTGTGGAGGTTCCTAAGGGATTCCCCAAATGGCAGGGTGCAAAGGAAAAGGAGGAAGCTTCTTTGATGTTTCTCTTAGGATCAAGACACTCAGAGTCCCTCATTATTAGGGAACTGGAAAAAACAAAAACAAAAACAAAAACAAAACTCAGTGCCTTGAGCTTGCTCAGTATTTGAGTCACATCTGCAGCCCTAGTTTTTGCTGCTTAGTTGGAGGAAAAAAAACACACAAGTAAATCATGACTACCTGTCAAGAATGAATACATTAACATATGTTCAAATTCAGATTATGATTCTGTGTTTAATAAATCTTCAATACTGCTTCAATAGTTAACTAATGTAATTCAGATTAATATGCTTTGTACTGCACCCACTAGAATCTCTTTGCATTATGATATGCTTAATTTGCCCTCAGCTCTACTGATATCATCAGGGGTATTTCAATTATAACTGACCAAGTGGAGAAGTAAAGTAGCCAGATTAGTTTTTCATATTGACTAATGGAAATCTGGTGGCTCAGGTTGGAATGTATAGAATGGTAATGCCTGAATCATGGGACTGTCTCTCAATTCCATCTGAGATGCAACTACTTTGAACATGAGTTGCTTGTAACGTAGGTAAGGTATGAATTGTGAAATGACATTATTTTTAAGTACAAATACTCCGTTAAAAAAACTATGTATCCCAATTATTTGTATTCTCAGATATTCTCTCCACTTTGTGGGTTGTGAGATTGGCGAGAGTTTAGCTCTTGTGGGACAGTAACAGAAAGTGCCTGGCATTTATATTTTCTCCTCTTTTCTTTCTCTCCTTTTATCCTTCCTTCCTTCCTTCCTTCCTTCCTTCCTTCCTTCCTTCCTTCCTTCCTTCCTTCCTTCCTTCCTTCCTTCAATAAACATGGGAGTAATTGATTCCTCTGGGGATTACTGGCTGCCAATTTGAAGAAGCAATGTGGTTACTAAAATTGTAAAACGTAGCTTTTAATTTGTTCTTATGGTCTATTGAGCAGAACACTCAACCATGACGGCTCACACCTGCCCATGCCTGAAGGATTTTTTTTTCAAACTACCCAGTTAGCAAAGGATTCTTTTGGCATAAATCATTCTCTCACTCTATGTAGATTTAAATGCACATACATAAGTGTATTTTTTATTCATGCTTAATGCCCCATAATTGTGGAAAGTCCTCATAATGATGCTCATTACAAATGATGTGAGCAGAATTGACCAATTTCCTTCTTCTAAAAAAAACCATATTACATGGTTAGTTAATAAGCTAATGGAGTAAAGGCATTTTGAATTTCCTTCCTCATGTCTTGTACAAAATTTCAAGTGGAAAATATCTCACTTGTAATGTTTTGTAAGAGTTCTACTTACTATAAAATAACGTACTAATTATTTTCAATTCAGTGTTACTTTTTAAAAAAAATATTTAATGTATTAAGTGTTTAAGGCATCCAGATGTACAATATCATTTAATTATGATGAACTTAGTAGTGTATAGTTTTCTAAATAATACACTTTCAAGAATAACATGGGTTTCTTAATTTAAATTGGCAACATTTAAACATTTTAGATATTTTCTGTTTTTTTTTAAACAGGCACAATTGTGTTACTTGATATAAACTGCACAATTGCACAAACATAAATGTTCTTGTACAACTTAATCAGAAAATGTCAATACAGCCAGGCGCCAGTAATTCATGCATGTAATCCTAGCTACTCAGGAGGCTGAGATATGAGGATCACAGTTCAAAGCCATGCTGGGCAGGAAAAGCCATGAGATACTTATCTACAACAAAGCACCAAATGCATAACAGATGTTTGTATACTTTTCATTTTATGCAAAACACATTAATTTTTTTTCTTTAATGTGTTTTGCATGAATCCTTTTGAAAAATCCTGACTGTGGCTTGAAACATCGCTATACTCAGTATCAACTAGCTAAAACAGATATATAAACTTCTGGTGAGATTTATTTCTGGATTGAGAAATAGTGATAATAATGGAAACAACAGCTTTTAGTGAGATTTTTATTTTTACATTATTTAAAATTAATCTTCATTAATATTTGATAATAATGTATGCATAGATATTTCAAATAACTTATTTCTAATATATTCTCGTAAATTAGATACAAGATTAATGTACTTCTTTAGCATTTCTTTTACTTTTTATAAAAAATATATTTATTCCTTGAATTTTAAATTTTTAATTAGCCTTAATTTGTATCATTCTATGTCTTGTTTTATCTGAATACCACAGTGTAATTTGATTTTAAGCCAAATAATGCAAAAACACATATTAAGATGAATACAGTTGCTTTGTGTTCCTAAACTGAGCTGTTCTGCAATGAAAATATCCTACTGCAGGCAGCATTGACATTGCTTCTGGATCTCCTGTTCCAGAACGACAGATGCATATTGAATTTCAAGTCATTGGTTCAACCCATCAACTTCAATCAAGCTGAAGCTGGACTATACCTGTAAAATGTAGAAGTATACAAAATTGATTTATATCAGAAAAATAAAAGGAAAAATATAGGAGATATTTTCACAACTAAACTTGTACAAAGTGTTGTATACCTATCAATTCTTAGTTCTTGTAGTGTTTTTTGAAGGAAACTTTAAGGCTGTTCATTTATTGGAATTTCTTTTACTATATGGTCTATATATTCACCCTGATGCCAAAAATTTTTATTCTTTTTCATTGGTTGATTCACCCACACTTTCTTTAAATAGGTGTGTGTGTGTGTGTGTGTGTGTGTGTGTGTGTGTGTGTGTGTACTGATGTAGGGTTTTAAGTTAAGCTCAAAGGTTTGAGCTCAGGCTCTTCTTGCTGGCTTGCTTATGGCTGGTGCTCTACAATTTGAGTCAAGCCTTCCGATTTTATGCCAAAAGTTATTTGAAATGGTTAAAGAAGTTTAAATAATCCAGAAATAGGAGTACTGTATATTCTCATTTCTACTCAGAAGTTAAAAAGAGAGGCTTATGCCTATCATCCTAACTAAATGAGAGACTGAGAGCAGGATAGCATGGATCCAGGGACAACCCAGGCAGAAAACTCCAGAAGACTACATCTTCCTTGAAGGTGCTACTTGTAATGAGTGTGCCTGTCATACTTTCTTGGTGAGTCTTGTTTCTAAAGGTACCAAAAGAGGAAGCCAAAGTTTGCAAACTGCTGCATACTTTGACAAGGAAACAATTTTTGTCTTCTAATCTCCAAGTTTAACCCATGTCGGGCTAATTCCATCTGGTTTATTTTTTTAACACTGTTTTTATGAAGACAGACTGTTGTGCACTGTGGTTTCAGATGTGCATTAATTTGTACAGTGGATTATTCCCAAGTATGCCTTAAACAGATTAACTGTGATTTTTTTTTCTGTATAGTTCCTTGCCTTAATAATATGTAATATAAAATTAAGCAAACTTCTATTTTGTATGTTTGTAAGTTACAAAATGAACATTTTGTGGAGTTTGTATTTGAATACCCAAGGTGAGAAATAAGTTTTAAATAAGCCTGTAATATTTTATGCGAACAAAAGGTCTTTTTGGTCTACTAATTAATATTTTTATCCATTCTAACCCTCCCATGGTCTTTTTTTTTTTTCCCCTCATATCTAGTACCTCTATCTCAACAGATATAAAACCAGCAAACTTCAGGATGATTTCCAGCAGTTTGTCACACCTTAACTTTTTCTCCCCTCGATAGTTTCAACAACACGCCATGCCACGTAATATTTTTGTTTTGTTTTGTTTTTTTGGCCAGTCCTGGGGCTTGGACTCAGGGCCTGAGCACTGTCCCTGGCTTCTTTTTGCTCAAGGCTAGCACTCTGCCACTTGAGCCACAGCGCCACTTCTGGCCATTTTCTGTATATGTGGTGCTGGGGAATTGAACCCAGGGCCTCACGTATACAAGGCAAGCACTTTTGCCACTAGGCCATATCCCCAGCCCGTAATTTTTTTTTTTTCTAATCACTTTATTCTACACTGATTCACTGCTCTTTACCATTTGCTTAAAATATTGACTACATGTGCATACAGGAGCAACTTTGGAGTTAAAGTAAAAACTTTTTTTTAAAATCGGAAGATCTTAATGTGACTTAGCAGTCTGAGCAAGTTGTCATGTTTCTTTACTGTATAAGCTTCTCTTAGAGAATGACAAAAATAGTTCTAGATCCCATTTGTGAATGACTAGAACAATTTCCTGAATATTACAACAGTGATGGGACTAGTGAATATAGTGCACAACAAGTTCAATTCCAACTAGTGAAAGGCTCAGTGTTAAAATGCAGTGATCTGAAGTCCGAGATATGAATCTGCCTAAATAATGCATATGAAAGATTCTAATAATGTTGGTCTCAGCTTGACCAACAAGTACACTATATTCTTTATACTTAAAGTACTATTTTGCTGAGAAATATCTTTTAATCCAGATGAGGTCTTTTCTTCATATAACTATACTGCACAAAAATGATATTACTTTGACAACAATCCCTTGATGGGATTCCAGGATTATGATTAATAGTTTTTAGTGTTATGTAATACATTCCCAATGCGCCTTTTACAAACACCTATAACTATGTATGCATAATGCCATTGAGTTTGCTCCAGTACATTTAGGTAGAAGCATTCCTGTTGTGTTTTACTCCAATTGCATCATCACCAGATATTGGATATGACAAGAAATTTTAAACAGTAATATTCCAATCATTTATTTTTGAAATAATTGTTGAGTGTCTCATGTACAAAGTGCTGTTCCAAATTTGTGTGACATTTCAATTAACTATTTAAAAATAAATGGAATTAAAGCACATGTACAGTTAGGATTTATGAAGACATTATGAAAACAAATTTTGAACCAATTCAAGGATATTTTCTACATAAATCATAGCTAATAGAGAAAATTAACTTGGGTCAGACATAATTCAATAAGTCTTTAAATTTAATTTTTGTTTCACAGAAAGCTAAATTATCCTATATAAATTATAGTTAAGTAATTAAAAGTGAGTTCTCCTTGGAAATGTAAAAATATTTATTTCCCATCACTTGTCTTGGGTTTTCACAAAATGATCTCTTCTTCAGATTATACACTACTCACACTGTATGATGTTATATAGCTTATGCTTGGGAGGTCATTGTACTGTAATACATGCTACAAACAAGGTTCTCCTTCCTACTAAGATAAACATATTTATTAATGCTAAGGCTAATTCCTTTTGGAGCAAAGGAATGATTTTGGAGTCATATAAGGGGATTTTTTCCCCAAAAACTTTTTTTTTTGTGTGTGTGCATTTTTTTTTATTAATTGAACATAAAATTTTTTGCAAGGTGTTGTGCAAAAAGGGTGCAGTTACGTAGTAGGGCAGTGGGTACATTTCTTGTGATATATTACGACCTGTTTTTCTATCCCTTGTCTAGGTCAGGTAGACATATATGCAATATACAATGTATCAAGAACATATACAGTATTCACAGACTTGGTCTCTACTGTCTCTCCATCTCCCTTTGTTAACAGTCATATATCAGGGAGATCATGCCCCTTTGTTTTCTGTGTTCTAGGCTTGTCTCACTCAACATTATTTGTTCGAGTTCTGACCATTTCCCTGCGAATAACAACATTTCACCATTCCTAATCGCTATGTAGTATTCCATTGTGTATAAGTACCACATTTTTTGGATCCATTCATCTGTGGAGGGGCATCTGGGTTGTTTCCATATTTTGGCTATTGTGAATTGTGTCGCGATAAACATGGAAGTACAAATGTCTTTTTGATATCTTGGGTTTTGCTGTTTAGGATAGATGCCTAGGAGTGGTATGGCTGGGTCATAGGGTAGGTCTATATTGAGCTTTTTGAGAAACCTCCATACTGTTCTCCAAAGTGGTTGTACTAATTTGCACTCCCACCAACAATGGAGAAGGGTTCCTCTTTCCCCACAGCCCCTCCAGCATTTGTTGTTTCCTGAGTTCAGAGTATAGGCCATTCTAACTGTGTGGAGGTGGTATCTCAGGGTTGTTTATATTTGCATTTCCTTTACTAGCAGGGATGTTGAGCATTTCCTTACGTATTTCTTTGCCATTTTTATATCTTCTCTTGTGAAGTCTCTCTTTAGCTCTTTTGCCCATTTCCTAATAGGTTTATTGGGCTTGGAGGGGCTTAGTTTTTTGAGTTCTCTGTAGATGACTGATATCAGGCCTTTGTCTGTTGCTGTGCTGGTAAAGATCCTTTCCCATATCGTTGTCTGTCTTTCTATTTTGGTGGCTATGTCCTTAGCTGTGCAGAAACTTTTTAATTTGTAGTAGTCCCATTTTTCGAGTCTTTCCCCTATTTGTTGTGCCCCTGGGACTCTATTCAGAGAGTTCCTTCCTGTGTCTATAAGTTCTAGCGTCTTTCCTATTCTGTCTTTCAGTAGTTTCAAGGATTCAGGTCTGATATTGAGGTCCTTGATCCATTTTGAGTTGATCTTGGTGCATGGTGATAGGCTTGGGTCTACTTTGAGTTTTCTGCATATGGCTGCCCAGTTCTCCCAGCACCAGTAGTTGAAGAGGCTATGTTTATTCCATTGTATGTCTTTAGCTTTGGCTGAATTCAGAATTTGCTCTTTAATCTTGAGGTCTGTAGTCTTGAATATTATGTGCCTTGGTGTGGCTTTCCTGGGGTCTGGCCTGCCAGGTGTCCTATAGGTTTTGGTTACCTGGATGGGGTCCACTGTGAGATTGGGGAAGTTTTCTGCAATAACTTTATTGAGAACTAGATTAAGCCCTCTGTTCTGGTATTCGGCTTCTTCTTCTATTCCAGTTATGCGCAGATTATATCTCTTGTCTTTGTCCATTAGTTCCTGGATTAGTCTTCCCTGAAGCTTCACCTTTTCTTGGAATGTGGTCATTTTCTGGTTGTTGTCAGCTGCTTCATCGTCCAGGCGAGAGATTCTGGATTCTATATGGTCCACTCTTTGTGTATGGTTTCAATTGCGGAGTTTGTGGATGTCAGAGAGCTATTTATGATTGTCATATCAGCTCTGATCGTGGAAATTTCTTCCTTTAAAGAGTTGTATTTTAAATCTATTTTTTCGTGCATTTCAATTCTCAGGATGTGGAGATTTTCTTTAAAGAAGGCTTGCATTGTATCCATTTTTGCTTCCATTTCTTTAATTGAGGCTTGCATTGTATCCATTTTTGCTTCCATTTCTTTAATTGAGGCTTGCATTGGATCCATTTTTGCTTCCATTTCTTTAATTGAGGCTTGCATTGTATCCATTTTTGCTTCCATTTCTTTCTTGGCTTCCTGGGTGTCCTTCCAGATTTCCACTCTAAACTCCTGGAATTGTTTTCTGATTTCATTTCTGACGTTTTCAATCATTCCTGTTAACATGGCCTCATTTGCTTTTTTAGTCTCCATCTCCTCTTCAGTGGTGCTGCTTTTTGGAGCTGGCGAGTTGGCTTGCCCTTTGTTGAACTGAGTTATGTTTCTTTGTGATTTGCGCATCTGGAGGTCTGTGTAGATCTTCCCTCCCTCCTGTGTAGGCGTGTCTACGGCAGCAGGTGCTGTTGCTGTGGCCCCGCCCACCAGTGCCAGGTACGCCTACCAGAGCCGGCGCTGTCACAGGGACCCCGTCCTCCTGTGCGCTCTGTGTCCACCTCAACAGGCACTTTAGCGGGATATGCCTCCCAGAGCAAGCCCCAGGTTGTTGGGTTGTGCTTGCGCCCTCCCGCGAGTCCATTGGGGGGGGCGGTATGTGTGGGACCCAGTGGGATCAACTGTCCGGGTGTGGCTTGGCACCCTCAGACCTCGCCTCTGCTGCGAGGGGGGGACGTGATCAGGCTCAGGTGACCCTGCTGGGCTGGTATTGCCCACCAGCGCCTGTGATTTTAGTTGTAAGAGTCTGCGAGGTCCAGGAGCCTCGGGTGGGGCTTGCACTGCCGCCATCCCCTGGCCCCTGTTGGGAAGGGGACGGGGCCGGTTCTGCCAGTTCAGGAACCTGTGGGGCTTTGGGGCTGCTCCGCCCTTCCCCTGCTAAACTGACTTCCCAACAATTGATGGGAGCTTCCCGCCTGATTTGGGGGTTCTTTGTTCCCTCAGGGGTGGGGAGGGGGAGGGAGGGAGATCTAGCTTCTTTTCGGGCTTGGGGGAGGGGATAATGCGGGACTCACTGTTGCTGCTTTGTGTGTGTGTCCCGCGCAGCCGTTGGCCCTTCAGGGGTTGGCTATGTGTCGTGGTGGCTTCCCCGGTTCCCTCTTTCTGCCGCGCTGGGTTCCCTTGTCCGAACCCGGTGTGGATCCAAACTTCTCGTCGCTGCCGGGTGTGTCTTGGTCCGCACCCTGCCTTGTGTCCGTGGGGTCTCCCGCTATATGAATTCTGTGCTCCCAGCAGCCTGTCTGCCGATCGCCGGGTTCCCCTTTCCCAGCCTGGCCCTGTTCAGGTCAGGACCGGCTGGTGGGGGGAGGGTGCCCTGGAGATTCTCCGGCTCCGTGTAGGTTTTCGGTTCTTCTTTTTTGCTCCTTTTTGTTTTCCTGCATTTCTCCACTGCTTCTGGCTGCTGGTTTTGCTCAGTTCTTGATGGGGTGTCGGGTGTTGGAGTTCCCAGCTGGCTATTCAGTTGGAGTGAGTCGGGGTACCTCCCTATTCTGTCAGCGCCATCTTTCTCCCTCCCCCAAAACTTTTAACTTTATTGTATTTATGACTTGTCTGAAGAACATTTAATGCAAATGAAAATTTAATCAAACTTATAAAAGTAAATCTAATCAACTAAATCCTTATTGTATATTTAAATACTTAGCTGAAAAAAATTCTTATCAGAGCAATGTTCACATTCAAAGGGAATTTTACTAAAGTATAGAGTAAATACACTAGGAATTGTCATTCCTTAGTCTATACTTTAGGATTAGATTCAGTGATACTTTATTACCTGAAATGTGCAATATGTTTCCTATTCATTTTAATGGGCAATTATATCTAACACATAAATCTAAACTACACAGTGTTTATGATACATTTCATGCAATAAAAATGTCTAAAGTAAATTTCATTCTTTATTAGAGAGGATATTTTTCCTCTGGCATATTTAATTTCAAAATAGTATAGCTGTTAAGATAACAAGAGAATTTTCTGTATTAAACAAAGCACTGTAAATTCATAATGACCCAGTAATTATAGTGGTAGATATAATGTCCTGACAAGGGTAAATCCGACACTCTTTAAACCTATAGTTCATAAATTCTGTCAGTTTAGATAACAGCACAATAACGTGGAATTGCTGATAAAACAATACTGTCACAGCAAATACTATTTTGATTTCATTTTTTACCCAAGCCACAGAAGCAAATAATTTATTTGTTCACAAGTATTCCATAAAACAAGATTATTATTTCAGTACAATTTTATCACCAGAGAAATAACTCTCAAATAAAAGTTACTCAAACCTTGTTCTACATTCTACTTATTTTTTTTTGTTTATAAAACATAATTGCATCACAAGAAAGTTTAAAGACAATAGAATAAAATTTCTTTAAATTATTTATTTACTTTTGGAGGTTTTTTTTTTTTTTTTTTTTAATAGAACATAAAATATTCCCACTTTTCCAAACTTGTATCACAGAATGTTTCACTTGGTATTTCTGAAAGCTTTCATCAATGATGAAAATTCTGTATGTTGAATTTCATGACAGTCACATAAATAAAAGAGTGATGTTTTACCAATGTGATTTATGAGTTTATCTATTTTCCAAATTTAGCTGTAATCATATTTCTTGTTGAGCTTAACAAGTCTTACACAAAAATAACAGCAATAAACTCAGTGCCAGCAGCTCACACCTGTAAATCCTGTCTACTCAGTAGGCTGAGATCTGAGAGTTGCAGTTCAAAGGCATCCCATGCAGAAAGTTTGGGTGATTCTAATCTCCAATTAACCAGTAGAAAATCAGTAGTGGAGCTGTGGTTCAAAGTGAAAGTGCATTAGCCTTGAAGAGAAAAGCTCACTGAGAGTACTCAGGACCTGATTTCAAGTTGAATGAGCAGGAATAACCAAAAATAGCCATAATAAAAAAATTTTTTATAAATACCCTATATCAACACATAAACAGTTTTCTCATAGGCAGGCATGGTGGTGTATGCCTGTCATTCCAGTACCCAAGAGGCAAAGGTTGTGCCTTGTATACCCAAATCCCTGGGTTTCTTTTCATTGTCGGCCCCCCTTCCAAAGAAAACCTCAAACATTTATTTCACTAGCATATATGTCACAACATGTACACCATCTATTTAGACATTTTGGCAGCTTCTAATCTTTCACTGTGGTGATGCACAATCCCCCTGATTCATGAACAATATTCTTGAACATTTTATTTTAAAGGCACATTTGTGATTTTGCTTGTCCAATATACTACTTATTATTTAATTTTGACTGATTATATTTTAACCCATAGAACTTTCATACACGTCAAGTATGTCACCTATGATCTAAAGCTCCTCTTGTGTATTTAGGCATGCATGCATGTACATATGTATGTACATATACATGTATTGCGCATCTACCGCTAAGTCAATTTATTATCTGTCTTATTAGTATTGTGTCTCTGGAAAATTGACTGAAATGGATAAGTAGTACAAATAAGTAGTTTATAAGAAACAATGTTATTTTCCTTTTTAAAAAGTAATTTGAAACATCTAAAATTGTTTTCATACTCCAGAATAATGTGGTTAAGGGAAAATCCAAATATTTCCACTACTTGCAGTCATTTAAGGAATAAGAATGATAGTTACAGGAGTAGTCTTTGGTGAATTTAGAAGATGAATTTACATATTGTAAATTTACATACTGTAAAGATGCTATATAAATTCAAGTTGGGAATTGTATACATGATTTTGTGGAACACTGTGGTCATCCACACAGGAGAAACAGAAAATAAAGATTCCCCTATAGCAGGACCTACAGAAGTAGCTGAGATTCTGAAAGCATGGGTAGTACTAGTACAAAACTCCCTCCTACCTTGCTAGATGAGATTTCCATTGCCTGAGGTCAGGGCAGCAAAGAATTTTTTATTAATTAATTTGTTTATTGTCAAAGAGATGTACAGAGGGGTTACAGTTTCATACGTAGGTGAGTAGGTTTCTTATCAAACTTGTTACCTCCTCCCTCTTTTTTCTCCCACATTCCCCCATCTCCAATTCCCTCTTCCCTGCATTGTACAGTCCGATTACAGCATATAGTTTTGTAAGTATTGCTGTTGGATTGGTTTGCCTCTCCATTTTGATGTTCCCTTTCCCTTTCCTAGTTTCATTAATCACATATACAATACCCAAGGTATCAAAATCAGTTACAGTCACATCAAGGGTAAAACCCTGTGGAATAAAGACAAAAGAAAATTGCGTTATTTCACATGGTACATTGAACATAACAACAACAATGCTAAACCACTTTTCCTCATAATTTGGAGTTCATTTCTATTAGCATCATCTTATATGTTCATATGTACATAGCTAATGAGCTATTTTGATCTTCTGCTAGGACTATGCTAGAAGTATACTAATTATTACAAATGAGGGAGACCATAGAGTCTATGTTTCTTTGGGTCTGGATCACTTCAGTTAGTATGATATTTTTTAAATTTTCTTTATTGTGAAAATGAAGTACAGAGGGGTAAATTTTGTGACTGGGGCTATTGTGACAGTGTCAAGGGCCTGCTCCTAACCAGCGTCATGACATTTAATAGGAACAAGTTCTCCTCCATAGAAACTTTTGTGATATTACCTAAGGCAGTGGACAGATGAAAATTTATATGAACTTTACAATTACAAAAGAAAGAAAGAAAAGGAAGAGGCCTCAAATGAGGGCGCGCACGTGTGTGTGTGTATTAAGGATATGTTTCAATTAGTTGAATATTGAATATGACAAATATTGGATATGAAATATGATACATATTTAAATAATTCTACATCAAAGAACAAAATACAAAACAGTTTATGAAATAATATTCAATCAATGAAAGAAAATTAAAATACAAAATTTAAAGCAAAAGTAGTCTAAAATTAACAAATTTTCTATTTCAATTTTCCTCATTAAATAAAATGAATTTTCATTAACATGAATCATTGCTACTGAATTCATCTGAGAATGCCATATGCAAACCGTTATTTTGAGCTGATGGGCAGAATATTAAAATCCCAAAATTAATTTTGGACTAGATATACCATTTTTTAAAGCTTCTGTTTACAATGATACATTGTAAACACTGATTCCAAACAAGAACTGAAAGCCTGGAAACAAAGTAAGTACCAAAAGTGTGCATTAATATTTCCATTGCTTTCAATATCAGTTATCCAAGGGAAGCTGCTGAATCTAGAGTGAGCAGCAAATCAGGTGGTGGTTATATGTGGCATATTTGTTCTTTTGTTGTTGTTGTTAGTAAGTGCAATTGATTGGACTAAGCTTTTCGGGATAGCTGCTAAGAAGCAAACCATTCTCCTCTCAGTGCCCCTTTTCCTTGGATGAACTATTTCAGATTCATTCATTTATTCTGTACTTCTCTGTGGCTTTCTCAGTTGATGCAAGTGGTGAGGATTTCCCAGGTACTGTAGACCTCTCTTTCCTTCCCTTTCCCATCCTTACTTATGTTCTGATGCTCTGTGACTATGACACAGTAGTTCATTGTGACCCTCTGCCCTGCATTCAGCCTGTGGTATACTGAGCCAATGAACACACTGAAAACCTGTAAGAAAACAAAATGCAGGGAGATGTAGATTCATAACTGTGAATTATCAGAATCCAGCTCCTCAGATGCATATGGTTCTTAAAAGTCACTGTATATCTTAAAAAATTAAAAACTATGGGAATATGGGGGGCAGGAGAGAAATAGGTAAGAATATTGAAAGGGATGACATTGATCAAGATTTAGTGTATTCATAAACAGTTGTCAGATGGCAACTCCTTTGTACAACTACTTAAATAAATTTAAAGAAATAATTATGAAAGGATGTTCTATTCAGTTTCCAGCATCTGAGTTTGAAAGTAGAGGAACTAACCAGATGAATCAGGAAGAGCACATACCAGGAAGAGACACCCGAAGGTAAGGCAATACTGCCAAAGGCTACCTATAAATTCAATGCAATACTCATCACTATAACAACACCTTTCTTCGATGAAATAGAGTAATAAATCTAAAAATTCATAGAGATAAACAAAAGACAATAGCAAAAACAATCCTAAGCAGAAAGAACAGTGCTGGAGGAATATGAATACCAAACTTCAAGCTCTATTACAAAGCTATAATAATTAAAACAGCTTGGTACTGGCACAAGAACAGTCCTAAGGACCAATGGAATAGAACTGATGACCCAGAAATGAATCCTGAGACCTATGGCAACCTAATGATTGGTAAGGGAACAAAAACAAAATAGGATGGAAGAAAGACAGCTTCTTCAACAAAAAAGTGCTGGCAAAATTGGTTAAATATCTGTAAAAAACTGAAGCTAGATCCATATATTTCACACTACGCAAGAATCAATTCCAAATGGATCAAAGACCTCGATGTAAAAGCAGAAACCCCGAAATAATTGCAGGAAGCAATAGGAGAAACACTAGGGCTCCTTAACACGGGTTGAAACTTTCTTAATAAAGGCCCAGAAACACATCAAATCAAAGAAAGCTTGGACAAATGGGATTGCATGAAACTGCAGAGCTTTTGCATAGTAAATCTTATACCTTACAAGATAAACAGAAAGACCTCAGACTGGGAGAAAAATCTTTACTGGCCATACAACAGACAAGGATCTCATGTCTAAAATATACTTAGAAATAAAAATAAATAAGTTCCTCCAAATCCAATTCTGAAAGAAGTAACTGCCCCCTCAATAAATGGGCTAAATATTTGAAGAGAGACTTCTCTGAGGAAGAAATTAAAGTGGCCAAAAGGCACATGAAGAAGTGCCATAAAATAAATGAAAATCAAAACAGCATTGAGATTCCACCTGACCCAGTAAGATTGACCATTATCAAGAAAACTAAAAACAACAGATGCTGGTAGGGATGTGGCCAAAAGGGACCCCTACTACACTGTTGGTGGGAGTGTACACTTGTTCAACCACTCTGGAAAGCAATGTGAAGGTTCCTCAAAAAGCTAAACATAGAGCTCCCATATAACCCAGCAACCCCACTTTTGGACATTTACCAAAAGGATTACAAGATCAAACTAAAGCTACCAGCACAACTATATTCATCACAGAACAATTTACCTTTGCTAAAATATGGAACCAACCCAGATGCCCTCAGTAGATCAGTGGATCAAGAAAATGTTGTACATACACACTATGGAATTCTATGCATCAATTGGAAGAAATGACATTTTAGTACTTTTCCTGAGGAAATGGAAAGATCTGGAAAAAATCAAACTAAGTGAAATGAGCCAAACCCAAAGAAACATAACCTCTATGGTTTCCCTGATTGGAAACAATTAGTACTTGTCTAGGATAGTCCTAGCAGAGGAGCACAGTAGCTCACTAGCAGTGTATGTATGATCACATAAGATGATCCTAAACAAAATGAACTACAAGAATTGGAAATAAGTGGTTTGTCTTTGCTGTTGTTATTTCCAATGTACTCTAGGAAATTATGCCTTTTTCTTTTTTCTTTCTTCACCATGCTTTTACCCGTTGTCACTATGACTTTGGTACACTGGGTATTTATTGTATGCATGCTTATTGGAACTAGGGAAGAGGAACACCAAAACAGAGACAAGGGTAAAAGGTGAATCAATGCAAGGGCAATACTTACAAGACACTATGTTGTAAACCCACTGTATATGTCATGGGAGGGTAGGGAAGGAACCAGGAGGGGGGAAGGTGGGAGAGAAATGAAGGAGCTAAAATATTTGGTAAGAACGGTCCTCATTGCCTTAAGTAGGTAACTGAAACTCCTCTGTACATTACTTTGACAATAAAAATGTTAGAAAAACCTATACTTAAAACAAGATTTTTGTCTAATAAAAAATGAAAACAATAATAAGCATGCTTCAGTTTGTATTTCCTTGAATTTTTATGCTTCAGAAAACTTCTAAATACAAGTACATTCATGTTACTTGCATGTATATGTGTGTGTGTGTATGCATGTGTATTAGGTTTCTCTCTTTATTCTTCCAGCTTTCAAACTCAGTTTGTATTTAATGAGTATGCTCACAGAAATATTATATGTGTATACACCATGCTCTTCTAGAATGGCTTAAATCATGTTATAAATTATGTTCATTATCTTTATAGGTTTGTTAATGCTGTGAATATATATATATATATATATATATATATATATATATATATATATTGATTATTTTTAGAATGCTGAATGAAACCATACTAGGGTAAATTCATAAAATTCACAATAAACCCAGGTTTGGATCGTTTAGGTACTGAAATTATAAAGTGACTTTTCTTGGGTGAATCTTCTGAAATTTGGCTTGGAAAAACACATTTGATTATGCTCTGTGAGTCATGTAAATAGCTATAATAGAACCAATTATTTTGGCACAGTAAATGCAATCAGCATCATTTTAGCAACTGGCAGCATTTGTGGTCATTTTTGAGGCTGATGTACAGAAATGCAGGAAATAAACATGAAAAATAAGACCCTGAGGATGGTGTGTGAAAAGACTTTAACAAATGCTTTGCTCAAATTCAAATGCAGTAACTCATCAGTAACCCACAGCACAAATGTGAAGACAGAGTCTTCATTGCTGTGGTGGACATCATCACACAGGAAGAGCTGACATTTTCAAGATAATACCACCTGTCAGACATTGCTCAGAACCTGAATTCCAGATATAGTTGTTTTCTTCAGATGTTATAATAATAATTCAGTATGATTTACTGAAGAAAATTAAAACAAGAAGTGAATTGTGATTCTTCATTTAGTATTTTATGCTAATTTTAAAATAATATAGTTCTATGGTGAAAGGAGTGCTGTATTAATTTTCTTTTTCTTCTGTAACAGATGGTAATGTATTTTTAAGTCTTTAAAAACTATTTTTTATTTGTCTCATTATAGAACTGAATTTATCTTGCTTTTTAACCTATATGTCAGACTTCGAACAGATTCTATATTGGTCTCTGTGAAGATTGTATTTTATTGGGAACTTTAAAACTATTTCTAGAATAACTAAAATTTTCAGTGCCTTCATTGAAAGTTGGCTGTTATGTCCTTGAAGTGCACTTGAAAATTGCTTCCTAGAATACACATACTAAGTTTTCTGATTTTCTTTATTATGTTCCTCTAAGGCCTCTTTAACATTCTGTTATAATGACATGCTCTTCTAACTTGGATGAGATTAGAGGCCCGAGCTTCTATGAGCACCTCATCTTATATTTTGAAAATCTATTAAAATCTAAGGGAGGGAAAATGGTTGAAAATGAGGGAAGGGTAACTAGTCAAGAAGAAATGTACTCAATGCCTCACTTAGGTAACTATAACCACTCTGTACATTACCTTTACAATAAGATAAAATTATTTTTAAAAGCTATTTAATAACAAAGTGTCAATATTGACAGAAACATCAATGACTAGTTTGTTTATTAGTCAGATTCATGTCCATTTCTGAGGAAGATGTTTGTCTGCGATCTCTAGGGACCCAGATCGTGAAAGCTCCAGAAGTGATCTTTCAATAAAAGAATGTTGGAAGCATTGTTTACCTGGCTCTTCGAGATGTACTGATTTATCTTCTAACTTAAGTTTTTAATTTTTCTATAGTCATATAAAAGAAACAATTTTCCAAGGATTTAAGCCCATTCTAAGAAAAATGTTAATGTACTCTAAATATCAAATGTGTGAATACCTGTATACCATTTATTAATGGATAATAGGTAGAGGGTAACAAATATCTGGTCTAGTTTTACTCATTCTCCCACCTCTACTTCCACTGCAACAGCCCCTGTCATGCATGGGTGACAAACAACGAAAGGACCACATGCTGTATTCTGATGCTGAAATACTTCTAGAGGAGAAAAGAACTCAAGAACATTTGAGGTGAATACTTTTTAATTTGTAAGTCCTCTCTAGAAATAGTCAAAATTTAGATTTAATTTTGTTTGGATTCCATTTACAAAAGTATATTGCTATGAGCTGAACACAATCATGGATTCACAGGTTCCAGCAGAGGTGAGATTTTGGTGTTTTCTATTGCTGCAGCAACCTAAAATAATATTCCCTGTGCATGTTTTTGCAAGGATTTGTTATACATTGGCCAAGTTATAAAATACACAGCAACAAATATATTCACAACTGGTACTCGGTACCAAAGAAATTAACTATACACATACCATAAATGATATGTTCTTTTCATTTTTAGCATTTCACTCATTCATTGATTATAATATATAATCATAAATTAAGTATAATATAGAAATTGCTTGAGTACAATCGTGACATTAATTTTCAGGGTAATGGAATGTAAATCTGATGATGGTTATTGTTTCCTTTTATCTTATCTGTATCTTTTTAAATTTATGTTATTTTTCAAATTTATTTTCATTTTTCCCCATCTTTGGCCACCATTTTATTGTCTTTTCAATTAAAATTATGGAATTAAATTTTATTTTATTTCCGATTAAAGCTACAAGAAGGAGACTAGCAAGAAGAAGTCAAGTTTTCCTGCGCCTTGTCAATAACGCTATGAGAGTTTCTTAATGGCAGCTGATGTCCTGAGTCACCGAGCACTTTGCGATACTCTCTAAGATGGAAACCTTGCTCAGCACTGAGTCCTACGGGGTTGACGGAGCTGGAATACACATATTAGAGACTTGACAGAGTTGACAGACTGAGCACAGCACCATGCCTTCCATGGACGGACATAAAAGGGATTCAGATGGTCCATCGAAATCACAGGGTGTGTTGTCATGTGCACGTGTCTTCCCCATACACAAATAGTACAAAAAGTGAAAGCTCCAGTGTGGAGAAACACATCTGAAATGGAGTCATATGTGTGCGGGAACAAAGCAAGTAGTAAATGAAAATAACAGACGAAATCCACATTACTGTAGAGCTGAAGAGGGGCGCTGTAGGGACCAGAGGACACTCAGGAGACAAGAAGCCTGGCCAAAATGGTGACCCAGGTTATGGGACCTAGACAAAGTTGTGGCCACGGGGCAGAGTCACAGGGACCAGGAGACGTGAAAGAGACTCACTTGTTGGAGTGGCAGGTACAGTCATTTATCTGGATATTGACAAATTTAAAATGTTTGTTATGAAAAATTTAGTACACAATTTTCTCCAAATTTTATGAAATTTCAATCTTCTTACTGAGTAGGATAAATCAATGGACATCAAAAATATGTGTTCACTCTGGTTTCAAAAATGTACACTGTTGTGGTTCGAGCTCTGAGTCTCATATTTTCTAGACTTTCCTACAAACTGAGCAACAGCAGCAGCCAACATTTTTTTCCTGGTAATTTTGGAGATGGAATCTGGTAAATTTATATACTAGGATGGCCTCGAAGACAAATCGTTTTACTTCAGAGTCCTGATTAGTTTGCATTACTGGCAAGAGCCATCAGAGCGTAGTTTTGACGTGTGTGTGTGGGGGTGTGTTTGGTTTGGAATATACTGTGAAACTGATAAACAGATCATGGTTCATTGTACAGATAAACTGCTTTGTTAAATACCAAAAATAACAATACATACCCTAAAAAATAGAAAATGAGAGAATGAGAGAAGGACTTGACTGGAGGGGTGCTTGAGAATGTTGAGAGCGGATCATGATCAAGAAATACATGCCTTGCTCATAAACTGCTTTGTGGAATGGTAACTAATTTTTTACAACATAAAGATAATACAAATATTAAAAAAAAAACAGAAGAGAAAATATTTCAAAAAACACCTTTGGTGTACATATATAGAACATATGTGCTTTCCTTTGTAATTTGTCACTCCTACCTTAAATAATCAGAGTAAAATTTAACCCTTCACATAGGAGTAACAATGCTAATTGAGTATTACATTCCAAGTCTGTTTACTGACTACCAGATTCATTGGAATCATATCATTTCCGCATAATGTAATTCATTGACTGCAGTGAACAAACTGGCACCACACAGGTGATAAGCAGAGAGCATAACAACAAATCTGTAATTCAACAGTGTCTTGGCATGAATACATACGTATATATATATATTTATGTATATACATACATATACACACATACACGGACACACACACATACACACACATATATACACATATACATATAGAAAGAACTTAACTGACATTTTTTCTATTGAACTTTTTCTTTTAAATTTCAAATACTTCAAATTATATCACACGTGCTGTCATCCCTCCACTGATAGAATGTAACGTATGAACTGGAGAATTAATAGCAGTTACAAACCTATAAGACACAATTTTCTGTTTTAATTAGAAACTGGACAGTTTTCATAGGAAAAACTGGAGAAAGATTTAAAGGCAAGAAAGTTTTTAGGATGTTAATAAAAGGTGGTTTTCAGTTTTCTTTCAAAACACAGATTACTATGAGTAAATATGTATTTTACTTTAAAATAATTATTTAGAAAATGTTTCCTCTGAAATAAATATAGTCATTTTAATCATTCTTGTGTGATCAGATCAATAGCTAAAGGATAGAAACAGTTATTTAGAATCCTAAAGCAATTTATAGAGAAAAGATTATAATTAAATAATTCATATTACAGTAATTTGTATTAAAATTAATCACATATTTGTTACAGAGAACCATAAAGATTTTACAATCTCTTTGGATGTTATTTAAATGTCCTCCTTCATCTGGTTTTTCATCTTCATTTGTTGACTTGGAAACAATTTACAGCATTAGCTATATTTATATAAATAATAGTAATATACTTTAGGCAATAGATACCTTATATTTACTGTTAATAAATATACTGAATTTTGAGAAAAACGATTAATACAATAAATTACTCTGGCATGCATTTTAATAAACATGATGTATATATTTATCTTAAATAGCAAAATAATTAAATTAATATTTAAATACATACGGCCCTTTCAGTTCAGTTATTTCCACTTTCATTGAATCATATAAAAGCATATCTATGCACAGGTATTACGACTACTGAAAATTTTCAAGGAGAATAATATGAATGACATAAACAGAAAATGATTTTATACATTGAATTTGATTTTTTTCAGGATAAGCATTCCAGTATAATTTCCTACAATTTTCTTGACCATTACAAAGGCAAATTGAAGTGATGGTGACAGACGAAAGCAGAGAAACTGGTTTTGGGCAAAAAAATAAAAAATATAAAAAAATGGCATAGTCACATGCTAATAAATCAATCTCTGCTCATGGAATTTTTCCTCAGTGCCTATGCCTTAGGGTAAGCAGTTTCATCTTTAGTGGAGGGTCAACAAAGTCAATAATTTGAATTTTATTTATAAGGCACTATGAGAAACTTAGTGTATGGAATTTAAAAGTGTGTTTAACATAACAATAAAAATGAGTGTGTGTAAGCAGAAATATTTTGTATGTAGTATTTCAAATACAGTAATTTATACCTCAGTAAGGTGTATTCTTTAAAACTAAATGAAGGTAGATATAAAAATCTTCCATTTGCTTCTCTCCTCACTTTTCATTTTCATTGTCTGCACCAAAGACAAAACCAAATGCTGGGAGCACCTTTTGCATATAATGTGATTTTCTTTTCATAAAGCATGTCAAACTTGTGATGGTCTTAAACTTACATTGCTGGACCATATTTCCCCTTGAACTGTACATAGATACACATAGAAGACAGGTGAAAGACAGAAGGCACCTGTTGTGGTGTGTGAGGGTTGGGAAAGTTATGCCCCAAAAGAAACAACACAAGTTGCGTACACTTTGTGTGTCTTACTAAAGGTTAACAAGTTCAATTCATGGGTTCATCTAATCTTGCATCTTTCATCATTCCACAGGATCATTTAAATAACCAGGGGTCACTGAAGTTCAAGACATTGTTGCAAGTCACACAGTTATTAAATGAAAGAGCAAAAGTTTAAATTTACATGTTCTTTAGAATAAAAGTAAATTTAATTTTAGTGAGAATAAGATAAAAGGCAATTTTATAAAATAAAAGACAGATTGGGATAATTGAATGCTCAATACTTGACACACTCATTAAAATGACATCATGGAAAAGTCGAAGAACCTAATTAAGAGGTAAAACTATGAACTCCTACAGTTAGTATTTAGTACAACCTGGAACAAATGTGAAGCAACTCTTTGTTTCCTGCAAAAGTTTGAAATGCCCCATAGTGTAATATGAGATATATTTGCTGCTCTGTGATTCTTCTTAAGAGTCTCCCTTATTGAGAATAATTAGTACAGGTTTAGGCACGTCATAGCAGAGCATCACAAGGCCCAATAGCTATACCCTTATGATGCTAAGTGAAATGAACTCCATGTTATGGAAACAGTTGTAACTACTTTCAACGTCCTATGTGTATCTGTAGCTTCTATTATTGATGATCCTCTTGTATCACCTTCTTGTGGATGTACCTACACTATCTCTGTAATCTTATCTGAGTATATTGGAAACCGTGTATACTGGTATTGGAAGTAGAAAATTGAAAGGGAATACCAAATTTGGGAGACACAGGGTAAAAAAAGAGAAACAACTACAAAAGCAATACTTGTAAAACTGTTTGGTGTAAGTGAACTGAACACCTCCGTGGGGGGGGGGGGGCGAAGGGAAAGGGGGAGGGGGGAGGGGGGGTATGAGGAACAAGGTAACAAACTGTACAAGAAATGTATCCAGTGCCTAACGTATGAAACTGTAACCTCTCTGTACATCAGTTTGATAATAAAAAATTTAAAAAAAGTATAATCTTACACAAAGTGTTAATTTTACCAAACTTTGCATAAAAATCACCTTTCAACTGTAAATCAGAAAGGATCAGGAATGTGATTCCTCATTGAACTGAACAGTGGTAGCCATTTTTCTTGTAGTGAGTAATTACAGTAAACAAAAGGAAAATATTATTTTAATTCATCATGAGAAACCAAAATGAAAATATTCTTTTCAACAGCTTTATTTATTATCATTTCAAGTTATGGTTATATTAATAAAACATAAATACTTGTTAAAGACTACATGAACTAATTTTAATATAATCATAAGAACTTTCTGAAATATATATATGAAAATAACACTATCTGTAAACTATTAGTTCACTATTAATCACATAGATGGAAGTGTGTTTTTATTCACTGTAAGAAAACAGTACTAAACATGGTGCTACAATGGCATCAGTTTTGCTGAAGAAAAGTGAATTATCATTAGAAATATCACAAAACTATCAAAGGTACAGAAGGGATGATTTGCAGTGAATTGATCAAATTGATAATATATGTGGTCTGACATATCAAATACATCTTATACATTTTGTGCTTCCTTGGTTGTTTTAATTTAGATATTGAGAGATCATTATTAATGATTGTCCTTTATTTTGAAATGTGGAGAGCCACAGCTGTGCATCTAGTTTTTACCAACATTTCACCCACTGAGGTATTGCAGCACCACCAAACACAGTAATTCTAATTACCAAATACTTGGACAAGGAATTGCATCTCCTGCTGAAATCTTCTAGGTAAAGTATAACTATTTTTGTTAATAAGCATGAGGATGCCTTTGAAAAATAGCAATGACTAAATTACTATAACATTAAAATATAAAAACTTTCAATGAGAACTACATTATGTCATACATATTTAGAAGAAAGCAACGACAAGATACTCACAATTTTAGCCAACCATTTATGAAAATTTCAATGACTCAAATTTTCCTACCAGGATACTTTGTGATGAAGATCTCTAATGATAATGCCCACAAACAGTAGAATGTCAAACCCAGGAAGACGGCTTTTAAACCACCAAAGTTCAGCTAATGGGATGCTTTAGGCCTGAAGTAAACTAGTGACATGGAAAGTGACAGAACTGACCTGATTAGCCTGACAGAAGAGCAGTCCTGACTAATCAATATTACAGGTACAGTTATTGTAAAATAAAGATGTAAAAAAAGAAATCTCATGTGCCAAATTTCATTATGCTGGTAAGCTGGTTTGTACCTTCCCAAATCTCACTAGTGCTTCAAAGTTAGAGACAGAAAGTATCTACTTAAAAATAATAGTTCTAACAGGATTGAGTTTAGCCTATGTCTGTCTGTATCGAGTTAGTGTTAGAATAAATATCCATGTAGTTATGTTTAAGCTACTGTTGAATGCTGTTACCTTAATTAGTTTACCTTATAAAAACATGTAGGTATTCTGTGAGGAGTTAACTGTACAGCTTAACAAAATGAATATCAGTAAACTGAACCATGTCTTTTTTGAGGGGCATGAGGATTGAGAGGAAAGGGTGATGAGTGATTTGGGGGACATGTGGAGAGAATGACGACAGAGGTACCACTAATCAAGATAGCTAGCATTCTATCACAGAGCGACAACTCATTTTCAATTTTTATTTTTATTTTTGTTAGTTAATTGGAAATAAAAGTTCTATGGACATCCTTACCTGGGCTGACCTTGAACTGTGATCTTCAAATCTCAAACTTTCATGTTGCTAGGATAACAGGAGCGAGATACTGCTGTTTAGCATCTACTATAATAATTATAATATAAAACAATCTTCTAATCTTGAACATTAAGTAAATTGTAAATAGAGTATTTGGAAACAAGTTTATTTGAAAACTTATAAATACATGAAATTTGGGAATAGACTGTAAATCTATGATTCTAAACAATTCTATGAATTCATTATGACAATTATTAACCAGAGTGAAAAATAAGCATGAACACAAATTCACAAACATATCCATCAAATACTTATGTATAATACTTACTCTGTGAAAGAAATTTTAATGTAGTTCTTTCTTCTGCCTTTGATAAATTTGGAACTAAATGAAAACATTTTTCTTATAAAGATATACAATGAAGTGTATTGAAAGACATAGAGAAGTATTTTTTGTTGCCTACTTGCACTTTCTTAATGAAGAATTGTGTTGACTGCACACAAAGAGGTAGATGTTGAGAGTCAGTTTTAATGTTTGAATGGTAGAAAACTGTTATGCATAAGAATATTTTAGAGCTATGATGTGGCTCAAGTGATAAGAACACTTACCTACTAAGTTACAGGCCATGAGATCAATCCCCGCTATGAGAGAATAGATCAAGAATAGATACACATTTAGTGGGATAGAATCATGTCTCATGTGTATCCTACCAGCAGATTCACTGGGAAACCCCGAGTTCAAATCTTAGCACTGACAGAAAAAACAAATGTAACAATCAGTCAAACAAACAAACAAACAAAAAACCCTGTAAATACTTAGAATACCTCCAAATACCAGCACACCATTTGCTTATAATTATTATTTTATATGACTGCAAAACATGTAACCCCAAATATCTGGAAAATAATTACAGTTCACACAATTATATTGTTACAAATCTCACATTGTTTAATTTCTGTTAGGAGTATGCGATATGTTAAAACATAGTGCAAATAAAGGCCATTTTTGTTTTGAAGTCCTGAATTTTTCTTCTCCAGAGAAGTTGCAAGTGGATGTTGCCACAAAAAGAAGATCATTTAGGCAAGAAAGAGGAGGTTAAATTTCCCCACACTCAGGCATAAGGAATGGTTATGCAGAAAGTAAAAATCAACACTTATTTCAACACTAGACTTAAATTGGTGTACAATATAAAGGTTAAGTCTACTCACAATGATAAGATTTAAAACGCAGTTCCCTTGTGTAGCCCTTGCATCCATAGATTTGAATAAAATAAACTTTTCTCTTTTTTGTGACCTCTCTTGACTCATGTTCTCTGAATTGATTTTCACTTACTATTACAACTTAGTTCAAAGCCCATTATCCTACTTAAGCAGTTTTCCTAGAATAATTACATATTTATTCTACACGTGAACTTTGAAATTCACAACAGTATATTCTATTCCAGCCTGTGGCATAGAATTGAACCTAAAGAGTAGATGAAAAAGTTTCTGTTAAGCGAAGATTAAACCCTGAAGTCCTGAATAAAACCTTTCACAGCTATCAGTAATTCAAATGTCATTATTATACTAGATTATTCCCAGGAGTTACAGGATTCTCACATTAATTATACTATTCAGCATCTTTCTTAGGTAATAAAAATGTTTTCTGTGTGTGTGAAAACAAGTTACCAACACTTGCCTAAAGTATATATTTTTAAGAGAAAATAGGTAGTATGGTATGATATCAATGATTAAAATAAAAATTAATAACTTTATTTTAAAAGAAAGATTTAGCTTGAAATGTCACACAAAAAAATTCCATCATTTACTTGTATCATTATTACAGGAAAAATCAAATAAGATGTTTTGCATGTTTTCTCTCCTTATACAGTATAATACATTAGTATAGCTTGTGCTCACATCAATTTAAAGATCCTAGGATGTGACGTGTTTGAAGAATATTGAATGAGTAAAATGATCTCAAGGCAGTTAGAACAATTTTCCAATTTTGAACTAGGGAAATTATAAATTGTAGCTGGTAAAAGAAAAGAAACCAGTCTTTTAAAAAATACACACAGTATGGTGTTCAAGCCATATTTATAAGATGAATACATGTGAACTTGAGAGTTATACCACAAAAATAGAAGTGAGTGAGTGAATAATTTTATATGGAAAACTTTATGTAAAATACATTTTCATAAATAAAGACTAGGCTTTACTAATTAAGACATAAATATATATATAATGTAAATAATGTGTTGCATATACTATCACTATATATAGTAGAAATATACATTATATAACACAAAATATGGGAGGATATATATGCACTGAAAATGAATGTGTATAAGGGTGCATATTTACATAAATATCTATATATGCATATATTGGTCGATTGGATGATTGATAAAGAGAAGAGAACAGAACAGGAAGGTACAAGTAAGGTGGAAAATCAATAAACTTTAGTAAAAATGAAAGAATATGCAGAACTTTCCTGAGTGTGCAGTAAACATACAATAATAATAATGATAGAGGCAGCAATTTAATGACAGTGTGTTCATGGATAAACTAGCAAAGTTTGAAGTTAACCAATTTGAAGTTAACCTCAAAAGATTGTAGAAGAACTCATCTAAGGAAGTGTTCTGAAATGTCAGACTTGAATGAAAATCTAGTGGCATGTAGACAATAACATTTTCCAGTTGCAACAACATAGGCAACAATCCCATGAAAGAGAGAACGGGTAGTTGGGGGACCATTAGTACTTAATAGGGCCAGAGAAGATTGTGGAGAGTGACTAGCAGAAAATATGGTCAGCATCTGAGCCCTACAATTCCAGCATTTGACCTTGAGCAATCACATGTTTTACTTATGGCTTAAGAACACTTGTGGCGTTCACCACATAGATAGTCAGAAAACAATTCTATTCTAAAAATCTAAGATAATTAAAGGTGGTGAATTCTAGCTCACTGATTTGCAGTAGAGTTTTAGGCTAGTTTTAGGTAGTAGTATTTAGGCTTTAAGTGAGATGATTAGGACAGAAATTGTATATGGCTTAGCAAAAGGAAGAGGAGGCAGAGATATCACAATTGTGGTAGGGTTCCGTGTACCTTGTTAATTCCTATGGATCAGAAACAAGCAATCACACTGAGTATGATTTTGGTGGGTAGGAGATAGACATTTTTTCCACACCAATATTCAAATATAATGCTAAAAATTCCAACTAAAATGTGATGTGCAACAAAAGAAAAAAAATCTCAAATTACACCTGCCTAACATCCATTGTTTAAAGGAGGTAAATAATGAGACATTTGATCCTTCTAAATTTCCATAAGAAATCTTCCAATGTTGCATCTTCCTGTCACTGGCATTTATAACCAATGATCTCATTCCATCCTTACTTCATTCTCATCTCATCATTTCTGGTAACATTCCATTAAAATCATTCGTAAACTTGTGAAAAACCCCATGTCCACAACATTTTACACAGTTTGCACATGTAAGTGTATTTCTTCCATCTATTGATATATATTGACTCCAGAGATGCATTCTCTAGTTGTAAACGCAATTTTACTCTTTTGTTATGGAGCAAGTTAACTACGTCCCACATTGGCTTCTTCATCTTTAAAGAATGATCACAATTCTAACTACCTCACATAGGCAACCATAAGTAATACTAGTCTTTAAACATAGCACTATGTAATTGAAATCCTATTTACATTACTTCTATGTGATTGACTGGATGCTCGTTGTACCACTGTCATAAAATGTGGATTTAAATGAGTAACAATGAGTATATATTCTTCAGTACAATTCTCTGATGAAGATGAACTGGAATTTTACCTTGTTTCTTCAGGCTTTCATCCTTCCCTGTTCAGACAGGCAGTCAATAGCTATTTATTGAATGAGTACATAGAAAATTGATAACTAAACCAATCACCCACAGCCTGATTTTGGCTAGGCAGCTTGTCCCATGTCATTGCAGCATATATGTTGTAATGACTAAGCTCTTTAAGAATGCCAGACACTTCGGTATGTTTCAGGATTAAACTTAATGATGTCAAGAGGACTTCCACAGGGGCTTATGTGAATGTGTCAGTCTCCTTCATTAGACTGTAAATCCCTAGATTGAAGAATTTGTATTTTATTCCATTCTCTATGCTCCACAGCACCATAGTAAAGTATCTTGCATTTAATAAGCCCACAATACATATTGAGCTGAACTGAGCTATTCCCTCTTTCTAAAATCCAGATTAGATGTTGTTACTTCATAGGAAGCTTTCCTGAAGTCTTCCATGCAGAACTGATTATTCCCCTTGCTGTAGTAAGGACTTCCTTGGCAGCGAGGACTAATCTGCCTTTTAAATGTGAAAATATCTCACCTACATAAAGAATTGAGCATCTGGTTGGTGAGAACAGAATACAATTCCTTTTCTATAACACACTGATTCATCAACTGGTTAAAAAAAATACTTGCTCCAAACCAGGTGTCTTGGAGATATAGACAGACAGTCAGATAGACAGATAGATAGATGGGTGATAGATACAGAGAGAGAGACAGATAGACAGAGAGAGACAGAGACAGAGAAAGTGACCCAGAGACAGAGACAAAGAAAGACAGAGACGGGGAGAAATAAAGTCCAATTTCCTAATTCTTCCTTTTGTTTCTATCATTATGATCAATTTTTGAAGAAAGTTCAATTTATTGAGAAATTTATGCATTCTCTTATTGATAACCAACACCTTTTTCTTTGCTTTCTTTCCTCTATACCTTCTTTGTCCCTTTTCTTCACGCTTACCTCCCCTGTTCTTCTCTATCTCCTTACTTTGTAGCTTTCTTTGTTCTCCATGTCATTCTTCCTCCTTAAGTCCCTTCCTCCCTCCCTTTTTCTTCCCATCCTCCCTCCTTCCTCCCTCCCTCCCTCTTTGTTTGTTCCCTTCCTTCCATCCTTCCTTCCTTCTCTTTCCTGAAGTTCCTTCTATCCTTCCTCCCTCTTCTGCTCCCTCCCTTCCTCCTTCCCTCTTTCCTACAATTCCTCATTTCTTCCTCTTTCCTGAATAGTGCAACACTAGTGCAATATAAAAAGTTATTCACTATTCTTGTTTCTACAAATGTTTTAAAAATGCTTTTTTGGTGTCATTTTTAAAATAAACTATCTGTTTAATTTATCAATGTGAGCTATTTATTTATTTGATTTACTAGCTCTCAATTTGTCATTCCATATTGACGGAGAGTTTACTGATGGCATACAAGTAAAGAAATGGAGTCATAAAGTTTTCTAAGGATTGATTTGAATCTATCACCTCTATTGTCTCAGTTATGTACAGAACTGAGTCATTCTGCTTCAGGGACTCACAAGTTGAAAATAAAAAGAAACAAAATTCAATCTCTCTATTCTCTTTGTTCCTTTTTGAACAGTTTGTAGTTGTCACCTACGTGGATTTCACCCTAGCAGCTCACAGCTCCAGCAAGAGGACATTATTTAGTGGAAACCATTCTTTTCCAATCAATCTAAGAGAACATTTTAAAGAACAGGAAAGTGTGGGAAAAAAAAGAATATATGTAATAAAGGCTACATTACAAAAATCAGCACAGCCTGTTAGATGCTGCTGGGTATTTTCAACACCACATGGATTAATATTGAAGAATAAACTATGCAGAACTAAAAAAAATAAATTCCTCCAAAACAAAACTGCAAAGAACCAACAGCCTCCTCACCAAGTGGTCTAAAGACTTAAAAAGAGACTTCTCTGATGAGGAAATGAGAATGGCCAAGAGACATATGAAAAAGTGCTCTATATCACTGGCCATAAAAGAAATGCAAGTCAAAACAACATTGAGATTCCATCTCACCCCAGTAAGAATGTCATAGATCAAGAAAACCAACAATAACAATTGCTGGAGGGGATGTGGCCAAGAGGGAACCCTACTTCATTGTTGGTGGGAATGTAAACTGGTTCAGCCACTCTGGAAAGCAGTATGGAGATTCCTCAGAAGGCTAAACATAGAGGTCCCCTATTACCCAGCAGCCCCACTTTGGGCATCTATCCAAAAGACCACAAACAAGAACACACTAAATCCACCAGCACAACAATGTTCATCGCAGCACAATTTGTCCTAGCTAAAAAAATGGAACCAACCCAGATGCTCCTCAGTAGACAAATGGATCAGGAAAATGTAGCACATATACACAATGGAATTTTATGCTTCTATCAGAAAGAATGGCATAGCCCCATTTGTAAGGAAATGGAAGGACTTGGAAAAAATTATACTAAGTGCGCAGACCCAAAGAAACATGGACTCTATGGTCTTCCTCATAGGAAATATTTAGCACAGGTTTAGGCTAGTCGCAGCAGAGGATGACAAGAGCCTAATAGCTATACCCTTATGAACACATAAGATGATGCTAAGTGAAAGGAACTACATGTTATGGAAATGAGTGATATATCACTGTTGTAATTACTTCCAACGTGCTATGTGTAACCGTAGCTATTGTTGATGCTTGCAAAACTGTTTGGTGTAAACCAACTGAACAACTCATGGGGGGAGAGGGAAAGATGGAGGGGGGAGGGGAGAATGAGGAAGGAGGTAACAAACAGTACAAGAAATGTATCCAATGCCTAATGTATGAAACTGTAACCTCTCTGTACATCACTTTGACAATAAATAAGAAAAAAATAAATAAACTTTCTCCTTTCTCGTAGTTAGTCTGTTCTGGAGAAGAGACCCACTTCTGCTTCATTTTGATGCTTTGCATTCTTATAAAGATTAAAGAAACTATGATGAAGGTTATAAGTAAGGACATATTTATAGGCTATTTGCCAGTGCTTTGTGCTTGCAATTCTATTTGGATGCAGATGTCAGAAGGACAGCAGTTCAAGACCTGCCTGGCACAAAAGCTTATGGGATCTTATGTTAATTGATAGCTACACATGGTGCTGAATGCCTGCTTCACTAAGCAAGTGAGAGGTTAATACCAGGAGAACCATAGTTCTAGGCCAGCCTGAGCATAAAATGTCTGACAGAATTTTTTCTTAATTAGAAAGCTAGTGGTGGGGAAGTACACCTTTCTACAATCAGTGAATCATGGTCCAGGAAGAATGAAATGAAAAGTAAAGGAAGGGGCGCCTTCGTGAAAAAAAAAGAATTAAAAAAATATATTCTACTCATTAAAAAATAACAAGTTTAATCTTAAATAATGAAAATTCCCATCCATACCCACATGAAATTGAGTATATAAATGAAAGAAAGTCTTCTGTATAGAAAATGTGCCTCCCGGGCTGGGGATATGGCCTAGTGGTAAGAGTGCTTGCCTCGTATACATGAGGCCCTGGGTTTAATTCCCCAACACCACATATACAGAAAATGGCCAGAAGTGGCACTGTGGCTCAAGTGGCAGAGTGCTAGCCTTGAGCAAAAAGAAGCCAGGGACAGTGCTCAGGCCCTGAGTCCAAGCCCCAGGACTGGCCAAAAAATAAGAAAAGAAAATGTGCCTCCCATGTCCAATTACCCAAACTGAGAAACAGATAACAACTGAATCAATCAATCTTATATTTTATGAAACTATGATGACTGAGTTTTTCTAAGCTCATAGAAAACCATCATATTTAATTCTACATAAACAATATGAGGATATCTTCTTTTTACCACATGAATTGTTTTCAGTGTCACCCAAACTGTTGCACACATTTATAAAATTCATAAATGCTATGCTGAAGATATAATCAAGTCTTCCTTAAAGGTCAGGATAAGTAATACATATTTCAATTTTATATATACCTAGCTTTCTAGAATTGTTGATAATATCTGTATATATTTCTATACAAACTTGTAACTAAACTCTTTCTTTATGTGCCCAGTTTGCCTAAAGAAGAGCTACCTAAAAGTAATGGTGAAAGAGATTGTAGCTACTTGCCATTAGGAGTTCAAGGTAACCTGAATAGCAAGACCCTCCAGAACTTATGTTCTAAATCCTGCTAATCAACATGATTTTTAAAATCAATTTAGCTAAGTAAAACAAACTAGATATGCTCTGTATTCATAAACACAATTTCTCTTTATAGTCAACAGGAAGGAAAGAACAGAGGAAGCAAGAAAGGAAGAGGAAGAAGGGAGAGAAAGAGAAGGGAAGAGGGAACATGTAAAGAGAAGAAATAGAAAATGAATTTCATTGAAAAATCACATGCATTGCTTTCTCATTTAATATTATTACAGTTAAAAAGACAGGTGCTTATCATTAATATTAATCAAACAATATACCACTAAAAGTCCACTATTTGAAGAGTGAGTATGAAGGTGACTAAGATCAAAGATGTGGAGTGCATGAGGTCTGAGACTTGCACAGGCCTACCTTGTGTGACTTTGGGAAAATAAGAGAACACTTTTGGGTATCTATTTCAGCTCTGTAGTAGAGTCACAAGCAATACCCACAGTGCCATGGGGGGTAAATGGACATTGTAAATTTCAGAGTAAACCTATAAGGATAAAATCTTTAAGTGGGAAACTTGCTGAGATATCTGGATGCCTCCCAGATTTAAATGAGGCCTCAGTGAAGTAGCATAGTTTAGTTGATGTCATGAGAACACAGCTTATGAGATTAGTGTGTTGATTGGAATAGAAAGGGCAGAGACCTTAGAATGATAGCCCTTATTGAAGACCATGTTTATCTCTACATTGGCTCCCAGAATTGTGAAAAACAAATATTTCTTCAGTATGCTGTGGAGTCTATGTATTTGACTTAGCTAAGGCTTAATAAGGCTTCACAAACAAACAAATAGGAAAGACTTAGTAACTAAACATATTTAGTAGTCTTATCTTACTAAAGTATTATTTGTGTCTTGAATGTATACAGAAGACCACTGGCTTAAATGTAACCCATATTGCCCCTCATAGTCAAGCTCAGAAATGATAGAAAACTAAATCTCTTCTAAAGACAAGGCTTCCACTGTGATGGATAGTATGGAATTACTCAGTATTTTAGCTCCCATTTTTCTTGCATGCAATATACTGAATATAGGCGTTACCTACTCCATTCTGGAGAAATCCTGGAAGATTCATTAGTAGAATCAGGTCGACTCCTAATTCTTATTCTCATCACAATTACCTTCCTTGAGCCCTTGCTGCTCTTACCTGTCAGGATGCATGGAGACAACTAAATGCACTGACTTTTTGTTTCCTAAAAAGGGGACCAGAGCAATGTTAAAGTGACAGGATGGAATTATTGCAGTATTTGCTTGAACATGTCCACGTGGCAGAGTCCTGATTTTATTATTACTATTTCTATGCCTTTGGATAAATCACCAACATTCACTGGGTAGTTTTATTCATCTTTATACTAGAATTACTAACATCAAAAGTATTGTGTTTTAAATATACCTAGGAAAAGAAATGAAGAAAGCAAAATCATATAAATCTTGATTTGTTTTTAATAAAAGTTTTATATATGGGGAAAAAAAGTATCCAAGTAGAAACATGATAAATATAATTAGAAAGATGTGGTGATATTCCACATTTGTGAATGAAATCTGCACTTGCTTAGCAGCACCTGTTGCTGATCCTCGTTCATCATATTACTCATTTTAGTCAAGTGTCACCAACTGTGGAATCACTCCTAAAGGACACCAGGTGCATCCGGAAGCTCACAGCGTGGGTAATTGTCAAAGTTTGGATTTAGTACAGGGCTAGGAATCCAAAGCTCACATTGAGACGCCTTTCCCACCACTCCACATTGATTTCCATTGGTCAACTCTTTCTAATTTCACTAACTCACTGCCCTGTTTATTTGTAAACTGATCTTCCAAATTTTGAAGCTCTTCACCACTACATTGCATTTTGTTTTTGTTTTTTGTTTGTTTGCTGTTTTGTTTTGTTTTTGGTTAGTCGAGGGACTTGAACACTGGGGTCCTTGAGGCTTGAAGCTCATGGCTAGTGTTCTACCACTTGGGCCTCAGTGTCACTACTGGTTTTAATTGGAGATAAGAAGGGTTAATTGGAGATAAGAGCCCCAAGGACTTTCCTACCCAAGTTGACTTTGAGCTACCATCCTCAGATTTCAGCCTCCTGAGTAGCTAGGATTACAGGCATGAGCCAATTTTTCTCTCTCAAAAATAAGTTCTATCATTCATAATTGCAAAGTGTTCATAATTCATTTGGGATAAAGTTTTATTGGAAATGACATATGTTCTGTCTTTTGTATATCATTGCAAGGTTTTTTTTTCTTAGAAAATGTCAAGCAGTAGTATTTATAAATTCTGAAATGCTTAAGTAACAAGTGATTTGGGACTTAGTGAAATGTAAGAAAACAAGGGCAGCACTTGGCTTTGTTCATGAAAAATAATTTTCTTTTTTGCTTACATAGACTTACCAGTAGTGTTCGTGAAATAAAAGGAGAAATCAGGCTTGCTGCTTCTGAGAATTGAAAATAAATGTTTTGAAGGTAAATATTAATCTCCATTAAAAATGTCAGTTGCACATTTGTTCTGAAAAGTGATGGCTCACTTAAGCTAAATGATTGGGGAGATTTGTACTATATAATCAAATCTACCAAACAAAACCTAAGTAGGAATTGAGAGACAGCCCTGATTTTATTCAAGGTGACACACACAAGGCAGGTTCTTACAGTTTGAATTAAATACTCAGTAAATATTAGGCAATTGGGTAAATGGTTGAATGTGAGAATAATTGTTTGGATACAGAGCATATTTATATTGTAAAACTTGTAGTTAGAAAACCATGTTTTAGAAAATTTATCTTACTTATTTTTGTCAGTTGTGGGGCTTGAACTGTGGGCCTGGATTTTTTCCCTGAGCTACAGAGCCGCTTCCGGCTTTCTGTTGGTAAATTTAAAAAAAAATCAAAATAGTGAGTTAAGGGACAAAGTGGAACCAATAGAACAGCTATACTTACAAGACAGTATGTTGGAAACTAACTATACAACTTGAGGGGAGGAGGAGTTGGGGAGGAGGAAAGGTGGGAGAAAATAGAGGGAGTAATTAACACATTTTGACAAGAAATGTACTCAATACCTTAGGTAAGTAACTATAACCTCTCTGTGCATCACCGTAAGAATAAAATATGATTAAAAATTAAAAGATTCTCAAGGCTTCCTGTCCTGGCTGGCTTTGAACCATAATCCTCACATCATATTTTCCTGCATAGCTCGGATTACAGGCATGAACCACCAGCATCCAGATTTGTTAGAGCTTTTAGAGTGACATATTTGTCCCCATGAAATAGGGAACGTTTTCCCAAATCTGATTTCCTGTTATTTCAAGTTATAGTAACAAGAGTGATGATTTTCTTTTTAAGTCTGTGAGTTCAGTCAGTCAGAATGGAGTTTTATACTAAGATAAACATTCTTCCATCAGTTCAGGCCAATTACACTAGAAAGTCTCTTGTTTTTTATTGATATAAGGGTTTTTCAGTCACAAGAAGGCAATGTCTTCAACAACTTCCCAAGTTGTGTGTTTTTCATTGCTATGGCAAAGGAGGAGGGAGCAAGGAAAAGCAACAAGCCTGGGAAGGCCATATATCTCCCAAACTTGTGATCTCTTGGTCCCAATTCAGAATATAATCAGTTTAAATTAGTGTGAATTAAAAAATACAATGTTCTAGTATATAAGGAAATACTTTGAATACTTTCATCCTTGAAAATGCAAGTATAAAAGGCAAACACTTTGAAGAAATAATTTTTACTCTATGTCCTTATTTCCTATAAAATTACACTTCGTAACAATTATGAACTACTTTTTAAATTTCATTTCTTTGTTTTTGTTTTTGTTTTTGTTTTTGTTTTTGTTTTTGCCAGTCCTGGGGCTTGGACTCAGGCCCTGAGCACTGTCCCTGGCTTCTTCCTGCTCAAGGCTAGCACTCTGCCACCTGAGCCACAGCACCCCTTCTGGCCGTTTTCCATATATGTGGTGCTGTGGAATTGAACCGAGAGCTTCATGTGTAGGAGGCAAGCGCTCTTGCCACTAGGCCATATTCCCAGCCCCTTTTAATTTCATTTCTGTAATTTTGTTTTGATGCAAATTATTAGAAATAAAATCTTAGAATATGTGATATTTTGTGTCCTGTATATTTATTAATTCATTGGTGATGGTAGAGTTTGAACTCATAGCTTCATCCTTTACTGACTCATGACTTAAACCATACCATAGCTCAGTGATGATTTTGTTATATTATGACAAGGAACTAACATTTTGACCCTGGCTGGCCTAGACTGTAATCCTCTTATGTAAGATATTCTTGACGCTGAGAGGGCAAGGCACTTATATCTAAACCTAATTGTTGTTTGACATGAAGTCTCATTAACATTTTGCTGGGACTGGCCTTGAACTACAACTTAATTGGTCTGTATGTTTCTGTAACTTGGACTACAATGTGAACCACGGCTCCTAAATATATCTCTAGCTATTCTTTTATAGACTAATGCTTTTGCCCATCATCACTGTTTTGTTCACGTTGTGTTTTGTATGACTCATATTCCCTGGCACAGATGAATCAGTCTGAATATGAATCTACATTCAAAAGCATGTTAAGGCTTTGGCAATGATGAATAATACACATAAATATGCTCACAGAACATTCTCAGGTGACCTTGGGAAAATATTTTGGAGTAAAATTACTGATTAATATAGTTAAATATTTATATACCTCCATAAGAAAATAACAAATCATTTATCAATGTACTTTATAGCCTTTACAGTTACACTATTTAGCATGCAGAAAAAGACAGATGATATAGGTTATTTCAATTTAATGTGTGCTATTCCTTGAATGAACTTTGTTAAAAGAGGAAGTTAAATTATTTCTTCTTAAATTTACATTTACTTTTTGTTGTTATCTGCTCTTGGGATGGAACTTTAAAAATCTCTGAATTTCTTTCTTTTTTTTATTTTAAACATATGCAAACACCCATAAAGGAATAAAATTTACCTTCCCTAGGCAATTTAAAAGTGTTTTGTCAGATCAATCACAATTAAGTTCATATAAAAATCACAGAAACAAACTATCACTTATCAAAGCCAGTTACCAGTCAAATTGTAACAAAACAACAGATATGTTGTGAAGAAAAGGCATTTGCAAGAGCACATTAGTACTGTAGAAATAGCCTCTGGAGAAGTTCATGGTGTCTCACTGATGAATAAAAGATTTTGGTTACATTCATTCCTTATTTTATGAGAAATCAAGAGTATAAAAAAAAATAAAACAAGTACTGCTGTGGTAGAGAGCTAGCCTTGAGCTGAAGAGTTCACGGACAGTGCCCAGACCCAGGGTTCAAGCCCCAAGACTGACTAAAACAAACAGTACAAGAAATGTACCCAAGGCCTAACGTATTAAACTGTCATATGAAACTGTACATCACTTTGACAATATATATATATATAAAGAAATAGCCAAGATCAGAGCAAAAACTAATGAAATTGTGACTAAAGTACACAAGTCAAAGAATCAATAAATCACAATTGATTCTCTTAAAAAAAAAAGAAAAAAACTAAATAAATAAAATGTGATAGATTTGGTGTAGGATTTTAAAAAAGAGAAGCTGTTACATAATTCCAAGGCAACTTATTTCTTTTTAAGTTTATGAATACATTCATACTTTCATGAAGATAAACACACCTTTATATTTAAGTATGCTGCTCATTATATCATGCAGGACATATTCCCCGCCCCCACACACACCCTGCCACAAGAATTTCCTTGTCACAGATTCTTCTGTAATTAGGCACATGGATTATATCTTCATTGAAACCATGAAAATTTGCAGCACCAATCAATATCAAAATACTTAAATTTACAAAACACAATGTATGTTTAACTTTTTATTTGACTTCTTAGCTTGCTTATCTAATAGCAACTCTGTTATCATGAGTTTAGTTTGGTTGTTGACCATCTTCTTCCCCTATACAAGCTCACACTCTGGTACTACCTTTTTGTTTACTTCCCTAGAGACATATTGTTGTGCCCAAGTCCTCGTAGACCACCAAGAAGACCACCGAGAGCCAGACGTTCCGAAATGCAAAAGCAAGGCAAGGCTTTATTAAGCGAGCTGCAGCCTGGACCTTGCCCTACACACTGACGCAGAGGAGGTTAGGAGGAAGGCCATGAGCAGAGTTTTACATGGGTATTTAAAGGGAAAAACCACAAAGTTACATAAACCAGGTGCAAGCAGGGTTGGGGTGCAAGGACAAAACTGATTGGCTCAGGGCTAGGGGCTTCTAAAATTTGATCAAAGGACATTCCACACTTCTAAAATTGGTCGGCGGACATTCCAAGGCGGTCAGTGTGACTGGAATGTTCCCAAACCGGTTGGGCCATCTGGGAAATGGGTTTTATGGCCTATTGGTTTCGGCATAAACATTCGCACAAACAACTTTATTCCTGGAATCTGTACAATGCCTGGCTAGTTTCACCATAAACAAGCTATTTCCCGGGTTTTATGTATGTGCCGGGTTATTTTTAGCTTAACACAAACAACAAGATGGTTGCTATTTCAAGATGGAGTTGTCTTAGTCCTTCAATATGTTTGAAAGAATGGTTAAATAAATAAGATAAATGTGTTATCTGTGGATATAAATAATTCCTAGCTATACAGTTTACAAAATAGATTTTTGCAACCAGACATAATCACTCCATTGTTAAAATGCAATTGCATTTTCTGATACAACAAATTCTTGGCCCAAGGCAGTCACTGAATAAAAGACTTTCATTTGTGTTTTAATTAAATATATAGCCACTGTCATTGAGTATCTACAATGTCAATAATAGCAGCAGCTTCACTGGTATGCATATTGAACCACAGTTTAGCAAGTTTAGCAAGAAAAGTAATGGTGTAAGTAATCATAGTATTGTAAATTTCTAGAATTGCAAAGTACAGTGAAATCTTATGAAGAAGCAAAAAAGAGAGATGTTTATTTATTTGTTGAAGGCAAAACATTTTATAAATATGTTTTTGTGTTATAAAAGGAAAAATCCAGTCAGTTAGGAAAAGTGGATGAATAGAGAACTAAAAATCCCATGTGTGGATTGAATGCTCAGATACAAAGAATTACTTTTAATGGGAACTGAGTTAAAGTCCTTGGGCCGGGTCTGTTGAAAAGAAATGCACAGTGTCATTAAAAGATAAGATATGCAAGTGTCAAATTCCTAAAATGAAATCTTCTGCCATCCTGAGCCCAAGGAATTAACTAAGTTTCACTCATAGGGAATTAGCACAGGTTTAGGCTAGTCACAGCAGAGGATCACAAGAGCCTAATAGCTATGCCGCTATGAATGCATAAGATGATGCTAAGTGAAATGAGCTCCATGTTGTGGAAACAACTGTTATATCACTGTTGTAATTATCAACATGCCATGTGAAACCCTAGCTTCTTTTGTTGATGATCCTCTTGTATTCGTTCCTGTGGTTGTACCTGTGCTATCACTCCATCTCATCTGAATACACTTGATGCTGTATATACTGGTATTATAACTAATGAAATGAAAGGGATTATCAAAATCGAGAGACAGAGGATAAAAAGACAAAAAACTCCAAAAGAAATACTTGCGAAACCATTTGGTGTAAACTGACTGAACAGCTCATGGGGGGAGAGGGAAAAGAGGAGAGGGAAGGAGGGAATGAGAGAAGAGGTAACAAACAGTACAAGAAAGGTACCCAAGGCCTAACATATGAAACTGTAAACTCTCTGTACAATAATTTAACAATTAAAAGAAAGAAACAGATGTAGGGTGAACATTGGCCCAGAGGAAAATAGGATTGCAAACATTCAGAGCTGCTCTTCTGATGTGTGCAGGGCCAAATGGGGATAGCTTAATGTACAAAATTAACTACTTCATGTTATTAATTCTGAGAGAGTTGTTACATAACATTTGGCTTATTAATAAGTTAAACCTTCAGAACATCATAGAGTATCAAGTAATGTCTTTATCTCTAATACCATGAGATCATGTATTCATCCTTGAATGTAGTTCTCCGCAGATGAAGCTCAGAAGTCATTAGCCACTATTCCTGCTGCTCCTACTGCTACTTGACCTTGCTACTAAGGACTCTACTCCTGTCAGGCACCACAGAGTCTAATTTTTTCTCTTTACTGAAAAGTCATATTGAAGGTTTAAATTGAAATATTAGTAATGGTCTCTTTTTACTGGGGCAGAGATAATTCAAATGGAAAAGTTGAGAAAATTCACATTAAGAAACCTAAACATGAATGTTTTATTTGACTGCAACAATACCAATGTATATCTGTATCAAATATTACATTGCTATGTCTTGAACATGTATTTAATGTTTTTATATATCAGCTTAAAGATAAATTTAAAAATATTTGTTCAAAAAAACACAGGGTATCTATGTTGGTGTGTAAGTAAATGTCAATATAAGAATAGAAAAATGAGTGTATCGAACACTATATTGTGATAGCCATGGATTTTCAAAGTTGTATCACTAGAAACATGATTTACAAAAAAAGAAATAATGTTGTAGTTATTTTCAACATGCCATGAGAAACTATACCTTTCATTTATTTTTTCCTGTATTCCCTTCCTGTGGATTTACTCCTGATATCACTGTATCTGATTTTAATACCCTGATACTGTATATATGGGTAAGGAACTAGGGAAAGAGAATTCCAAAATTGAGGGACAAAGGATAAAAACACAATTCAATGCAACAGCAATACTTACAAAACCATTTGGTGTAAAACAACTGTACAACTCATGGGGGGAGGGAGGGAAATGGGAAAGGGGAAAGCGGGCATTGGATAAGAAATATACTTATTGCCTTACATATGAAACTGTGAGCCCTCAGTACTTCACTTTGGCAATAGTTTTTACATTTGTTTTACCAAATATTGAAGAAATGATTACTGAAGATAGCAAATAACTTTCATTGTTTACCTTCCAAAAATGCAAAAGTAGTTAAAATAATGTGATTTTCTTTGAGTCAGCATTCACTTACCTTCTCGTTTCAACAGTTATTACTTATAGTCATGTTTCATTTATAACTACAATGAAAACACCATTTCAACACAGATATTAATTTGAAAGAAACCCCACAAAACACATTCAAAGTGTACATGATTCTGCTTCCAAATAAAAACTTGTTTTAAACATCTGACGTGTTATGATTGGAAGTGCAGAGTAGGACAGCATCTTCTGGTTTCTGTGATAAATATCTCCATGTCGTGTTTTCCCTTCTATGGAAGGATTCAGAAACTGCAAATTTTAATCCAAAACATGAAACGGAGTTTCACATAGCATGTTTATTCTTTCATGTTTGTGTTGGCATGTTTGTTCTTTTATATGAATCACCACTTAGTTTTGGAAGAAATGTTGCAGGAGAAGCAACCATATTGACATGAGTATAAATAATTTAATATTTAACATGCGAAAAATCTGTTCTCTTTTCAAGATACCCAGGCTGATTGTATTTTCAACACAGAAAATTGTATTAGTAAGTGTTTTGTGAAGTTCACATTGATGTATTAAGCATTCCAGTTCCAAGAGAAAACAACATAGCATGACTGAAAATGTCAGGGAAAAAGATGTAAATGTAGAATTATCTAATAAGTTTGATCCATTTGAGAATAATATATATTATACTTAAAAATCCTAAATATTGTTGAAAAATATTAACTGATTTTTTTTAAGTAGAGAACAATATTTTCTGTTAATTTACAATGGTTTGGGAAAATCATACATTTTTTACAAAAAATCACAAATTCCATCTCTGTTACTGAAATAAGATTTCTAAAAGATATATTTTTAATGAATTAGGGTATCATAAGAAATTATCATGATAAAATATCTGTTTTTAAATATTTTACTTCTACTGTCATTTATTTCCTTTGTACTTGATAACCTACTATAAATTTAACTATCTGGTTTGTTAAATATATTCTCTCCTTTAGTCATACATTCAACTACTAAACATAATATATGGTCTAATAGTTATTGTGATTTATTTTTCTCTGCTTTCAATAAACTCTGGTTATTTATATATTGCTTCATAAAAATTAGTTATACTAATTTTGGATCTTGGGCCAATTTAACAGTTATCTTAATGTTTTAATGTCATACAAACCAAATTACTTGTAAAATTATGGTTCAAGCCTTTTATTTTTCTGTGCTTATATATTATGTCCAATGCTTTAGGACATTCTGAGTTCCATGAAAAGTAATCTAGAATTTTCTCTGATATAAAGTAATTTGTAAAATATGAATTGTATTTATGTTCAAAGAATGCATTTTATGTAGTCAATCACCTTTAAGGGCCGATGTTTCTTGGCTGTTATTTACCCTGTCTTGGAGCCTCAGGGTCTTTTCTATAATGGAAAGTTCCATTATTTACCTGAATTATAATTATTTGTTTACAATGAGTACTTGTTACTGTGGTATAAAAATCTAAATGAGAAGGAAGCAATTAATTAGCTATGAAATGGGAATCAGTCATTCGATATTTCTATCTGCTTTCATATATAGTGAGAAAAGGAAATATCAATCCCAGGCAAAAAGACAATTTCATGTCTAATTACCAAAACTCACAGGTAAAGATACATTCCTGGAGCACATTTCTTGACCACACCTTGTCCTTGGCTTCATTTCTCCTGAACTAGACCGAATCATCCCACTATTGATCATTTCATCTTTAAGATTTGATCAGGTTCTTTATATTTTCCCCTGGGATTTGAGCATTCAAGCCTCGCTTTAACAAGAATTCTGTTAGGTTTAAACGGAATCTATTTCCATTGCCTATTTTTTAGTAATTTCCCCCGCAACACACCTTCAGCAGACTGTATAGCTCCACATCTTCACAAATCCATGCTACTTTTAGGGTACAGTTCAGTTACATTTCTGTTTTGATTGTCTTGACATTTACCAGAAAGATACCTACTGAAATCTTCCCTGTCATTGTGCAGGCTCTTTTTCTTTACAGTAATTAAATCAGCATGTGACATCATAATAATAAAAATATAAATCATATTTTTAACTTTAATATTATTTAACTATCACTGTATTTCTCTTGAATTACTTGCTACTGAAGCCATGAAAAACTTCCATACACACAAAAAATATTAAAAACAAATATTTTCACGTACCATGAGTCACTGCACTGAGGAGAGACCTGAGGAAATGTGAATGAGTAAGATAGGGACACTTACTACATTCAAATTGTTCACAATTATCTGACATAGGTCAGGGAATATGAATTCTTATACTCTGAAGCTTTTACTGTATATATGTGATTACTGTATATGTAAATGCTATATATGTATGTATGTACATATACTGTACTTTTCTATATTTGCTATATTAATTGTGTTTGATTTAGTTTGATTCTGTCCACAAAATACCAGAAGTCATGTATTTAAGGAAAAAATATAAACTTACTCTTTCTCTGTTCGGGTTTAGCGCTAACTTAATTTTCTACCTCTTGAATCTTCGGGATTCCAAAATAAAAATTTGTTCAAATATTTCACTGTAAATAGTTTCCTCTGTCCAATAGTGTCTTTAACTGTGCATCTTCTCATTTTTCATGGGGAAGGAAAGGACGCCAGCTTCATGCACCCACTGAAACCTCTTCTGTGTTGTCAACGATCCCCAATTCTTCAGGCGTCAGGCAAGAAGGATTTTTTTTAAATGCCCAGGAATTTGAGGGCATGCTGCCCAACAGAGCAAGAGCATGAGACAAAGAAATGAAAAGAAACAAATGAACAAAGTACAGGAAGCATTATTTATAGGAGAAGCTGAATAAGCAATAACAATAGGATCACACATGCTAGTTTTCTTTTTATGAAGGTGAATCACATATTTTTACTAGTGGTTGTTTTTTTTTTCATTAACATTTTAAATTATTAGTATTAAGGTGATGTATAGAGAAGTTACACTTACTTGAGTCAGGTAAAGAGTACATTGCTCTTCTGAAAATGTCACCCCTTGTATTGCTCTATTACAGTTCTTCTCTCCCATCCTCACCCACTGATTTTATACTTCATTTACAACATAGTGTCTACTGAGTACCACTGTTGCATTTATTCACATTTTGCCCCTCCATTTCTATATCTAGCTTTTAGGATGTTAACTGGAGATTAAACTCTCCCAGATTTTAACACTTGGGCTGGTATTGAACTATGAACCTTTTATCTCCACCTCTTGAGGTAGGAGTACAAGACAGAGGAACTGATTCCCAACTTTCTCCTCCAGATTTCACACAACATCCTGCATCATTTCACTTATTTCTTAATTAATTTACTTTCTTGTTATTAATTATAGAGTGTGGGGCACATCTGGAAGTCAACTACCTGGCCCCGCCTGTTTCTCAGTCTTGGGGTCTTGTGTGGCTAAGATGGTGGCGCCTAACAACAATGCACAGCTGCTACAAGTGTCTTTGGTTATAACCCGGAGGCGGTTCTGTGGGCTGTGACGCCGCGGCTCTTCCCCCGTGATGGACAGCTCATGCCTCCCCTTCCTGCCAGTCTTAGACCTGATTGGCTCCTGTGCCTTATATTAGTGGACCTTACTTCCCCAATAAACAAGATCTTGCACCGACTTGACTCCCAGGCTGTCTGATTGTCCTCTGGTGAGGGAGGGCTGGGTGCAGGCGGCCTGTTGACCCTTCTTCTTTCTTGGCTCGACCAGTTGGGGCATGCCTTCCCTGTCTCTCCCGCAGGTCGGGCAGCGCAAGGGGCTAAAGCCCCCGACAAGAGAGATGTACAAAAGGAATACATGTCCTTTAATATAATGTCTTTGTTCCAAGTCCTTTAGTATATATATATATATATATATATATATATATATATATATATATGTACACATATATACATATATACATATGTATACTAGTATATACTATATATGTATACTATATAGTAAGTATATTTACTACATGTGTATACTATATATGTATACTAATACATATAAATGTATATATGATATATATACATGCATGTTTTACATCATATATTTTATAAATATGAAGAGGTACACTTACTGTGTGATTCCCTAGAATCTTGTGTACCTTATCATGCCCCAGTGTATTTTAGATGTAATCTCTGCATATCAGAGAAAACATGATCTATTTTTCTCTGTGCCTGGCTTATCTCACTTAATATGATTTGTTCTAGTTCTCTCCATTTATTTTATTCTTTCCAGTTACTCTGTAAAAGTCCTTTGTGTATAGCTATGATTTATTTTTGATCCACTCATCTTTTGTGGGGCATCTGGGTTGTTTCTATATCTTATGTATTCTGAATAGTATGGCAATAAACATGGATGTGCAGGTGTCCTTATCATATCGTGGCTCATGATATTCAAGATAGATTCCCAGCAGTGGTAAGCCTCAGTCACAGGGAAGGTCTGTGCATAGTGTTTTGAGGAAACTCCAGACTATTTTCCAGAGTGGCCATGCTAGTTTACATTCCTACTAACCATGCAGTAGGTTCTCTTTCCCCCTACATTTCTGCCAACATTTGTTGTTCAAACTCACAATGTAGGCTGATCTAACTGGGGTGAGATGGAATCTCAGGGTTGTTATGATTTGCATTTCCTGTATGGCCAAGGATGATGTGCATTTAATCAGGTCTTCCTTTGTTAGGCTTATCTCTTCTGGAAAGTCTCTAGTCCCTTTTCCTGTCAATGATTATTTTCAGAAACAGTTGTTCTGTAGTACAAAGTGGTTGGACTGAATATTTGACAAACACAAATACTTTGAAGATCTACACTACCTTAAACATAGGCAATGCATTTTGGCTTTCTTTCAGTCATCTTGAGCCAATAACATAATATTATCCTAGTATAGTTTATACTCAAATGCAATGAATTTTCATTCCTAGTGTCAGAATGTTTAGAGTAGTATTTAAATAGAATGCTTATGTGTATCATTTTAGGAAAGAGAAGCAATGTTTGACAAAGTTAAACAGTTAGAGAAATGATAATTCTAAACTAAGAAATATTCTCCCTTTTTGTAAGAATGTAAGAACTTAAGGATTTTTTTTCTTTTGATTACTAAGCACAGCTTATTAGATAAGATGCATAACCTGTTTAGTTCCAACTTGATGGGCAGTAAAAGCAGGAACAAGGAATTAGAGTACAGTTCGGATGTAAAATTAGAATTAGGGAACAATCTCTAAAGCATTTGGAATGATTAGAAGACCTCAAGCCTTTAATATGTATGCAACACTATTGAATTTACTATTAAAAAATCATGATTAGAAATCACCTATTCAGTGGAATTTATATTATTATTCCTATCTAGAATGGACCAAACAGCTTTCTCAGGAATAGAATGAATATGTTACTGAGGACACAAAATTTCTGCTGCTTGTAATTAAGTCTAGTGTTAACATTTCATAAGGAAATGCAATACAAACACCATTGGAAAACCATTTTAATTCCCTCTAAATATCAGCCAAGCAGGAACTTGCTTACATAACAGTACACAGGAGGAAATGTAGCTAATATTTTACTAATTCTAGACTACAAATTAAAAGCAATTAGTTTCCATAGTCAATTGTAATGTATTTTCCCTGTAAAATTCAATTCACAAATAGATAAAAGGCCCCCTTATTTACAGAAATATTTTATCACAATTAAAAATTTATAGGTTTCTAATTAAATATGAATACAAATTTATGAATGAATTTTATGGCTCATAAACTATCAGATTAACAACTCCAGAATGTGCTTAGCCAAAGTACTTAAGCAAAAGGGCATCAAAATTCACTTACATTCCTCTTGGAGTGATTTTGTTCAAAGAAAACAAAAGCTGAATATGAAATACAGGAGCAAATGTTTCAATGCATTACATTATATACTTCAAATTTATTTCTTTAAATCCTTTCAGCATTTTCGTTTAGCAGTAAAGTTTCTAAAGAACTTGCTACTGATAGATCTCAAAAAGCAATGGTTAAGAATTTTCAGATGTCATGGGAAGCTTAACATATTTGAGCAATAGAGGCATCCCTGGAATCAATGCTAAGATACACAGATGCCTCACTTGAAGGGAAGAAGGCATGGAAAGTATGAGTCACATTTTGTTCCTTTTAAAATGAGGTTCATTGAATTTTATATAATTATCTATGAAAAGTAGCTCAATAAAAGATAAATGTGTTAGTTAGGTCACATTTATGTGATTTTGGAAAGTTTTCTAAAAGCTTAGTTAGGGACAAACTCTTGGTTTTGAAAACTAGAACCATATGTAATTAGATATAAAAATAATGAGATATTCAAAACACCTGGCACAGCTAGTAAACCAAATATTTCTACTTGAGCAAATGTGTAGATGGTGATGACATTTACTGAAATGGGAAAAATGTGATGAAAGCTAAGTTTAACTATAAAAAAAAAAGTACAGAATGTGGCTATATTAAATATAGTTTTCCCAAGGAGTAACAACTCAAGGTAATACATGATTTTGCCTGAGGAAAGGTGAAGTTGAGTCTGGGATGTTTTTTAATAAAAAGCTAGTGACATGTAGCTGCTAAGTAATGTAGAAAAAATAAAGTACAATTTTAATGGTATGTAGGTGAAAGAGATGAAATAGCTGAAGTTCAAGTAGATGAGGAAATGGTACCAAATCAGACAAGAAAATTATTTATTTAATTAATTTATTCATTAATTCATTTATTTAGCCAGTCCTGAGGCTTGAACTCAGGGCCTGAGCACTGTCCCTGGTTTCCTCTTGCTCAAAGCTAGCACTCTACCACTTGAGCCATAGCGCCACTTCCGGCTTTTTCTGTTTATGTGGTGCTGAGGAATTGAACCCAGGGCTCCATGCATGCAAAGGAAGCACTCTACCACTAAGCCATATTCTCAGCCCCTAAAAATAAACATTTACAATTGTAATCAATGGTGTGGATACTTAGAAGAATCCATAGAATTAAATGTTTCCTATGGAATAAATTCAAAAACATTTTAATATGTTTTAAGAGTGATATAGTTGGACATAGATGAGCTAGAAAAAATAATTTGAATTTGAAAATAAAATCCATAGGACAATACTTATGCAAGTGTTTTAGGTTATATTCTGTTTTATTTGGAAGAACAGACAGTGCAGATTATATGGCATGCCTGTTGGACTTGAGATGACTTGGTTGTGGAAATAGCTACTACAGAAACAGGAAGAAAGAAAAAACTGCACATCTTGAAAACTATGTGATATTTCAAAGTTATGGAAACAGATGAGCTTTAAGTTTTGACAGGATGAGGTGCCCACTCCCTTAATATAGATAATATGAAAAGTGTGAGGATGAAAGCAGAAAAAGAATGGAGAGGTTAGCAAAACAATGCAGATCTTAGAGGTTTTAAAGGCAAGCGTTGCTTTGCTGTTTTGTTCTGTTTTATCAGTCTTGGGGCTACATTCAAGATCTAGGCAATGCCTTTGAGTTTTTCTGACTAGGACTAGCACTCTACCACTTTACCTTTTGTCATTCAGGCACATACATAAAATTCAAACTCATTGTCTAACTTCACTTGAAAGGACTGAAAGAGAACTTAAGGGGAGAGGGGAAGAAGAATGAAAAGAGGACAGGAGTCTAATATTCAGTCATAATATTCAATGTATATAAAATTATCACAGGTTTAGAATAGTTACAGCAAAGGATCACAAAAGCCCAATAGCTATGTCCTTATGAACACATAAGATGATGCTAAGTGAAATGAACTCCATGTTATGGAAACGACTGTTATATCACTGTTGTAATTACTTTCAATGTGCCATGTGAAACCGTAGCTTCTATTGTTGATGATCCTCTTGTATCCCCTACCTGTGATTATACCTGCACTATCACTGTATCTTATCTGAGTCCACTGGAAACTGTGTATACTGGTATTAGAACTAGGAAAGAGAAAGGGAATACTAAAATGTAGAGACACAGGATAAAAAGACAAATGACTACAAAAGCAATACTTGCAAAACTGTTTGGTGTAAACCAACTGAACAACTCATGGGGGGAGAGGAAAAGTGGGAGGGGTGGGGGAAATGAGGGACAAGGTAACAAACAGTACAAGAAATGTATCCAATGCCTAATGTATGAAACTGTAACTTCTCTGTACTTCACTTGGACAATAAAAAAAAGAAACTAAGAAAATTGAGGAGATATATGAAAGGGTTTGCAAAGATGGGGAGAACAATGAAAACTGTGCATCGATCTATATGTATTATATTTGTAAATTGATTTGCTTGGTACTCTTTGTACAATTACTTAAAGATAATATAAATATTATTTTAAAAAGAGAATAAATGAAATCTGATTCAGTGCTGGTAGCAATGAAATACAGCATAACAACTTTGAAAGATATTGAGATCATTAGAGAGTTTAAGTATTAGTGTAACATTCCATCCTGGCACTAGGATCGTTGATGTAGATCAAATTAGTTGAAAATAAATATCATTTACTAGAAAATACACAAATACAATCCTTTGATTATCTCATTTGTCTATGAGAGAAACAAGACATATCATTGGTTGTTAGGTGGATAAATACTATGGTATATGCAGAAAATGGAGTATTATTTGGTGCTGAAAATAAATGACTTATAAATCCACTAAAGAGCATAAAAAAGATTTAAAAGCTAATTACTAATTGGTTCTCAAAATTAAGTCATTTTATTTATGGTGATCAGATGTAATCATAAATTACATCTGTAAGAAAAGGCAATTTAGGGGCATAGGAAATTTATCAGTGACTGTCAGTTGTTGGCAAGAGAGAGAGAGAGTTTTGATGAGATAATGGATACTGAGGATTTTTAAAAGAAATATTCTATTATTCATGGTCCCAGGTGGGATTAGAGGTGCTTACATGCTTATTAAAAAACCTACAAACCACCGAATATGTAACCTCAAACTATAGACTTTGTGTGATAATGACACGGCAATGTAGATTCATTGGTTTAAATACCTGAAAGGAGGAGCTGTATTGAAATTGCTTAATATGTGTAAACCAGGTCCAGCATATCCATCTTCATAATCCACTATCAGTTCTGCATAGTAAAATTATTCTATGTCCTTTCTACTAGCTTTTCATGAGATACTTAGTACCTAAGTACTATTTGTCATCATTTTATTATTTAATGTCACATAGGAGGCTCAGAATATGGCCTAGTGGCAACAGTGCTTGCCTCATACACATGAAGCCCTGGGTTCGATTCTCCAGCACCACATATATAGAAAACAGCCAGAAGTGGCATTGTGGCTCAAGTGTCAGAGTGCTAGCCTTGAGCAAAAAGAAGCCAGGGACAGTGCTCAGGCCCTGAGTCCAAGCGTCAGGATTGGCAACGAAAAAACAACACAAACAAAATTGATGTCATATAGGAAGACTACATTTTTTTGTTTGGTCTGGGCAGTTGGGAAATTCCTGCATATGACTCATATGGCCTATATGAATAACTGACCACCTCAGAAGTATCAAATGCACCTAAACATTGGTCATATGTTTTCAAATATCTTCAATACCTTTTTAAAAAATTGTGTTCTACAAGAGTAATCAGTAGTTCTATTTTAGCCTTATTACAAGGTAATTTCTCCCAGTTTACACATATACTTGATGATGGTTCTGACACTTTAATAAAACAAGCACATATTTTTAATATAGTTGACATTTTAATTACCAAATGATATTTATAGATTAGTTAAGTGCCCAAACATTTAAACATATTTAGTAACTAGTGAGAATAACATATCAGTATTTAATTCAGGGCCCATATCTTTAAAGTTCTTTTTAATAAATTTTAGGTAAAGGACTATGCTTATGAAGAGACAGTTTGACCAAAAGGAACAAATGGCAAAAATTTGACTTTTTATTTAATATCATATTCTGCTGCATTTTGTGATTAAGATTTTAGATCTAGAGATTTTATTCACACACAAACACACACACACACACACACACACACACACACACACACTTCACCTATCTCTACAACTTTACCACCTTAGTAACAGCAGACACATTTATTTGGTGGATTATTCCCACTATATCAGCATCCAAATGCCATGATTGCATTCATCACCTTTACATCTAACCAGAGAGTATATATTTTATTTTTGTATTGTTAATTCAAATAATTTCAATCTATATTATCTGCCTTAGAGAAAAAAGAAATATTAGTAGTCCTTGAGTTGTATTTCTAGATTCCTACAACTGACTATATTTAATGTGATTCTCTAAGTCTCTCATATTCTTGTTGTCTTAGGATATAATCAATTTCAAAAGCAATACATATTTTAAATCCAAGTTATTTAAGATCAATTTAGAAACAGCATTAAAGATAAAACAAAACATTGGCTTTATATTTGAGAACATAGAAATCTTAGAATAATGAATTAAATGCATGTGACATAGGACCACAAAATTCAACTCATTTTGATGTTGGTATTTATACACATTAACAAAGAGAGGTAAAAGAAATCCAACGTAAAATAAGGAAATGAATGACACTGTTCGGTCATAACCCTAATACACCAAAACTTGTTACCAATTTCGTCTGAAACTCCAGAGCAAATGGAATAAGGGAATAAGCTCATGTCCTTGAGGCTCAAGTTCTTCATTTAAAATGAAAATCAATAAAGGACCTTTTTTTCCTTTCTATATAAAACCTTTTTATTTGATTCATTTTGTTCATAAAAGAGAATGGAACTACAAACGCACAATGTGGAAAATACAAAAAGATTGTGCCTTCAATAGACATTTGGTCTCAGTACTTTGGAGTCCTGTTTTATTTTTTTGGAATTCAAACTACAGTAAGTTTTATGCCATTAAGTTGAGGTTTATGATACTATGATGGTTTATCAGACTACACACACACATACATATATGGTATATAGTATATGTAATGCATACTATATATTTGACTTTAATTATATGATTTGATATAATACATTATGCTTTATATATTATGTTTTGAAATATGTTATATATTATATTTATGTATGATTTATCCAGACAAATATAGATTGAAAACTAACCAAACACTGTAAGCTTATAAAATTACTATAAATGTTGAAGTAAATATAACACCGCTGAATTTAGAAAATATTAAGAAATGTGCCTTTATACAAGGAGAGATTGAGTTAATATACATGATCATATAAAACTACACATGCATGTAATAAGGAGTATAAAACCTGCTAGATGTTAATGCCTATTTTTTCCAACATGGCTCATTTCTTTTTAAATTTCTATGTAATATGTCAGTTAATAACCTAAAAACAAATCCAAATTTTCTTGAAAGTTTAAGGGAAGCCTCTCAAGGTCCATATAACTTCTCATTGGAGATACAATTGATTTTGAGTCACACAGATACATTTATGAGCATTTATCCCCATATTGCATTCTTTGCATTATTGTGCCTATGAGAAATTTTACTCCAATTGCATGAACTAACATAATACATGCCATCTATTAGGTACAAATAATTTATATATTTGGCAATTTGTTCTGTAGGAGGCAGCCTGCATCATTTACCTCAAGAGCACACGTTGAAAGCCGCAATGTACATCTGGAAATTACAACTTGCACAGTAATGATGGTGAGTGAAACTGTGTTGCTATCAGAATACAACTGCTGATTAATAATGGTTTTCAATCTGTGCTTGTAGGTAGCATCACTTAGAAAGGAATGTTTCATCTTATTTCTACTGTGAAAATTTTGTAGTTACATTTCAATCCAGAGTTTATCTGGATTTGAAATAGGAGAACTGTGTCGTGTGTGGGTGTGTGGGTGTGTGTTGGGGGAGGTGACGTGTGTGCATGTGTGTGTATGTGTGTGCATGTGTGTGTATGTGTGTGTATATTCTTGTCCTGGGACTTGTACTCAGAGCCTGAGTTTTTTTGCTCAAGTCTGGCACTATTCCATTTGAACCACAACTCTACTTCTGGGATTTTATTGGTTAACTGGAGTCTCATTGACTTTCCTTTTGGCATTAAGTTTGAGTTTCAATCCTTAGATCACAATCTCTTGAGTAGCTAAGATTACAGTCTTGAGCCACCAACCCCTACTTAATGCTTTTTCAGCTGTATATGAAGAGAATTAATGCACACTAAATTTACACAAATAAAATTACATAGGTAGTTAATGCCACTGAGACAGAAAAATTGTCAACATTTAACAGTGTTTTATCTCTATGAATCTAGAGCCTTCAATTTCTACAAAACTCTATTTGTTCAACAATAATCCTTGAATGGGGGAATCACTCAATCAACTTTTCCTAGGTCACATCTTTTCCTTCCTTCCTTCCTTTCTTCCTTCCTTCCTTCCTTCCTTCCTTCCTTCCTTCCTTCCTTCCTTCCTTCCTTCCTTCCTTCCATCTTTCTTTTTATTTTGGTTCAAGTCCTGAGGGTTAAAGTCAGGGCCTAGGCAGTGTTCTAGACCGTTTTTGCTCAAGATTAGTGCTCTATCACTTGAGCCACAGTTCTACTTCTGGCTTTTTTGCTGGTTAATTATAGATTTGAGGTGTTTTTTTTTTTAAATCTATTTATATCTTTATTGTCATCGTGATGTACAGAGGGATTACAGTTTCATATGTAAGGCAGTGAGTACATTTTCTTATCCAATTTGATACTTCCTTCCTCATTTTCCCCGGAGTTTCCCCCTCCTCATTTCCCAGTTGGTTCGCAGCATATAGTTTTGCATTGCTGTTGCATTGGTTTTTCTTTTATCCTTTGTCTCTCCCTTTTGATATTTCCCTTCCCTTCCCTAGTTCTAATACATGTATGTACAATATCCAGCATACCGAAATCAGTCATAGTGAGAAGAATTTTATTGACTGGGTTCTATCCACAATCCTCAGATCTCAGACTCCCTGATAGCTTGGCTTATAAGTGAGCCACTGGTGTTTGGCTTAAGATTATATATTTTAAAACTTTTTTTTCCTCCATTTTTGTTATCATCAATCAGTTGTATTTATTTTTCAATCAAGTGTATTTATTTTTCCATTTCCATATATAGTATAAAATGTACATTGATCAGATTCAACCAGTCTTTCACTTCCCTCTTCTCTTTATCATACTAGTTTTAATAAGTAGTGTTCAACTCTTGCACTTGTATGTAATGTATTTAATCAAACATCTTTCTTCCACACCTTTCTCCCCTTTGCTTTGTTCTCTGCAGCTATGCCCAAACCCCTGGCAGGATCAGGTTTATGTTTTACCATTATTTCCTATCATCACACCTAGAACCAAGGTACGAGGGCAGCAATTCTCATGACATAGAACATATTTAAAAAAGAGGGGGAAAATGGATTTTGCAAAATTTTCAGAATATTTTATACCCATTTGACCATAATGCATTAACATAAGCATGCTCAGAACTTTTTCTTATTCTAAACATTAAATTTCTCTAACTAAATACGGTCAAACAACCAATGTGTTTTAATACTGCACGTTTTAGCATTAATCTGAGAGTCCACTTTTGTATTGCAAACTTTCAATTCCATTGGCTCTGCCTCAAGTGATTACGAATTACAGGTTTGTATCACCATGTGTAGCCTTGCTTTTTTTTTTTAATATATATGTTGAAATTATTTTAGAACTGATGTTTATTTCCTTTCAGTCTTACTTAAATGCATAGTGTGTATGTACTCATACACACATAAATGCGCATATATAGTAAATACTGGTATATTTTCCAAGATCATTAAATTTTATTATACATTGTAATGCAGTTAGTCAAAAATTTAGGCATGCAAATAAGTACCTGAGTAGTATTTTGTAGTACTTAACCGTAATCCATTGGCCCTCATTTCTTTGCGACAGTTGTTTTTGTGGAAATCAACATGAGGATTCAGGTATGTGAAGAACAAATTCTCCCACTGAGCTCATCCCTAGCTCCCTGGTTTTTGTTTGCTTGCTTTTGTTTTTGTTTTTTCAGTTATAAAAGATGCTTATTAGTTTCTATTTAAGCGTGTCTTTAGTTATTTCATGTATCTGGTAGAGTTTGCAACAGAAATTGGCATCCTGTGTCTGACAATTCACATTGTCTACCACCCCTTTCATAAAACTTTAATCGTAGGGTTTATTCTTAAAGAATGTTGGATTACAAGTATGAAACTTAACTTCAAATCATTTCATTACCTTATTGTTTCTCCTTCATTACATTGGATTCTCTTGAGTTTAATTAGGTTTAAAGCAAAGTGATTATAGAAAGCCTATGCTTGTTTAATGCATATATTTTCCCAAGTGGTCTTTTCAAAACTCCCAACTTTATTTAATGGCTATTCAATCACCTTTCTAATTACTTCAGAAAAGTGCTCAAAGCACATTCCCTGCAGATGATTGGTTAATACTATCATTTTATTATAGAGGAGAGAACATAATTAAGCTAAGAAGTTAGTAATGCTTACAAGACAATTGCTAGTGTTTTTTAAAAATATACTGAGATCCTACTAGTTTTGTTCTTGTCTGAGTGTAATATCAGCTTAATTAATGAAACACTTTTAGAATAACAACTCCAAACAAATGAATTGAGATAATCTAAATGGTATGGGAATTTATAATTACTTTATGAAGAATATCCAACCAAATAAACTCCCTTTTTAAACTCCCTTTTACTTTGTGCATAAGTAAAGAAGATGCAGTACCTCATGTTTCCTAATGAAAATATATTGCAGATGGAATTAAGATAATAAGATTAAATTATATAAATCCAAGATTTTAAATTGATATCAATTTTGTACACAATATTTTAACCATATTTTCAAGTATTCAGGTAATTGATTACTTTTATCCTCTTAAAAGCAATGTATAATGCATTGGAGTACAGTGCTAACAATTATGCAGTGTAAAAAGAAAGCCTTCCTACAAAAAGTACATAATGCATAAATATACATATACATATTTATGTAGTAGTATAGGAGATCAAATAAAATGATATAATAACGACTGCAAGCATATCTAGATTTAGACATAATATAATAGTAATAATAATATACTTAAAACTAAAGTATAAATAGTAAAAAAAAAAGTAATAGAAAATGAACATTTTCAAGGTACATCTTATGCATGTATGGAATAATTACAATGAAGCCCTTTCAAAAAATAATGTACTTTAATCCAAATAGAGTAAATATAATAGAGTGAAAATACAGTAATAGAAAGAAAAAATTAACACTCACAAAGACTAGTAACAATATAACAAAGAGATATAGTTTCTTGTAACACCTAGAGTTTAGATAATGAATTTTATTTGATATGAGGAAATAGTATTACATGGACTGAAATCTAAAAAAAAAAGAAAAAAGGTGTTGAAGTTTTATTTTTATGTCATTTTGTTTGGGAGAATACACATAATTGCTCTGTTTTGCTTGTAATTTTCTTTATCTATGAATCATATAATCTAATCTAATCTATAATGTAATCTCTGAATGTTTATAATAGGTATATATGTAAATCTCAAATTTTATATTTTTTAACTTTTTTCTTATATAAAATAAGTAATTTCATTAAACTTCAAGTGTTACTCTTCTGTAATTATTTCATAGTTTCAAATTCTAAAGCATAATATATTTATTTTTTGATGTTTCCTTCATAAAGGAGAAACAGAATCACATTAGTAAATATCATATAGTAGAGAGAAAACATTATTTTTTAAGTTTTTATGATACCCAATGAATCATATTTGTACTTGTTCAAAACTTGCAAAACAATCTCAGGTTCCTTGAGATATATCTATTGATGTCTACAACTTTATAATTTTCCATCTGCCTTTCTATCTATAAATTTCATTACATATCTTCTACATTTCCTTTTATTCATGAAAATTAAGGATCTGAACTTGCTATGGGCCAAATTCTTATCTTTTAGTCATCCCCAAAGTTGTCTGTTAATGTCCTAATCTGCAATGTGTTTTAAGCAAGCAGGGCCTTTAGAAATTTGATACGGCTTAGATAAATGAAATCACAGCATGGATGCACTCCTGTTTAAAAAGGAAAATGGTTTCTCAGAAGATACCGAATCTTCCAGTACCTTGAACTTGAACTTCAACTTGCAGGTTGCACAACTCTTAGGAAAAAAAAAATGACTATAACTTAAACAACACTGTCAGTGGTACTTTGTTGTAAAAGCTTGATCTGACTAACATAATGTTTATGGCAAATAACATTAAGATTTATGTTAGAAATTTTCCTTTTAATATGTCAAATTTTGGATAATTAAGTTTGTGTCAGTCCTTGCATTTCCAGTCAAGTTATGCTATGTTATAGTTAGAAATTAAAAACGGAGTAACACAAATTAAATACGCTTGTCAGAGACTGACTTTCAAGGACCAGAGAATGGTAATGTGTGAAAGACAGGAAAACACAGCAGTATAGTCTGTGATTATTTAAGGCTATTTTTCCAAGGAGATACAATCTAGCTAACAGTGGTCATTGTTTGTGGTTGTAGGGAAGGCCTATATTACTGACTATTGTTGGGACTTTGAGATTTATTCCTTATGAAAGTGAGCATTACTTGAGCATTTTTGATCAGAATAATTATATGTGGTTTATGTAAAAAGGCTCTATTTTCTTTCAATAAATATATGGATGCCTACATTTCCTTTCCTGAGGACCATGTCAGGGCCTTGAAATACAGGCTAGGCTGCCTGCTATTCAGGGAGCTTTCTATCATAATGTCTATTTCATTACAGACAATATTAGGACCTACCGGAGCAATCATTACCTTGATCTCCATTTCTATTTATCCTAAATATTCTTCCTGCCAGAGGCTTCTTTTTCAACCCAATCAACTTAGAAGCCAGAGTAGAAAGTTGCCAGAAGGACGTTGTGCTTAGAAATCAATGTCATAAGGCATTGAATGCACATTAGCAGGCAGATGTTAGATCTGTTAGAAATGGAATTAGACTGCTTCGACTATTGGCCATGTGCTCTATGAGAAAAGAACCCTATCTATCTCATCACTATAGTTCCAGCTCGGACGACAACACACAATAAACAAGTTAGGCCAGATTTCTCTGGCTTCTCTGCTTGACACCGTTCTCTTCCAAACCTTGTATCTAAAACTGTTCATTCTATGAGATGCAGTATAAACTGCCATTTCTGTTTGAAGCTTTCTCTGTTAACTCCCCGTTGTTCATTCCTTCTTATATTCTCCATTCTCTGTTAGGTTGGATTAGGGTAAATTTTTGTCCTATTTTTACATGCATCCTTATATTTATTCTGTTAGATTATGTGTCCCTTGCTGTAATGAAGGAATTATTCTTCAGCTGAAATAAAATTTGCAACCAATTTCAAATTCATTATGTGTGGAGGAACTTTATTTTAATTGTATAATTTTTAAAACTTAGTACAATTCTTTAATCCAAAAGAAACTCAGGAAATCACTATAGCATTGCTCAAGGGTCACTGGATGAATAAATGAGTGAATATTTTTTTATATTCAAAATTTTAAAACCTGACGAACTCTCAGGCCCCTCTCCTATATCTGACTGTACTTGTAAAATCCCTCCTAGTTTCTGTTAAGTCAGAAGCAATCCAGAGGATTCTCTCAAGACTTCAACTCAATTCCCCACCTGCAGCACAATTTCAAATGCAACTTCTTTTTATTTGATGTTCAGGTCTCTTTGCCCTGGTCCCTCTCATAAGAACATGAGAATGTGTTGTGACTCTGGTATCATTGTGTATTTATTCTACATAGCATGCATCCTCCCACATATATATGCCACTACCTGAGGAAAAACAAGTGACTAAAATAAGTAGAAACATTCTCCTCTAAAGAAAATCACCATATATATTGCAAAAAAAGTGGTATTAACATTCTATAGGAAGACAAGACAATGCAAAATATACTAAAAAGCACTTTCAATAAATAAAAACATGTAGACTTGTTAAGTAGATATTGTACTCTAGAATAAAGGAATCGCTTGCCACACAGGATACATAAATTGTGATACTAAAATAATCTATGTAGAAAACAAATCAATCAAATATTTAGTGGCTTACTGGAATTTCATTATCTAAGTGAATGAATATTTCAGAAATTGTAGTTATTTTGAGCTGCTTGGATTTGTAACTAAAATGAACTGAAATATTGTCATTTAACGTGATGTAAAAAGTCATATAAATAGTCCTGTAAGCAAAACAACCATTTGTAGCTTCTACTGAAAATTATCAACATTTAAAATATTAAATATTATTTTTGTGGAAATTGAGAGTAATTCTACTAGGAAAATTTCAACATTGATCATAAACTGTGAATGTGTATTTGCATTGTATTATTGATTCCCAAGATAGATTTGGTTTTGGAGAGATACTGAAACCCCAAATATATTCTTTTTGAGTGTTAGTTTTGTTTTAATTGACAAAAGAACAGTTAAGGCTACTTACCATAAGTTACATAAGAAATATAATGAGTAGATTTCTTGTTAAAGTTACTACTTCCTCATTTTTCTTCAGCTTCCCTACCCCCTGGCTCTCCCCTATCAAGTTGTAAAGTTCATTTCCATCATAGTATCTTTTGAGTATCCCTGTTGTATTGGTTCATCCTTTGTCCTTTGCCTCACCATTTTGTTATTCCCCTTTCCTTCCCCAAATCAGACAAATGTATATACCAGACCAAGAGGGGGGGAAAAAAACAAACAAAAAAGAAAAAAAATAGTGACAGCAGGGGATAAACCAGTGTGAAAATTAAAAAAAAAAAGAAATACCTTCATACAGAAAAAAAGTCTCTTGTTTCCATATCTTGGAGTTCATTTCATTATCTTGGAGTTCATTTCAATTAACATCATTTTCTTTAAATTAACTAATTAATATGTTGTCAAAATGTTGTACAGAGGGGTTACTGTTACATATGTAAGGCAGTGAGTATATTTCTTATCCAACTTCTTACTTCCTCCCTCATTTTTCTCCTGCCCTCCTCCTCCTGAACTCCCAACCCCCTGTTGTACAGTAAGATGATGCGAAGTGATATGAACATCAAGTTATGGAAATATGTGGTTTATTATTGTTGTTATTTTCAGTGTACCATGTGAAATTATTTCCTCTTGTCTTTCTTCCCCCGGGTTTACCCCGATGTCACAGTAACTGTTTGGTACCCTGGGTATTGTATAAACATTTATTGGAACTAGGGAAAGGAAGGGGGACATCAAAATGGAAAGACAAGGGATAAAAGGCAAAACAATGCAACAGCAACACTTAGAAAACTACATTATGTTTTCTTTATTTTTACTTATAAATGTTTATATTTATGTATTTAGGTAGCTAATTTTTGTATCATGACTTAGGCCTGCAAAGAGTACCTTGTGCTCTCACTCTGCTTTCTCTACATTTAATTGTTCTGTCACGTGAGACACTTCTCCAATTTAGCACCTTAGGGGTGAACATGGAATCTTGCTGACTCTTCTGCGAAGACGGATTTCAAAACATCGTTCTTTTGCTTTCTGGCTCTGGAATATCTGGAAATACAGGTGTGAGCTACTAATGTTTGACTTTTCATTGACATTTAAGTAAGCAGTACAAGATTGATTAAAAATTGCTTCTTAGGAGTCGCGGGCTGGAGGATGGTGTCAGGAACGGGACAGGGCGGTGCGTGCGGGGAAATTGGGGCCGCAGGGGTCTCTGGGCCGAGGCTGGGGGCTCGGATCGGGCTTGGAGCTGGTCTTGAGTGAGTAGGTTGGACGGTGTCCTCTGTACTGAAGCAGGCCACCGGATTTGAGGGAGTGGGACATGCCGGAGTGGGGGGGGGGGGTGTACCAGTCGTGGGAGATCAGTCCTGCCTGGGATGGGACTTCAGATCAGGAAGGTGGGCCCGTCCCAGGAGCACTGCCTCACCTAATGGGGAGTGTGGTACAGCCTGACCCACCATGGTCCTTGTGCTAGTATCAGTCCTAGGTGCCAGAGAGTTGAAGGGCTGCAGGTGGAGCGGGTCTGTGGCGTTCAGAGGATTTCAGTCATTTCCCCAACCGATTACCTTTTGGAATCCGTAAAGGGTGTGTGTGTGGGCGTGGGGTGGGGGGGGTGCCCCTTTGTAAGAGTATGTCTGGCTTGCCAAGAAAGAGTTCACAGAACCCCATCTCCCCTGAGCTCTAACACTCGGATCCGGTGGCATTTAGGAGCCTCATCTCCAAGTGGGAATGTAAGAGAAAGAAGTCACTGCGGTGTTTTGCAATATCTAGCCAGGGACTTTGGTGTTCTTGATGCGTGCGTGCGTGTGTGCGTGCGTGTGTGTGTGTGTGTGTGTGTGTGTATGTGTGTGTGTGTCTGTCTTCCCTGGACCTTAAACTCGGAACCTGGGTGCTGTCTCTGACTTTTTCGCTCAAGGCTGGTGCTTACTACTTGAGCCACAGCTCCACTTGTGGCTCTTTGGTGGTTCATTGGAGGTAGGAGTCTCTGGACTTTTCTTCCCCTTGTGGGTTTAAACAAGAATCTTCAGATCTCAGTCTCCTGAGTAGCTAGAAGTACAGATGTGAACCACCAATGTTCTGCTTGACTTTTTAAAAATTATTAGACAGGACACAAAAGTTCCTTCAAGTCTGGGGACACCATGGAAGCTAGGTGGGGTGCTTGCCCTCTTCTGGAGGAGATGCAAGAAGGGGTACAGGCTGAAGAAGGAAGTCACGAGAAATACAGCTGTACACTTACATGTGACAAAGCCACATTTTAGGAAATAGGGGGATGAGCTGAGTTCCCTTCCCCGCTCCGGCCAAGGGAGAAAAGAGTCCATTAGAGGTCAGAGAAATCAGCAATTACAAATACCTAGAAGGGTGACTTGGTCCTCGCCTTCTGCATTTGCTGCTGGGACTTGAGGAACTTAGAGTCCTATTCTCCCTCAGATGTCAAGGAACAGGAGCTCTATCTTTAGCTGTTGGCTAGAGCAGTAGGAAGTTTGTTTAGGAATTTAAAGTTTTGTTCTTTTCCAGGCAGGCTCTTTTCTTAATGGTAGAGTCATTCTCCTGATGCAGCTCAGAGATATTAGATGCAGAATTTGTATTTAAGTCTTTGGAAAGAGCCTGACCAAGTTTGGTCAAGGAAAAAATCTTGGACTGGGGGTGTGGCTTCAATAGTAGAGCACTTGCTAGACAAGGCCTTGAGTTCAATCCCCACCCTGCCCCCAGAAAAAAAAAGAGAGAATCTGCACATCTTGGTAGTGTCCCACTTGTCTAAGGAGAAAAGAGATGTTCATTCTCCTGGACAGTAGGAGCCCATTTTCTGTTCTGTGACCTTTTGTTCATAAAGGATTTGGTAAAATAAGATAAGGGTATTTGCTGGATGGTCCAAGCAGTTAGGCAATTCAAAGGGGGCATTTCTGTGAAAACAAAGAAAAAGGCTACTGGTTGGTGTTACCTATACACCAGTTTTTTAGTATAGTGGACAGTGTGGGAAAAATATTTCTAAATTCCCCTCTCAGTGCCTGGAGGCAGGAGAAAGAGGGTGGCAGGAATAATTTCATGGGTTTCCCTGGTTGCAATCTCAAGTGAAAGGCAAGGCTGTGAGACTGAGTTTGGGCTCCAGTATTGGCACAAGAGAGAGCTAGAGACAGTAGCTGGTAGTCAGTGGCTCACACATGTAGTTCTATCTACTTGGGAAGTTGAGATCTGAAGGATCAAGACTCAGCGCCAGGCAAAACAATCCCTGGGACACTTAACTTCACTTTACCAGCAAAAGCCACAAGTGGTTGTGTAACTCAAGGGCACAAGGACCTCAGTTCAAGCTCTAGAACAGCACACACACACACACACACACACACAATCATACACACACAAATGATCTCTCTGTCTTTTGTGCCAGTCTTAAGGCTTAAACTCAGAGCCTGGGTGCTGTGCCTGAGATTTTTTTTTTTTCTCAAGGCTACCATTCTTAACACTTGGACCACAGCTCCACTTGCAGCTTTTTTTCGTCATTAATTGGAGATAAGGGCCTCAAAGACTTTCCTACCTGGGTTAGTTTTGAACTTAGATCCTTGAATCTCATTTTCTTAAGTAGTTACAAGTGTGAGCCACCCATGCCCGGCTTCATCTATCCTTTTGATCTAAGACAATCAAAGCAAGATTTACCCCTGCCTCCACTACCTCTTATTCCTCCTACTCTCAAGTGCTGGAGTTCCACCTCAGGCCTTATGTATGCTGAACATCCTTTCTACCACTGAGCTATACTCCAGTCCAAGATTATTCTTTACAAAGTAATTGTGATTTCATTAGATTTTGACTGATTACTTATATATGTATAGTAAGACTGATACTTGACCACACAGGCCTTTGATAGTTTGCTTTGCTAAAACTGTTCCTAAGGAATCTCAGACTTTCAAGGCTAGGACGCCAGCCCATGATCCATGAGTCTGTCAGACTACCTTCAGTAACTATAGATTTGGATGATTCTCTCTCTCTCTCTCTCTCTCTCTCTCTCTCTCTCTCTCTCTCTCTCTCTCTCTCTCTCTCTCTCTCTTTCTCTCTCTCTTTCATACTGAAGCTCGAACTCAGGTCTTGGGTGCTTTGAGTGCTGAATGACTGTAGCTTTTTTTTTTTTTTTCTCAAGGCTATTCTGTCCGTTTTCTATATATGTGGTGCTGGGGAATCGAACCCAGGGCTTCATGTATACGAGGCAAGCACTCTTGCCACTAGGCCATATTCCCAGCCCTTTTTTCTTTTTCTTAACATCTGGCTTTTTGGTGGTTAATTGAAGAGTCTCGTGGACTTTCCTGCCAGGGCTGGCTTCAACCCTCAGAGCTCAGCCTCGTGAGTAGCTAGGATTACATGCATGAGCGAATGGTGTCCAGCTATATTCCCTTCTTGAGATCTCCAAATATCAGGATCCTAAGGCTGCCAGAAATGGGCCCTTGTGATCTGCATAAGACTGCGAACCCACCTGGGCTTCAGGCCAGAATTTTCCTGAGGGTTTTATAAACATTGTATCAATAAAAACTTTGTTGCTTAAAAAAAAAAAGCTTCTTAGGTCAGGGAATATGACCTACTGGCAACAGTGCTTGCCTTGTATACCTGAGGCCCTGAGTTTGATTCCTCAGCACCACATATATAGAAAAGGCCAGAAGTCGCTCTGTAGATCAAGTGGCAAAGTGCTAGCCTTGAGCAAAAAGAAGCCAGGGACATTGCTCAGTCCTTGAGTCCAAGCCCCAGGACTGGCAAAAAAATAAATAAAAAATGCTGACTAACTACTACTAACTAACTACTGAGGAAAAGTGATCCAATCACACAATGTTTTAAAGTTATTAGCCTTCTTACAAATTGGGCATTGTTTTATGAAGAATGAAAAAATTACATGAGCATAGAAAGTTATTCAAAATTACATAATCATAACACTCCACAAATAATTTGTTTTAATATTGTTAACTTTACATAGATTATGGTTGTATTATTTTTATAAAATTAAATATCAACCTCATATATAAATCATAACTATACAGCTCTGACACTATGAAATACATAGAGGTGATCACTGCTTTCACAGTCTTTGTTGGGGTTTTTAGCCTCCTGCGCTCTCCTGTCCTTTGGGAGAGACAGGGAAAACATGCCCCACCCAGATGAGCCAAGAAGAGGAAAAAAGGGCAGACAGACTGTCACCCCAGCCCCCCTCTTGTCGGAGGACAAACAGACAGTCTGGGAGTTAAGTCAATGCTAAGACTCACTTTAATGGCAGAAATGAGCTGCCTATTAAAAGGATCAGAGAGCAGAGGAAGGGGAGGGGTATGTGCACCTACTTAGGGGCTGTGAATAGACGCCTGAGCTGTCCATCAAGGGTGGAGAGCCGAGGGACCACCCTAAGGGTGGCCAAATTCTATGTCACAGCCCACAGGAACGCCTCCGGGTTCACCACTAGGCGCCATCTTGGCTACACATGGTCCCAAGGCTATGCGGCAGGGCCAGCTAGAACTGCCTTTCCCGTTCCAAGGATCCCAGAAGGGCTATCTGCCTGGCTCCAGGGCTGGGAAAACAGGTGGGGCCAGCTGCCAGCTGATTATCTCTTAATGCTGAAAGGCGTGCCCCCCAAGCCTTTTACATTTGATGTTGCTATTCTTAGTGTAAACCTAGAAAGAAACTAAAGTTAGAATAGAAAATACAAATACTGGGGTGGGAATATGGCCTAGTGGCAAGAGAGCTCACTTTGTATACATGAGGCCCTCGGTTCCATTCTCCAGCACCATATATCTAGAAAACAGCCAGAAGGGGCGCTGTGGCTCAAGTGGCAGAGTGCTAGCCTTGAGCAAAAAGAAACCAGGAACAGTGCTCAGGCCCTGAGTCCAAGCCCCAGGACTTGCCAAAAAAAAAATACTAGTAAACCTTTAACAAGGCACAAAATCTCCTATGCACTCATTTCTAACTAAGTTTTGAGGGGGTTACAGCTATTATGCCTACCTCATAGAAAAAAAGTGACAGAATAATTTGTTTTCTCCAGGTTACACAATACAACTGTAGTGTTCAATTTTATTTTCTACTTTCAAATTTTATTGTTTTCCTCTTTCAACAAAATTGAAAAACTTTTATCAAAGATTACTGTTTGTTAGCACTTCCTCCCAAATAAATGCAGATCACAGCTATTTTGGACTCAATTCTTTTTTTAATAGAACTCATGTGATGTAGTTGCACTGGAAATTTGGATTCAAATAACTAGTTTATTACTGAGATGGTTTGGGACAGATATCCAGAGAACTAAGGACAACATACTGATTGCCCTGCACATTTACCAAAAGCAATACCTATATTTCTATGGTTGCTGCATAATGAAAGGGCAAGGGAAAGGAAGAAATGAAAAGAAGAAAGCAAAGAAAGAAGGGAGGAAGGAAAGGCCAACCCTTCCCAACATCTCAGAGAGTTGATTGAATCCACAGACATGAGAGATTGGGACCCTGTGAGGCTTCAGCTGGTTATGACCTAAAACAGCCAGGACAAATGAACCACATTTGTCCCACTTTTTTTTTTTTTTTATAACAAGATTTGTAATGACTCTTCACACAACAGCTAAGACCAGGGCATCATAAAAGGAGAAAATAGGATGTCCTAGTGGGGATCTAAATTTCAAACTTTTAATCATCACAATCTCTAATTTCATTCTAACTACCAAAACTCTTTCTGTGTCAAGATACCTATCAGAAACAGAGAAACATCATTTCTTCATTCTTATGGGAGAAGAAAGGTTGTGGCTATTCTTTAAATCGAACATGAAGGTAAGGGGAGAGCTCTTGGCTTGTATCATAGATTTAAACAGAAAGAAATTTAAGGAAATGATCAACATTATTCCCATTGTAGAAAAGTTAACGTATCAGTTTGAATGTCATCTGCAAAGAAAATAAATTGATGGTGAATGAATTTATTATATATATATATATATATAACCACTCCATCACTCCAACTGAGAATAATATTGTGTATATAGAAGGATAAATCAACCATTCTGTCTACTGACAGGTAAGAATTTTCAATAATCTTCTATAAATACCTTCAGTGCAGGGAAATGGATTAAGTCTGAGGAATTTGCTGAACTCCCTGATCTTAAAGTCCAAGAGTCTGACAGGGTCCTAGCTCTCTTTAAAACCAGAATATAAATAAACCATTTGAAGCATAGGAACAAATTCTTAATCCTCAGATTCAAAGGAATTATGAAAGTAAAAGTTATAGCTCCAGTTCTTGAATTGTGCTAAACTAGGATTAAATATACTCAGATGAATCTTGAGGAATCATGAGGCAAACTAATAATGTAGGAGGATAGCATACCATGAAAGATAATAATTCTGATCTCTAATTTTCTTGAAATAATACTATAAAAATGAGTCCCAGGAGTATTTAGCCTTGTACCCTTCCTTTAATATAGATTTAAAAAATAAGTAAAGAAGGAAAAAGTATTGATTGCTTATAGTAGAATCTATGACTAAAATATATTTTCTGTGTGTATTTTTTTAGGGATGAGATCACCATTTTCTTATTCACATCATTATTGTCATCTACATAGATTGAATATTCACTTTAAAAGCAACTAGATTTATTATGTATAATGGAAGGTAGGAACAAACATAAAGAGAACACATCCTATATAGTTGTACATTCTGTGTTTTCTGCCCTTTTCCTTTAGGAATTTTTGTGAGAAATGACTTTTTAGCATATTGACATTTTCTTTTCCAGTCTTGAAGCTTGAACTCAGGCCCTGGGCACTGTCCCTGGCTTGATTTTGCTCAAGGCTAGCATTCTACCACTTGAGCCAAAGCACCACTTCTGACTTTTTCTGTTCATGCATACAAGGCAACCACTCTACCGCTAAGTCATATTCTTAGCCAAAGTTGATTGACCTTTTGAACATAACTGATTTCAGGACTCTTCTGTTCCTTCAACTCTAAAAGTGTGTGCTCCCTGGTCCTGCTGCTTCTCGCGATGTTCCTCCTCCCTGAGCAGCCGTGCTCACCAAAGGTACTTCTCTCCTTCAATCTCAACGATTTATTTAATTGCTTGAAAATAAATTTTCCAGGTTAACTCCCTGTGATTTTGGATTGATTTGTTACCATAGAATTGAAGAACACACAGAAGTGTGGTAAAATGTAAATTGGGACGTAGGAGTCCCGTGTGCTGTTGTGCATGACAGCACAACCGCAGCAGTAGAACAACTAAAGGAGCTAAGAGATTCTTATTAAATCCTTGAATAAATTGTTTAATATACATAATTCAGTGACTATGTATTTGTTATACTTGTTGATGGTAATGACTAGGGAAACTTTAATGCACTTAATAGATTCACTAAGGTGTGAATGTGGCAATTTATCAGTGAATGTGTTTCTGTGCCTAGTGAGGTTTTATAAGACATACATGAGTAAAGTAATTGATAACACTCATACATTGTGGTAAAATAGGTAGAGATCCTATATTCATTTCAGGTATGATAAAAATAGACAAGTCCTCATGTATGATAGTTGAAAAAATATTTACTTGAATATTTTGGAGGGAATGAATTATAAGGCCAGATCAATATCCACCATGAGGCCCTTGGTGCCCACTATCCAAACAACTGTGTGTCACACAGATGAGTGATGACAGTGTGACTCTCTCAGGAAGGCCTGCTAGTTCCAATGAATCCACACTAAGCCATAATATATGAAAGTTTAGGGCACTAGGAACACATACACAACTCTTGCTTGGTTGTTCTGTTTACTTTTAAATGAGTGTTGGTTTTGGCTCTGAAGATACATTGTAGTTAAATAAAATGTTGATAGAAATTTAATAACAAACGCACAGTTGCTTACCCTAGATAAAATCATAAAAATAACTTTAAATTTAAATATTCAACAGCATTTAAACATTAAACATCAAAACCATATATGAATGTGGAACTCTTAGATTTCCTCAACTACATAGACTCCAAAATGAAAAGTTACCTTGGGCTGGGGATATGGCCTAGTGGCAAGAGTGCTTGCCTCGTATACATGAGGCCCTGGGTTCAATTCCCCAGCACCACATATACAGAAAACGGCCAGAAGTGCCACTGTGGCTCAAGTGGCAGAGTGCTAGCCTTGAGCAAAAAGAAGCCAGGAACAATGCTCAGGCCCTGAGTCCAAGCCCCAGGACTTGCCAAAAAAAAAAAAAAAAAAAAAAAAGAAAGGTTACCTTGAGGCATTATTCAGTAAAGTTTGTTTTCTCCAATGCACAAAGCATATACGTCTAATATGACTAGGAAGGAAATGTATTCTAAGTGTAAGATCCAGTGTATGGAGGGAATAAAGGAACAATGTATTGCTTAGAGCACTGGAGACTACATACAAGATAAAAGGAAGCTAAGGAAGGCTCATAAACCAAGGGAAGGGAAACAAACTCCCTTGAGCTGTCTGACAAGAGTACTAGTCATACTAAGCAGGCTCTGTCTTGAGGATTGAGGCACAACACCTCTTCCTTGGAGATAAGGAATTAATATAAGAATGTAGAATAGGCACAGATTTCCACAACATAGCAAACTGGTCTTGCATTAGTATCTGGAATTTTATGACTAATGGCTGAGTTGTAAAGTCCCCCACTTCAATAGCAGTGATCATGCATATGATTGATAAGCATGAGATGGGAAGATGCACCATTCAACACAACACTGTAAGATTCCATGAAGAAATTACTTACTTATAATTTGTTCAATCATCAGGAGTTGAGGATATTTTTCCTATAGAATAATTTGGACTCCAATTTACTATATGACAGATCTAATGGCCCAGAGACAATTATTTATTAATGTAGAATTGTTTGTTAGGTGGATAAGAATATGCAGGCAAAATATGTTTATAAATTACAGAATTGAAACTTCCTGGCATGTCATTTCGTCACTACTCTAAATTCATAATCAGACACAATTAAAATATCACCATTCATTGTCTTTATCTGGATGCTTTTAAATCAGTGATACCACTTATAAATTTGACAAATCTTTCTCCAAAGGAAAACACTTATATATAAAATTTAGCAAATACTGGTTTTGAAATAAAGGATATAACTACATATTTCTTGGTATAATAATTACTTTTCGTATATGATTCCATCACTTTGGATGGAATAGTCATTTCAGAGCAACTTCTAGTCATCACCGAATGATTTTCAATCAGACTTAGTATGCAATATATTCTAATGGGAATAAGATAACATGGAGAGAGTCATTTACATTACCAATCCCACTATCCTGTATAAGAATTTTATCTTCATGTCCAACATAGTACTTACCCAAGAGACATTAACTGTGCAGAGAGGGGCTTCTCTCCTTTGATTTATTATTTACTCAAGTATAGTGTTAGATATTGTTTGTGACTTGATAAGGTATCACTACACATTACCAAGCCATTTTATTCTCCTGAAGTTTAGATTTGTAATTCTCATGTACACACCTCTTAATTTTCAATAAGATCATGCATTGATCTATAATAACAATCCCTATGTTTTAGCCTGTACACATACACAAAAACAAATATATGGTAAGTAGGCCATATAGTTTATTTGCTGCTGTTGGTTGTGATACTGTTGTTTGTTTCTCTTCTTGCTGATCCTGCGATTTTAACTCAGGGCATCAGTGCTGTCCCTGAGCTTTTTTGCTAAAGACTAGTGCTCTACCATTTAATCCACAGTTATGGATTGAAAAGTCTCACTAACTTTACTGTCAAGCCAACTTTGACCATCTGGCTTTCCAATGCTATCCTCCAGTCATGATTAACTAGGATTGTCAGCATAACCAAAGACATCCAGTGAAAAGAAGTAGTTTGGACCAAAACTTCCCTCTTCTACTATTAGCAGTTCTACAGAAATTTAGCTTATATTTAGATTTAGCTTTATATTTAGACTTAGATTTGTAGTAAGTAGTGAATTTATTTTGTAATAATTTATTTTCACCATTATTTTTTTTACAATCAGCCATTAAATCTATACACAGGAATGTCATGTACTGTACAGTACAATTTCTTCCAAGATCTTGTCTTTATTATAACATTTAGTAAAACTATTTCTTCTACACTAGTATTGCCATTCATTATTGTGACAAAATATACTAAAAGGAAACACTCAACAAGATGATTTAAGTTCTACCTCCAAAGTCTAAGCATATTAAGATGTAATACATTTTCAAAGGGTAGAAGAATTTTCTGTTTTGTTTCTAATTTGGGAAGAAGAAACCTTTGGCTCTTACTGAAGGTGACTTATACAGATCTTTTGCCTTTTGTATGCATTAGCCCTGATAAAATTTACAGAAAGAAATTTAGGAACAAACAAAACCCAAATACCAGTTCATACATTACCTTAAACTAGTGTTTGTAATGTGTGAAATTGGAAAGGAAAATATTTGCTTATATGTTGTCCAGAGTGAGTCTTTAGTTGTTAGGATATTTGGGTCATAAAGATGGCAATTTCAGGCCTATTTTAATCCATTCAACACTTTCTTTCCCTGGAAAATTGGATCATTGGCAGCTCTTTTCACAGGCTGGCTTAATGAGCACCCACTGCATCAGCTGTCTTTGGACTCCCATTTGAAGGAGAGTGCAATCAAGTTATTTAGCAACTGTGAATAAATCCTGGCACTTTTTTTCATAGGCACAGTTTTTCATTTGTCAAATAATCATTTCCTGTAATAAAAAAATCAGGGAAGAAACATACTTTTCCCCCCACTAAGTTCTCCTTTCAATAATTTCTCTTTGGCGAGCATTGTTTTTCAACAGTAAGCATGAAATACTGATGAGTTTTGTAGCAACACAGTGTGTTTCCAATTAGGTTCTTAATGAAAGGGAATTATATTCTCACAGTGATGCATACTGAAGAACAGATTTGATAATTTTTCTGGATATTTTGTAAGGAATTTTAATTGTGAAGAGATTATTGTAAAATCTTATGTACAAAACACACAGGTCCCATTGCATACTACTTTACTGATATTTCCTATTTGACCTGTAACTTTTATCTGTTATTTCAGAATATGTCACATTACACAATTTAGGACTTGCATTACTCTTGAAAAAATTTCCATCAAAATAAATAAATAAAAATGGCTACCATGACCCTCACTTTCCTACATAATGGAAGTTTTTACCTTCCATCCAGCTTTACTCTGCTCATATAAGCTTTCACCACCCACAGCGTTTGCCACCCTACTCTTTGTGATTTAATCTGCCTCAAAACCCCAATTTTAGAACCGAACTTTGGGATAAAAATGAGGAAAGACATCCTCTTCTAGGTGAAAAGGATCTCCATGCACGGATATGAATTCTGAGAGAACAAATGAGTGTTTATAAGCAAAGCAGAGAGATATCAGGTGTTTATTATTAATTATTATTATGATAATTTTATGGTGGATTTTCTGTACTCTAGGAACTCATTGTATCATGTTACATTAGAGTAGTGCTAGCACACTGATACAGCATTCAATCATTATGTGATGACTTTATTATTAGTAATTCATATTTCCATTTCCCCAGAATTTCTTGAAAAAGTCATTTGTGTTACTTCAATACATTCAGCAACTAAACAATGTTTGGGGAAAAATGATGACTTTTCTCTAAGGAACATACAGACTTGCTGTCTGTGTTTATGGTTTTAGCCTAATATGTTTCTTACTGCATTGTAATGAAGAATGATTTTATCAAGTCTTTCTTGGAACTTGTTCAGAGGCAAAAAAGAAAGGAAGAAAGAAAGAAAATATGTCCTGCAGATTCATGACAGTACTAGGTCATAATGAAAGTACTGACAGGGATGCTAATATAGCTTAGCATTTCATTGTTTGCCTAGCATGCATGAAGCCCTGGGTTCAATTCCTCAGCACCTATTAAGCATAAAAAGCCTGGAGAGGCGCTGTGGTAAGCCAGGGACAGTGTTCAGGCCCAGAGTCCAAGCCCTAGGACTGGAAAAAATAAAATAAATAAGTGAAAGTACTGGATCAACGTGGATCAACGTAAATCCAACTATTTTATTGACTATGAAAAGGCATTGATTCTGTCATTAAAATTCTATCATTCAAAAATTTAAGATGCAAGTGTGTAAGTGTACATGTGCACAAAGTATGCCTACAAAATTTGTGAGTGTATGGAAGAGAAACACAGATAGAAGAGACGTGTGTTTATAAAGAAAGAAGAGAAACAGCAAGTATAAATATTTATTGCATTCAGATATTGGAATCTTCCATATAAATTGTCTTTCCATCACACAAAACAAAACAAAACAAAAACAGAATCTTTCCTTGTTTACTCTACAATGGTTGAACATTGTATTGTCTTCTGTTTTTGCTAGTAAGTGTATGTTTATATTTATTTTTATTTGTCATTTAATATACTGTACACTAGTCTTTAGAGAAATTTGCCTGAAATATTTATTCATCTGAATTTTATTATCAAAAAAATTTAAATGCTACCAAAATTAAAAGATAACTAATGAAAAAGTTTTAGACTTTCCAAGATAAAATGTACATTACATTTGTTTTTTAGTACCAGTATTGAGGCTTAAACTCAGAACCTGGCCACTCTCTCTTAGCATTTGTGCACAATGTTGTTGCTCTATCACTTGAGACATACATCCACTTGGGGCTTTTTGCTGGTTAATTGGATATGAGTCATACAGACTTTACTTCCTGGGTCTAGCTTTGCACTGAAGTTCTCATATCTTTATCTACTGAGTAGCTTGGATTACAAATTGAATTGGAGTAACTAATGTCCAGCAACATATTGCAATTATTTATGATTATTTCTTTGTGATTTTATGATTTAAAGAATATTTGCTATATTAAATCATTCATATATAATAACAGATATTATTGGATTAGAAGTGTTCACTATAGTTGAATTAACTGGAGAAAGGATATATTATCACCCCTACTAATATTGGTATCCCTTCTTGATGTAGTCTTTCAATTAGGCCAAGAACACAACTTTCATTTTATTTTGTTTTATTTTTTTTATTTACAAATATTAATAGAACATTTTCCTCATAATATGCTTATTAAACATATTCATCCTAAAATCATTTCCTCTCAATGTCAAGTCTTCTATGAAGTCAAAATATTAACAAAATCTCTCTAATGATCATTTTTTTTGAAAATTTTGTGATTATTAATCAGAGATAAATTATGTGCTACAATGAATTTTAAATCTAAAACACCACACAAGGTTACATGTATCAGGTGCATTGTATTTGAATTATTGCTTAGTGGATGGAATTTTTATAATACATTTTGAAAATGTACTTTAAATATGAATCATACATCCAGAATTAGCCATATATGGCAACATTGTCAATTAATTTACAAAACACTTACAGGACATACATTTCAAAGTAAATTTTTATGTTAATTATTATTATCTAATTGAGAAAGTTGAGGCAAATAATATAATGTAAAAATCTATTAACAAAAATTATGTACATATAGAAATTCTGTTTTAAAAGAAAGCATATCTTAATCCTATTTTTCATTTGCTCTTCCATTTTTTACCTCTTTATTTCATTTGGACTGGAATTTGTTTCTTGGTTGACCTTCTTAATTGAGTATCTGAGATACAGTAGATTATCTCTAATCAAAGCAAAATATTCTTTTTTGACCTTGACTAGTTTACTTTACTCTCTGTAGTTATTTCTCTTGATCTGGAAAATTAAATCTAAGTAGATTCTTGGTGCCAAACAGATGCTACCTTTGGCTTGAACAGTCTTGCGTAAATTATAAAATAATAATTAATATCTGAGAGTCAGTGCCCAGAAATTATGCAGGCATATCCATTACCTCTGTACATAAACAGAATCAATTTTCATTAAAGGTGTTAATTCCACCCAGCACCACTATCAAAGCTTTGCCAATGCCTCAGTAGACATTATGGTTTATTTTCTAAATCAAGAAAACTAATTTTTCATTATTTGTTTTGATTATCTCCAATATGGCTCATCCTAATTGTGTAGAGAACAGGTGCATTTGTACTGCCAAGGAAACCAAAATAACATTCTGAATGTGAACCTTTTCTATGCCATGTGGCATAATTATTTCATAAGGATACACAGTGGGAAGTATTTTACTGATAGCACACATAATATAATTACAGGCCAAATGGGGAATAAAAAGGAAGAAGGTGAATTGCAAATCATAATTTCTAAAGGCATCATCCACCTGAATAAAAATGGATGTTAATCATTGCAACTGCATACTTTGGGGATAATAGCACACATTTTTTTGACTATATTCCTTCTCTACAATTCTTCCTTTTTGATTAAGACATACTTTAGAAGAAATTTTTTAATTTCTCCTTTAAATCTATGTTAATAACCTGGAAAATAAGTTCATATTTGCTTAATTTGAAAAAAATTGGTTGCAATATAAATATAAACTGGAAAGAGATTTTCCTAACTATGTATTACAGACAGAAATTTCAGAGAACCCAAATTAAGTATAATTATAATAATATTTGGTCTATGAAATTTTGACTACAATTCATCTCATATAATTTTTGCATTAAGGACACAAACATGCTATTTTTGTTCATATGTAAGAGATGAAAAGTATTCAAATCTTTTCTAACCAAGATAACCTATACAAAACCAAAGGCCTATGAAGCTAAGTATTTCTCAAAGTAGCAAAGTCTGAGGTCTATACCCTGTACATATATATTCCTTGGGATTGAATAACATTGCCAATAATTATGTTTTGCATGTCATTCAAGAGGCAAAAATGTTATTTAAGGCCTTTTAATGTCTTATTATATGAGTATGCTTTTTTTCTGGAAAGGCTCAATATTAAAGTTAAAAACTTCTAACTAATAAATTAATTGTATAGAAGGGCAATTATATTTTAATCATAATTATGGAATATACACATATGAAGACAAAGATGAGCAAATGGAAGTTCAGACTGAGCAGCTTATTACAGCCATCTTAACATATGTTTCAATGTTCTCTATTCCTTACAAATGGTAGCCCTGCCAGTTATGTCATTAATTAGCTAACTTGCATATTACACAGTGTATTTCATTTGGTAATTCTACACTGGATCAAATAGTAACTGCTACATACACTACTATGTGCACACTTAATAAATGAGGTGAATCAATTTGTTAGAGTTAAATATAGATACATAAAACATTAAATTGACTTGATAAAACTAAAATCCATCCAGTTACTTAATCATTGGGCTATACTGAAGGGAGCCAATTATGAACATAATCTTGATTTCTTAGGGCCTTATTTTTACAATTTATCACTTCTCAAAATTTTGTCTGCCATAATAGTGAGTACTTTTTGTTACTCTTTTCACACACCATATTATATTTAAATTGTGAACGGTATACCTCATCCCTTTAGAGTTCATCTTTAATTTCTTCTCTTGAATTCATATTTATGTTTCCCATATAGACTAAAGATTATTAATTATTTGAACATTAACTTATTAATGTATTACATATTTGAATATTAATGTAACAGTAACTTGGATTTAATTATCTTAAGATGGTTGTACTTCTAATAAATAATATTGATTTAACACATACCTAAAAATAACTTCAGACTTTCACACACGACCTAACATCAATATGAGGAATTTATCACTTCATTCTGTTTATGAGGTTGTAAAATTTTGAAGAATTATGTAAAATCCACAAGTCTACATATGGAGAGAGAACAGCACATGAGAGTTAAAAATAATGGCTAGATAGCTATCAACACAAGGCTCAGAACTTGTGGGGTTATGGTTTTGCTTAGCATTTATGTTGACATAAGAAAAATAAGTAGATGCAACTAAGAAAACAGATTCTTACTGTTAATTACCATAAAGGAAGTCCTTAAAAGAAGGTAAAGTGTTTTTGGTTGCATCAAACAATATTGTGTTTATTGCACAATCATGGATACATATACAGATGTGTATGTATGGTTATTTATATTTAAGTCTTAATTAAAATAAAATACAAAAATTGAGTGAAAAAGTAAATGAATCTTTCTTTGGGACAATCCGAAGCATCTTCTATTTGGGGCTAAAGAATGTGCAAATGTCTTTGTAACCGGATAACTTCACTTAGTATGATTTGGTTTCCCTCATTGGTAATAATTAGTATATGTCTAGGTAGTTCTAGCACGTGATCACAATAGCTCAATAACTATGTATGTATGATCACATAGGATGATGCTAAGCGAAATGAACTCCAAGATATGAAAACAAGAGATTTGACTTTGTTGTTGTTATTTCTAACACACTATGTGAAATTATTTCTTTTATCCTTTTCTCTTCCCTATGGTTAAGCCTTTGTTGTCACTGTATTTGATTTTGGTACCCTGCACATTGTATACATGATTGTCTGAATCAGAGAAGTGAAGGGGGACATCAAAATGGTGAGACAAATGGTAAATGGTGAACCAATGCAACAGCAATACTTACAAGGCAGTATGTCATTAAGTTGTAAATTAACTGTACAACTCAGAATGGGGGTAGTGGGCTGGAAGGAAGGTGGGGGAAAATGAGGGAGGAGGTAACAAGTTTGATAAGAAATGTATTCACTACCTTATACATGCAATTGTAAGCCCTCTCAGTACAGCACCTTTATATATGTGTGTGTGTGTTTACAAATTAATCAGATAATTATAAATGTTCTGAAAAAGTCAGTTAGGATCACATAGTGGACAGAGTTTGAAGAAGGTATTTTTAAAATAAAGAGCAAAGTGGTAACAGAAACCAAGGAATAAAGGAAAATCAATATTTTTTAACATAAGAAGCATCTATGCAGGAGTAATACTTCAATACAGATAGCATAATGACTATTTAGTAAATCCATAACTATAATATTAATTTACAGCACTTGCAAATGTCTTTCTCATTGTTCATTTCTCTTTCAAAGAAATCAAAATTTATACAAACTTTACTTTAGAGGAAAGTATGATGTCCAAATCCTCCTCTTACATCATATATGGAAAAAGAAGAGATATATAAAGAAACATTGAGAAAATAAAAAATAAAAAAATGTGAGTCTTCACAGTGTTGAAAATTGTGCTGTTGCATGTGATTCTTGATTCTCTTACATGTAATCTTAACTAGAAATTATTTTTCAACTAAGCACTTTTCATTGAAATATTTTAACTGTACCCACCTAGAATAAATTGAATTTAACCATTCACTCATATTAACATATGAGACCTTAATAAATGAATGTGTAAAACTGATAAATAATGATGACAGATGACAGATGTTACTGGCACTGTAAGGCTCATAAATTAGCACTTTCCTTAAAGCTCATGCCTTTGAAGATTTTGAAATGGATCCTTAGCTGTAAATATGTTGTAGAAAGTGTATTTAAAACCATGAAATCATGATGAAAAATAAAGGATTTGAGAAATGGAAAATCAACAAGAAAATTGAATGATTGAAGGTGTTAGGATAGATACTTTAATACTGAAATCATTTTAACAAATGGAAGTTTGTTAAACTGGTCATGAATTATATTCATTCATGGTAGTTCACTGGGAAATACCATCAGAGAAGATGAGGAAGGGAGAGAAATCAAGGGATATGTAAAACATAAAGGAAAGATCCTGGCCGTTGCACTTTAAAAACAAAACAAAACAAAACATTGGGAAATGAGGACAATCAAGATAAGGTTTGACTTTTGAAAGATAAATTTACTTGCAACATTAAAGCTATTTTGACCAGGCATCTGTGTAGACACGTAACAAAAAGTTAAAAAATGAAACAAAACAAAAAAAAGATCAACAACAATAAAAACTGCTAAAGAAGGTAAGACAGAAGGGCACTGATGGCTCACGTCTGTAATCCTAGCTACTAAGGAGGCAGAGATCTGAAGATTGTGGTTCAAAGCTAGCACAGGCAGGAATGTCCAAGAGAGTCTCACCTCAAATTCACCTCGAGAAAAGCAAAAGTGATTGTGTGGTAGAGCATTAGCCTTCGGCATAGCCCAGAGACAGTAATCAAGCCTTGAGTTCCAGCCTGAAGGGGGGAGGGAGACAGAGACAGAGAGAGATAGAATACTATATTCATATAATTTTTAAGGAGGTACAAAAATGCTATTGGATTATTGATTTTTTATAGGAAAATATAAATTATTTTACCATTGGGGATGAATTTAGATTGACAACACGTGAATGCTACTCTGTCATATTAAATGTGAAATGATTTTGTGGTATCTGTAGAAAAATATATAGTTAACCAAGCTGTAATGCAGTTACTGAGGGAAGCCAGGAGAAAAAAGGGTTTAAGTTCATCTCAGAAAAGGCTCACCATATTTATGTGGCAATGGCAATTAGATATCAGTTATTTTCTCAAGTAAAAACAAAGTGCTGAAAATACAGACTTTAGCATTAATTGATAGTTTTTTTCTATATTAGAAATTCTGAAGTGTTTCGACTTTGAACGTTTCAAAATATCTGAATTTAGTTTAATGTAACATGTATCATTTCTATAATTTATGCCATATGAATAATTCTAAGTAATAAATAAACATTTGAGAAGAAAACGTTTCTACGCATACCATTAGCTGAATATGATAAAATACCCATTATATTAAGATTATATTTTCCACGGTGAGACAAAAGATAAAGGGCAGACCAATGCAACAGTGATACTTACAGGACAATTTGTTGGAAATTGATGAAACAACTGGTGTGGGGGGGATTAGGGGGTGGCAAAAGTGGGAGGAAAATGAGGTATGGAGTAACAAGTTTGAAAATAAATATACTCACTACATTATGTATGTAACTGTAACACCCTTCAAAATAAAAATAATTTAAAATATATTATATTTTTTAGATTTAAATATGTTCTCAGATTTAGAATTTTAATTAAAATATTGTGATTCATACCTTTATGAATATTTGTCCAATATATAATGCTGCTAATATAATTATGCATACTTGTGATTATAGGTAACATAATATATAATTCCTTATAAAATATTATTTCAGAATTATGTTGAAGAATCGAGTTATAACTTAGGAGATAATTGAACAAAATATTTAATCATAAAAATACTTTAGAGCGGTTAGGAAGAGTGATAGTGGTATTAGAATGAAATATATTTTAAACATCCATTCAAATTTACCTGAATCTCAGTATAACAAAAAGATGCTAATAAGAATGAAACTAAAAAAACACTCGAATTGTCAGGGTGGACATGATTATAGGCAAGTTTAATTAATCCTCGATGCATAGGAATTGTACAGAGGAGAATTGTGGTTTAATACTAATTCTGGGGGAAAATAACCTAAATCATAGGAACCAGAGTGTCGGGCAAAGTTGAATTACCTATGTACAAGCACAAATATCTGAGCTCAAACCCTAATACCACAGAAGAAGTAAACTATCTCTGTGTAATAACATATATATGTATTTTAATTACTATCATTTTATACACATGTGTTGATAAAGCTAGAAGTAAAACATGGACACTGTATAATTAGTTCACACATAAAGGAATATAAATTAGAAAAAGAAATTCCAATCATAAAAAAAAAAAACAAAATAAATCACTTAGAAAATGCATTGGGGAGTAGTCTGACAACAGTGTTAAACATTCTTTCTTACCAGAACCATAAACGTTTCTGGCAGTGAGACTGTACGAGGAGACCCAGCAACTACAAGGCAATTTCTGGATGGCCTATCATTGCCAACATCTCGATTGACCTCCCCTCATGGTACCCTAAGGGTAACTTTATGAGGTGAGTCTCTCTGAAGCATTTTATTCCATATACATCACGATCTAAATCTCTTCCTGCTGAGTGTAAACCATTGAACCATGCTTTACTTATGTTGTCCTCTGGTGCATTTTACTCTTGGAAAGTCTACAATAATTCATTTTTTCTTTTTTAAAGCCCCAAAGTGCCGGGCAATACTTTAGAGTGGCCTCTGTAGTTCTACTTTTGCAATGAACATCAATCAAAACTTGTACACATTCATGCACTTTTCCCTCCATAGCTGGCCAAACAGCAGGCTGAAAATACAAATCAAATAGTAAAGAAAAAGGCATGATTTTAAGGTGGATTTTTTAATAGAATTGACAGCCTTTAAATGCAGTTTCATTGCTTCCTTCTTCTATCCTTCCTTCTCCATTTTCATTTTGCTTTATAAATGTTTGATTTCAAAGAGTAATCTACTTTATCTAAAATTGCAATTTGCTTTACATATCTTAATATCATCCAAAAGAAAACAATGTGTATGTAGCCAAAGTTGACTGATAAGATAATTGTAGAATTATTTAAGTACACAAGAATGTCATAGCACATTTTTGTATAAAGAATAATTATAAATACTACTCATATACCTATATCAGTATTTCAAACTGTTAACGTGAAGATCAATCTGTTAGTTTTTCATGAATATTTAAAATCTTCTGATCAAGATTATAAAATTTTTACAATCTTTGGATTGATGTCCCTGTTCCTAGGTCACTTGGTGAGTCACAGAATGTCACCATGTGGTGCATGCAAATCCATAATGCAATGGGAAACAGCGCAAAGAGGAGTACATAAATTACAAAAAGCAACCATCTGTAAATTCAGGAAGCTAAAATGATGTCAAGTACAGATTGTGAAATTAGGCATTCTTACTCATTCAACAGACACCTGAATACTTAGAGATAAGTACGCTTATGCCTTCTATTTAGAAGAGAGGAAATTTATAGCATATTATACAAATAAATCATGTAAATTTTCTGAGACAGCAAAGATGACTGGTGTGAAAGATGTGTGATTTAAGAAACTAAAGATACATGATCAAGAAGTTTTAAGAGGAATTAAAAAGGGGGTGACAATAATGAAAGAAGTAAAGAAGGGAGAAGCCTGAAGAGGAGGAAGTGAAAGAAAAAAAAAAAACAGAAGAATGTGAATGTAATTAAATAAAACACAATCTTGAAACATATGCCAAGAGGCCCAAAATTAAATAATAATCATAGATTTCTTAAAATAATACGACATTCTAACCTTGTAACCCTGATCTTAGAAGTACATACACACACACACACACACACACACACACACACACACACATTTTGGAAGACACAGAAGCTACATTAATACAAAACAGAGAAATATAAAGGAGAAAGATAAATATAGACACTGTCTACTGAACTATATTGTTTTGAGGTGCTTTTCTATCTAGCAATCTTAATAAAATTAAAAGTTTTACATCCTAAATTGAAGTGTAAACAAATATATATTTTCAAATAACTTTTATAATTTATTATTTTAAAAATTTGTTGCGGGTTAGGAGTTATAATCTATATAAATATGTGGTCTGTTGTGTTTTCATACTTTGAAAACACAAAACATAAATTATCTGCTTCATTTTGTTAATATTTTTTGCAATTTCAGCTTTGCAACTAGGCTCATAAACAAATGCTACCTGATCAACATTAAGAAGAGTTCAATACACTTACACAATCTTTGTCCATCTTATAACACAGAATTGTATAAGGGCTACTAAAAACGTTTGATCTTCTAAACTCACTTTCAGTAGGTAAGCCTATGTTTCAAACAACAGTAAACAAATCTAGTGTAAAAGCCTCAAAATATTTTCTAATTCAAAATAATGTAATATTCTAAGTAAATCATACTCTCTTTATGTTTTTTCAACCATAGTATGACTCTTAAATTTTCTATACACATGAACAGAGTAAATCTCACATTTATAATATGTGGATATGTACTGCACTTTTTAGTCCTGAAATTACTAATTGTGTGAGACCTACTGTAAAAAGTTAGGTAAACTATTTTTTGTAAATTCTGAAACTGTCTCATTACATTTTAATATTTAATTGCAATAGGAGCTTTTTCTATAGAAAAATATATCTGAATTTTAGTTCTGCTTATATTATTTTAATTGTTAAGGTATTGAGGAAATTATACAACCTGTCTATATTCATTTCTTCCTTTGTACAATTAAGAAAATATTAAAATCTACATGGAAATGTTCCTATGACAATTACATATTTTGATATACAAAAGTTTTCCTATAACCTTGTTTGAGATATCGATAATGTTTTTGTTAAGTACACATTTTTACAATCATTATAAATATCATTTATACAGTATACTCTTCTTTCCTACATCTTAGATTAAATGGCTGACATTTTATTATCTGGAAACTTCCCATTCTTTTTTTCCTCTAGGACAACTATTTCTAACTCTACTTTAGTTTCATTTCTCTGTGGAGATATGTTACTCTTACAATGAACAAACCATCACAGCCATTTGTCCTAAAATACAAATCAAAATAACCTACCATGTTAGTCATCCTGAAGATCAAGTGTCTGCTCTACATGCATCGGATCCAAGGAGGTTGCAGTCACTTTTGACCACAGTGTCTTGTCAATTTGATGAGTTTTTTATGGACACTCTGCCCAGGCACAGACAAGTTAATTATTTCTTTTGCGTAGCTCAAAAAAAAAAAAAAAAAAAAGACACTATACTATAGGAGTTGATTGCCCAGTGGCTCACACCTGCAATCCTAGCCACTCAGGAGACTGAGATTTGAGAATCAAAGTTTCAAGCAAAGCCAGGCAGGAAAGTTGGTGAGATTCTTATCCCCAATAAATTACTCAGAAATAGCAGAAAGTTGCACTGTGGCCTAAGTGGTAGAGCACTATCCTTGAGCAAAAGAACATGGACAATGCCCAGGCTCAGAATTTAAGCCCAGGACTGGTCGTGTGTGTGTGTGTGTGTGTGTGTGTGTGTGTGTATACACCCATATGTATATATACATATACATATATATGTATATATGAATACATGATGTACATATATACATATATAAATGTATGTAAATATACATATATATGGAACAAGTACAGTTTGTAATAAAAATTGAGAGTATTTGGGGTATTTCAGAATAATATACAAGAGAAATCTAAACTGGTATTTTCAAATTGTGGCTACCATCGTCTGTTTTATCACCTTTGTGTTTTATTCTTCTATCGTGTTGAGAATATATTTCCTCTCTGATCAAAATTCTCCTAAGCATTTAATTTAATGACAATTTCAGCCCAACTTCCAAAATCTTATCATCTGATCCCTGATTGAAATTACTCTTTTATCTGTGGATGTATCTAAAACTCCCTAAGGTTTCCGTGGATAATGGTAGGTCAGAAATAGAATAGGAATTATAAGCCTTGTGTTCGAAAGAATGAAAATAGAAATTGATAATTAATCTCTTCACCTTCCAAGTTCTGAAATCCAATTGGAAAACTGTTTTCTTTTCCTTTATGTCTAAGGAAAACCTTTGCTTCCCAAGCAGCTCCAGTGCTGATACCTTGGTGTTCCTTATGAGTCAGCTCTTCAGGAAACAAAACAAAACAAAAAGACATGTGTGTTTGCTATTGAATAGCTTTGGTCAGCATCTTAACTGCTAAAACAGTTTTCAGATTGTGACACCTTTCTTTCATTTTGTAACCTCCCTCTCTCTCTTTCAGCCAATATGATAGTAATGCTGTCAAAATAATTTTCTCAAGAACTCTGTGAGACGTTATGGAATTCAAGGGAATGCAATTGATTAGATGCAATGACAATCCTTTTGGGGAAAAATTTTTTTTTCTCCACTTTTGTTTTTCTTAGATGGCTGAGACACTGTCTTCCTGCTTCCTAAGTTACTTGGAAGAGTTCACAATTTCATATGTATTTACAAACTGTGTGTGTGCCCTCTGCACTTTTCAACATTCTGAAGTTTAGTGGAAAGTGGTGAAATATCTTCTTTCACTTGTATTTTTGCTGGCCTGGTTCTAAACTCACAGCCTCATGAATGCAAGGCCAGCTCTCTACCACTTGAATCACACCCCTCTACAATCTTTTGGTGCTCAGATTGTTTTTTTTAGATAGAGCCATCCTGACATACAACACAATATTCACAGTCATATAACACAATATTCACACATCTCTCTTATAAGTAGCTATGATTAGAGGGATGTGGTACCACTTCTCGTTTGTTTTTGAGATGGAGTCTTGCTTTCTTTCTGGAATAGCCTCATTGTGATCCTCCACTGTACTTCCTGAGTACCTGGGATTATAGGTGTGTGTCACCATGCACGACACAATTTTTTTTTTCCTCCTTCTCTTTCTAGTCTGTTTTTCCTCAACTGTCGTCTCCCAATTTGACAATTTTTGGCTTTATTTTCAAAATCACTTTATTTCAGTCTGTGTGTGAACATATATATGCACTTATTATCACAAATATGTATGCAAACACTTATTTATATAAAAGAGTTATATTTAATTTTGAGTATTACATGAATTCTACATACTTATCTATACCAGGGACCATCCAAAAATATTCTTGTAAATCCAGTAGAGGCTCACGACTATCTAATTAAATACTCAGGAAGCTCATATACAATCACAGAAGCCAGTTCACAAAGGAAAGCACATTTTGTCTCCAGTTAAACACCGGAAGCCAGAATTAGAAATGGTCCTGTGGTTCAATGGATAGAGCACTAGCCTCAAACATAAAATAAACAAATAATTTCCTTAAAATACTGAAACCTTTATAACACTGTATATTTCAAGTGTTTTTCATGCTCTAAAATAAGGGAGAAAACCGAAAAAAATGATAAAGACATCAGAGTTTAATTGCACAGTGTTTAATTGCACAAGTGTGTAGGTTGAACATTGCTACACAAAATCTCCCCATTTAGATTACATACTTACATATCATATGTATGCTTACATTTGTATACAGTTGTGGTATTGAAAGTGTGCTTCAAAATATCACTCATCAAATTGGACATAACCACTAATTAAAATAAGATATTATTTTAAAAGTTAACAAGAAATAATTCATACTACACAAATAAATTATGGAGAAAATGTAGCTTTAAATAGACTTCTACACTTCAGTGAATAGATAAATTGTTTAGATTACACTCTGTACTGGTACAGCTTGAGCAAACCATCACCAATTTATAGATTTTGTATACAAGTTTGGGGAAAAAAAAAACAAAACACCCTCTGGTAGCTTTCAACATTTCGCTAATTTTGTGAAGGCAAATAAGACAAGCTAGTAGGAAAATATTGCAGATTCCAGACTACCTTTCCATTTTCAGCTTTGGTATGATCTCATTGGGATTCTACAAATGACATTCCTTATTTGGTCTGGATTAATTTTATTTGTTATAAAGACTTTGTTTTGCATTATCTTTAACAATTGTACAAAGGAGTTTCCATTTAACAGTCTAGGAATACACTGCATTTTGACCACTGCCATCCTTTCAGTATTCTCACTGTGCCTCCCCTCCCTTGGATGAACTTCTGGATGGTGTACACCAAGGAGAGATACTGAGCAGAGGTCACATATTTGGAGGAAGAACGTGGAATGTATGCCTCTTACCTAGCCACAATGGGTTCCTCGTTACATTTCCCATGCTTTTTCTTCGCAGCAAGCCATTGCTAAAACCGTTGTTGAAACACACGCTCAGTTTTCCAGACTTTGAACAACCAATGTCACCGCACTCCACTTGAAAGGCATCTGTACCAGTCAGTTGGCATTCTGCCTAGGAAATCTGAGTGGCAGCTCTGTAGGGTGGCATACGGTGCTCATTGTAACTCAGCACCAGTAAGGCATCAACTATACTTCAGAGAGCTTAGTTTTGATTTCCAATCCTCCTAGTCATCTAACTACTGCCTTCCATTTTCCTCAGCAGTCGGGCTATTTTGCACTTCATATTTCACAACATTAAGGGTTCTCACTTTTCAATTATTTAAATAATAACCAAAACTCTAGTTAAACATGTGTTTTTTTATGATACTGCTATTTATATAGATGACTGGAACCTGAAAACAGAGGTGAGCAGAGACCTGGGACATGCGACACAAGTATGAGGAGAATCATATTCACACTGCACAGAGGAGCCCCAAATTCCGATTTTGCGGTGATCAGCTCAGTTCTTGCAGTCTTCTGCATTCTGCAAATAGGGGAAGGGGAGATGACCTATTCTTCATTCTAACTCCTCTCCGAAAAAAGAGTTTTGTTGCATATGTGTGACCCCAGGAATACTTGTATGTGATTTCTCTTATTTAACAGCACACACATATCACTTCCATCTCTTGCAGATTTGAAAAACAAAGCAAAGCACCAAAACAAAGCTCATCAAATGTGGAGAATTGCTTGGGTTACATAACCCCAGCCTGTCAGTCAAAACTGGAAGTGTCCCGAACCCCATTCTTGGAGAATAAAGGGCAAAACTAACCCAAACCTTCCAGCTCCCAAATGGCTGCTTGGCTTGAGCCTGACATTGCCCTTCACAGAGCCGTTTCCATTTCTATCAGCTGATGCTTCAGCACACTTCATGTCTCTCCAAACAGTTCTTCCATGGTGACTTCCGATGAGAACCAGACTGGATCTCATCCCACTGGTGACACTGTCATCATTATTTTTATAACCAAAAATCATCTATGACCTTAGTTATACATCTTATTCTAGATTGTGTGATACTGCGATGGAGAGTATATGAGCCCAACTAACCAGATTCTACTCACAGTGAAGCATATATGTTCGTAAGTTTCTATTTGAGACCTAACTAGATTTCAAATATAAATTCTAGGAGATATTAATTCTGAGATTATTTTTGAGGGGGGTTCTTCAAAAGTCTCCATCAAAGCAAAAGTCTCCATCAGAGCAAGCCTACCTGTAAAAATGTTTTAACTTAAATTCTTTAATATTTTGATTCTGTTGAGCCAGAGTCCTCCACTGATTATCTATCTGAGTTAGTTTTTAATTAGTCCACAGACTAACAGGTTGAATTTTGCAGCAATTTACATTATTTTCATGGCAAAATGATGGATCCCACCATAACTTAATAAGTCCTAGAAATCTTGACATGAAAAGAACTATATGCTATTAAGTAAAAAACAGAGTTATTCAAATCTCCCCAGCACTTAAAGTCATTTAAGACTAATACAGAATATAATATACATATATTTTTTTCCTTCAAAAAGTTATAGAGTGCATGATTGTGGAAGATATCCAGGACAGCATTAGGAAACACATTTTCATCTGGAGTGATTATTGTCCTTCCATGGTATTACAGTTTCTTCCAAATTGAAATTATCATCAGGCTAGAAAAAAATATGCTAAAAAGAAAAAAAAAAACAGTAAAAGGAGAGAAGATCAAAACCAGGAAGTGAGAGAAAGAAAAATAAACAAGAACATAATGCATGTTAAATAAACAAAGTAATTTTGAATGGAAATTTTTAACATATTTAAAACCTATTTTCTCCACACCATTCTGTGTGACATGATTCTGAGACTGCAGTAGTTTCCATAAAATGCAATATATGACATATGTATTGACATTGCTAGTAGGAAAGTTAATGAGGTTATTTGTATCATCTAATGATTGACTCTGCTTATTTAGTTAGGATATTCAAAGTAATTTTCACAGTATATTTTTATTTTGATGTAATGGGAATAGATTTTCGAGATTTCATATCAGACTAAGTTCTTTAACCAGACCAGTGAAGTTTAAAGAGATGAGTTAAGTCAGCTTTCTTCCATCTCATAAACATGGCTTGTTACCTAGGTGGTCCAGAGATTATTGTACAAATAATTTCATTTCCACATTCTCATCAGTCTTCTCTGAAACACTTGTGATGGTATTGATTTCTGTCAAGGAATAGGGGTTCTGGAAATATTTCTTTTTTTTTTTTTTTTTTTTTTTTTTTTTGCCAGTCCTGGGGCTTGGTCTCAGGGCCTGAGCACTGTCCCTGGCTTCTTTTTGTTCAAGGATAGCACTCTGCCACTTGAGCCACAGCGCCACTTCTGGCCATTTTCTGTATATGTGGTGCTGGGGAATCGAACCCAGGGCCTCATGTATATGAGGCAGGCACTCTTGCCACTAGGCCATATCCCCAGCCCCTCTGGAAATATTTCTTAAACTGTAGTTCCATGTGAATCTCAAGGTCTATGGTAATGCTCTGTGAAGTGAAGTATAATAAACTTGAAGAAAGTTACTTATTCTTTTAATTGAAAAAAAGATAAATATAAAACATATAGACTGAGTATACATACAATGATATAAATGCATAGACTAATAGTATATAAAGTGATATTATATAAAATTATGAAAAATTGTATAGGTATTCACATTTTATTTTATTAAAAAACAGTTCAGTAATTCTCAAAATCTGTGTTTGAGAATGAAAATATTTTCTTCAAAGTAAATATTTTAAAATATTTATCACCTCATTCTTATACTGCAAGAATCTGAATGAACATGGAACTGAACAAAAAGATGAAAATTAAACTTTTATTATATTTTTAAAAACAAGTAGCAAACTTTAAATTATTAAATAAGTATTAATCTATAAATAAATTTAGCCCAAACTATGAATTAACATATTTAAATACCCAGGTAATGATTTTGATGCTTCATTTTTCAGTATAATTTTTATAAGAGATTAAAACTTGCATTCTTGGTTACTTTAATTACCATTATTTCCACATTAATTGACATTTCCTATTATGTTTTTATAAACACATTTGTTGTCACTGTAATCAGATGACATACAAGCTATTCATTGTTTGTGTTTCTAAGCTTTCATTATTTTAAATGTTAATTATTAATATCATTACAAAATGAACCTTTCCACATTAATATCAATTCATTTAATATCCCTAAATGCAACTTTAAGAAGGCCGATTTTCAATGTAGATAATTTATCTTAAACAGTTCACCTAATTGAATTATAACAACTGCTTTGTGATTTTCTTCTTGCCTTCTTGTCCTTTTAATGGGATTCTTAATCAACCTTTTCCAATAGTACCATGAAACATGATTTGATGTCAACTTTACCAGAATTTTACAGCTAGTATGACAAATCAGAAATTATATCTCTGGTCACAATGTATTTTCCAGTCCTCACCTCTTTCATTTTATTCAGGTGTCTCAATTCAGCTTTTACTCCAATTACATGTCAGCAGAAGTAAGTGGAGTCATTTTTGGCTTGTGTGGCCCAGATAATTTTACTTCAAAAATCTCCAGACAAGGTGAAATAATGTTTACTATAATTTATCAATATAAATGTTATAATTACCTGTATTTCTTTCATTTTCTTGTTTTACCTGGAAAAAAAAAACTATCCTTCCAATATAAAAAAAAACAAAAAAATGATCACATTTTATTCTATTTTTGGAACATTACCAATTTATCGATGATCAATGGTCAGTACACAATGTTAATTAATAAGAAAAAGAGTTAAACTAAATCTTTGTTAGTTCCGACATGTTAATTTTGAAAAGAACATAGCAGGTAATTTCTTCTTTTAGGATAAAATGTAAAAATGTACAAAATAGTATTTTTAAAATGCAGTAAAGGGGGGTGGTGGAATGGGGCCTTGTGGTAGAGTGCTGCCTAGCATGCATGAAGTTCTGGGTTCGATTCCTCAGCACCAGATAAACAGAAAAAGCTGGAAGTGGCACTATGGCTCAAGTTGTAGAGTGCTGGCCTTGAGCAAAAAGAAGTCAGGGACAGTGCTTTAAGCCCCAGGACTCGCAAAAAGAAAAGCAATAAAAGTAAATTTTCATGAAGTCAATTTTATTTAGAAAAATAAAGTGATTAGGCATCGCCTTCATTATGTCTCTGTGGTATTTCTGTCTTGCAAATTACAAATACTTTTTTTACTCTGATAGGTATACCATTTCCACTCTATCACCAGTGAGATTTTCTGGCTATGATTCTTTACATATATGAATCCCCATCATAAAAAGAAATATAATTGACATCATTTTATTAATATGTTAAGTATGAGAACTATTTCTCTATTTGAAAATATACATTAACAATTTAAAATAACTACCTCTACACTAAAATTCTTCAGAAGGAAACATTGTCAATCTAGATTCTTCAATTATGTTTCTTATTTAAGCCTGTATTTCATATATATTAATATTCAGAGATAATGATGCAACCCAGTATTTCTTCACATTAATAAGGATGGTAAATAACATATGTTATCACATACATACATAACTCAGAACAAAACTTGTGGATATCTAAAACAAAGAGGGGAAAACTCCATAATTGTTGACAAGAAGGCCATTATTCCAAAGCAGCTTGTTTATATCAAATGCTGAGTGGTAACTGAATGTCTCTAATCTAGCCAAAATTTAGTTTCAATGTGCAGAAACAATGAGAAAACCTTCCCCCTTGTCGGTATGGAAATTTGCTACAGATGCACACTTATGCCTGTGTTGGGAGTACTCAGCAAATACTCACATAAATAGTGAATCATAAGTGTCTAACAAGTGCAGCAGTTAGCACAGTAAACCCCAGAGGAGATAACTTTTTTTTTTCCATAAGGAGCCATTCTCATTGAAAATCAGCTCTTATTAATTCCCTAAACATAAACTAAGATGACAGAGTGTCAACAAATAGAAGGTTGGACCATAAAACTGAATGAGTAGAAAAGGAATCCAGCTTCCTGAAAGATTCGAAGTTAATCATGTTCTAAATATTAACAGAGAAAATTCTGCCATTGGCCAGGATAATGTTCTAAATTTTACGAGATCACTTGTTGACAGTAGCTATTAAAGGTAGAAGTGTGTGTGTGTGTGTGTGTGTGTGTGTGCGCACATTTGGCTGTTTATTTGGGTGTGTATGTGCCTGTGCCAAAACTTAAGAAAATTTATGAGTGTGATTTTTAATCCCCTGGCTTATAAAATCCCCTGAGTAGAGTTGGAGAGCAGAACTATAGAATTACAGCAGACACAATTATAGTGCAGACACTAGCATGCAAGCACAGTAGATGGAAATAGCTCTGTCAAAGGGGCTGTGGCTTTGATTTGTAAGACAAAATTGTCATGAACAGAACGAAGTGAGCAGAAGGATTCTACATGAACTGTTAGCAAGACTCCTATTGAACACAAATATCTTTTTTTGAAAATTTATTTTATTAATTAAATTTTGTGATAAGGTGTTGTGCAAAAGAGGTACAGTTACATAATAAGGCCGTGAGTACATTTCTTGTGAAATCTTACACCCTCGTTTTTCTTTCCCTTCCCTAGGTCAGGTAGGCATATATACAATATCCAGAGTACCAAAATTATATACAGTAATCACATGGGGTACACCAAAGGAAATTCACCTAGAACTTTAAATATAACATCAGCAATAGAATCCTCCTGTGTCCTTCTCTTGGAGTTTTTTTTTTTTGCTTATCCTTGTCTTATATGATCATGTGTGTAGGGAGCCAACAGAGACCATTATCTCAAGGGCGTGCAAGGTCATGGCTCAGGGAACCAACAACAAAGTTCATCCTGACCTCTGGCTATCTTGTTATCTCAAGGACATTCAAGGACATGGCCTTCTTGAAGGACAGCACTAATCTGGAGATGTTTTATTATGTCCACAAGAGTCTGTTTTATGTAAACCATTCAAACTTATCTTGTTTTACTGCCTTTTGTTACCAACTTCAGGGCCTTCTTGTTTTCTTAAACTTTAGTTAATCCTATGCCTCTCCTTGGTTCCTAAACTGTATATAAGCTGGCAGTTAAGAATAAACGAGGCTGCAGTCTTGAGTTAGTCTTGAGCTGCAGACCTCCGGAACCCTGTCTTTTGTCTTTTGTCTCTTGTCTTGTATCTTTCTTTTTCTTTAATCCTCGCCCCCTCAATCAGGATTCCCTTTCATTGCCGGCTGGCTCCCGCACATGTGTACATAGCTGTTGAGCTATTGTGATCCACTGATAGGTCTATTCTAGACCTTTTTATGTTTAGTAGTTGTTTGGTTTTAGATACATAATGTAAGGCTGCTGACACAAACTTGTGGAAATACCATTTGAAAAGAAGTTTGTTGTTTTGCAGACCTGGTCTCTACTTCCAACCCCCCCCCCACCCCAATAGTCATATATGAAGGAGGACGTGCCCCTTTGTTCTCTGTGTCTAGGCTTGTCTCAGTCAACATTATTTTAAACACAAATATCTTCATCCATAGGATGAAGGTACCCTAAGGGTACCATGGTGTACCATAAAGGTACCCTAAACCATGAAATGTCCAGAGACTAAATCATTAAATAAAGATAAACAAATTAATACACCAGCAAAAATGAGGTGGCCTGCCATCTCAATCCTATAGCTCTGCCAGTGATAATCACATTCAACTTACAGCCACAAGTACCAAAGATTCACATCATGTGACCAAGGTAAAAATCTAAGATAATGTACTTACAGATTTCTTTCTTTTTTTTTTTTTTTTTTTGCCTTTTGTGTTTTGGTACTGTGGATTGAACCCAGGATGTTGCACTTGCTAGGCAAGCACTTTGCCACTGAGCTACATCCCAGCCCTTCTTACAGACTTTTAAAATAAACTCTACATTTCTGTAGATTAATTTTTGACCATTTGCCATGAAGTATGGAGAGAGTCAAGAAAAAAGTACCCAATGTAATGCGACATCTTATTTGGAAGCCTTAGTAAGTTTCAGAATGTAAAGTCTAGTAAAAGAAAAGTGAGACACACTAAAGAATGGTAATTATCTATCCATAAATTCAGGTAAACACATTCATAAAACACATGTGGTCAGTATTTTGCAAAGCGAGACAGAGAGAGAGACTGGTAAATGTGTAAAAGTCACTTGGTGATTATTTAATTTATTTGTATTTACTTCATATATTTTCCATTTAGTCATTTTCCTATTATCTTGGATTTTCCCTTGATTTTAAGTAATCTTATAAATATAAAATACATTTTTATTGATTTATATCTTTAAAGTTAGGGTAATTATTTAGCGGTCAAAAGAGTTGCTTTAGACATTTTATGAATTTTCCAATAGGAAATGAAATTTCTATGGTTCTAATATGCATGTAAATGTAAGTGATGTGTTACATATGTTCATTGAAAAAGACTAGTTTAAGAAAATAAAAACATCATATACATGAATTTTATTAAATTTCCCTAAATAAAATGCAGATACTGTAATTATTTTCAGTTTGTAAGCAAATATGTGTCATGAACAGAACAAAATATGGTAAGCATAAGCACTGTAAAAAATAAGTCCATAATAGAAACCCCAGGGGACCCTCTAGGATTTAGTGGTAAAATTTCAAATAGAAGAGCAAAACTAACCACAAATAACCAATATTTGATAGCATCTTCCATAAATAAACAATATAAATCAAAAGACCTGAAATAGCATATTATTTAAAGCACTGTGATGTGTAGTTGTGCAGGCTTCTTTAAACTTTTACTTAGGAATGAAATTCAATATAATGTTTTACACTTGTGTAAACTCTGAGATATTTTGTAGTCTGTCTTAATTAAAAATATATATATAGCTCCTATATATATCCAATAAAATGAAAGAGTTGGAGGTCAGAAAATCAACAAGAACACATTTTAATAAAATACACATGTATTCTTAGAATTACTTTCAACATATAAAAGAATAACCACTCTGGGACTCTTATTCTCCCAGTATTAAAGGATGGACAATGCAAGATCAAGGAAGAGCTCAGCGAGTCCTGGCTGGAGCTGTCTCCTGGTTCATGGACAGCACGGCGATTTAGTGCTTTGTGGCCACTTCCGTAGTGAAGAGACAGCGCTTCTCACTGTGCATTAGGATCCTGCTACCCTGTTTCCTTCCTAAGGCTCCATCGTCATGATTCAGTCATTCCTCAAGGTTCTTACCTTCCCAAACCATCGCCTCAGGTGTTAGAATATAAAGATAGAGGGCTGGGGATATGGCCTAGTGGTAAGAATGCTTGCCTCGTATACATGAGGCCCTGGATTCGATTCCTCAGCACCACATATACAGGAAATGGCCAGAAGTGGTGCTGTGGCTCAAGTGGCAGAGTGCTAGCCTTGAGCAAAAAAGAAGACAGTTACAGTGTCCAGGCCCTGAGTTCACGGCCTAGGACAGGCAAGAAAAAAAAGAATATAAAGATAGAAATGTGAACACAATGTAGATTTTTATACCATAATATCTTCTCAAAGCAGTAACAGAACAATTGTCCTTGTTTTAAAGTGATATTTTAAACAACATTAAAATCTGCATAGTATTCAAGAAAATAATAGGAACTATGAATGTATTTAAGCAACTTGTTTATATTACTAAAATTTTGCCTAACTACTGGAAACTAAATACAATTCACTTTAAGTGTTATGAATAATTGGAGTAGATATGTTGTAAACTGTATTGATGTCCTGAAAGGAAGATGAGGAAAATTAAAATTTTTAAATACATAAAACACTAAAAAACAATAAAAATGTTTTTATGTCAAAACAAAACTGCAATGATTTTGCCTGGTAATTAAAGTATATGAGGGTTAATTAAAAACATAGAGTCTTAGAAATTAAATATGAAAGAAACATAAGAACCCAAATAATTATTTAAATAATTATTTAACTTAGGAAAGAGATCAAATTACAATACAGTAAGAAATTGATGGAAATTAGAGGAGTAATGAATTGTTATTCTATAAAACAAGTTCGATCTACACAAACATACTTCATTTTAATAATCTCTATTCTACTTTGTGAATATTCTATGTATTACCAAACTACAGATTTTAGTTTTGCTATACAAAAAACATAAAATTAGGTTTGTGAGCCTCATGTTGAGGAAGACCCTTGATAACATTATGTTTTAATGGCAAGCGCTCTCATTTTCCTCTACTGCACACTTCAGTAATGTCCAAATTCATGTCATTAGAGATCTGCTGTGGTGGCATCTGATCAGTCAGCTTTGCCCCTTCCCTCTTTCTGTCCTTCCCTCCATTCCTCTCTCTGGCATAAGGATTTTTATTATTTATTTCCTTTTCTAAAAAAATAAATATTAGTTTTAAAATCGAGGCTTTCTATTTGGATTTGTTCTGTAACTGGTCTTGTACATCCTCACCACCTCAGTCATTTTATTTGTTTGTTTGGGGTTATTTTACCTAGCGCTGGTCTACGACCAAGATCCTTATTGTATTGCTTCCCAAATAGCTGTGATTTTGAACATATGTGATACTGCATTGCTCTTGATCCTTGAGAAAGAGACTTAATAACTTACCCCTGTGCTATTCAAATCACATTTTGTTAAAACCATTTTCTACCTTCTAAGAAGCTGGGATTACCAGCAAGATCCACCCTGCCTAGTCAATTAAATACTATTTTTTGATACAACAACATTGAAAGCTTTCCAACTAATAGCTCAACAATGGAGCTCAACAATGAATAGCTCAACAATGTAAAAGTTCAAATACACCTTTTATTTTGGATGAAAAGCTAGAAATGGGTAAGCCTAGGTTGAAAGGTGTTTAAAAAATGATATTGATGGGCTGGGGATATAGCCTAGTGGCAAGAGTGCCTGCCTCGGATACACGAGGCCCTAGGTTCGATTCCCCAGCACCACATATACAGAAAAAAACGGCCAGAAGTGGCGCTGTGGCTCAAGTGGCAGAGTGCTAGCCTTGAGTGGGAAGAAGCCAGGGACAGTGCTCAGGCCCTGAGTCCAAGGCCCAGGACTGGCCAAAAAAAAAAAAATATATATATATATATATATATATTGACTAAAAGATAGCTTCATTGTGTCAGCCCAGCTATAAATTAGAGAATTAGTTACTACGGTTATAAATTAGCAAACAGAAAACCCACCAGTATTTTTGCTAATGCACAAGTGATTAGTGGTCCTTTTAAAATACAAACCAGGACAGCCATCATGTCCACTTAAGAGAGATTCGCTTTCTAGAAAATATCATTTAATTCTAGATTTCTCAGATGTGATGATGATGAAGAATATAAATTGAAGTTACTTGTCATTCTTTTTTTGAGGTTAGAGGAGAGAAGTCATTTTCATCAGATCAAATTGCTTGGTGAATTAAGATCTTATGTAGAATCTGCAGCAAATTGCACAGAACATCAAGCTAAGATCCTAATGAGGGTAGTGACTTCGTTAAGCAAACACATTTTGAGTGTACATAAAACTGAAACATGTTAGAAATAAATACCCATTAGGAAATGAATAGCTAGAGAGGAGAAGCCAATGGCCAACTTCAATGTTGGGCTGAATTTTGTTTTAGTGAGTTCCAACTTCTAAGTTAACACTGATACTTATATTTTTTCAAATGTTAAGACTGAAAAAGTATTGAATATTAGGTAGCCTATGCTTTATGAGTGAAGTAACAAAGCGTGTGCATGTAGCATAGCTTATAGAGGAAATTTTAGCACACTGTTGACACCTACTGTTCAGAAATAAAGATTCTTATAAAATACAATTGCTCTTTGAGCATGCATCTGGTCACACAGGGTGATGCTTTACAGTGAGATAAACACTATTTTCATAGTTACTAATGTCACATCCATTCTGCAGCCCATGATTAAGAAAAAATGCATTTTTAGCTTTTATTAGTTAATGAGGGGTTCTTGGAAATCTTTGGTTTTCACACAAAGTGTCTCTTAAGACAAATCTGAGCAAAATAAATTGAAAATATCCTGAAAACATTCACCAGCCTATACACCACTAAAAAAATTATGATTTACAAAAGGTCACAATATTATCATTAATAAGAGATTGGAAGATTTCTGCCATAATGGATGGTTTTGAGGGATTCAGCCTTCATTGGTGGAGTAGTTCCTGCAGAATTGGTGGAAATGTCAAAAGGAAATAGATGTGTAGCCTGAGGCAAGGACTAAATTGCTGCAATTTCATAATAAAACTTGGATGAAAGTTGCTTCTTATGTATAAGCGAAGAAAATAGTTTCCTGAGGTAAATTCTACTGCTATTGAAGATGTTTCCATGCAGACATGTGAAAAGGCAACAAACGATTTAAAATATTACATAACTCTTGTTCATAAGACAGTAGCTGCTTTTGGAAGAAATGGCTCCAGTTTTTAAAGAAGTTCTGCCATAGGTCAATAAAGTTAAAACACATTCCGTACTAGAGATATTTTTTTTTTCAAAAAAAAACAAAAAAGGGCAAATGAATCAATGTTGGAAGCTTTATCATTGTCATCTTTTAGGAAATTACAAGAGACACTGCAATTCCAGTAACAATCACCCTCATCACTCAGCAGCCATTCCAAATAAGACATTTAAGCAGCTAAATGGTTCCACTTCCTATTCAAACAGACTATCATTACCATTATGATTTTTTTTTTCTTTTCGTTAATAGTAGGCCTTGAACTCAGGACCTTGGTCTCTTGCTGTTTCTTGACGGAACTAGTATTCTACCAATAAAATCAGGTCCCAAGCTTATTTTCTTATTGTATAGTTTGGAATGGAGTCTCTTGGACGTTTCGGCATTGGTTGACAATGAAATATGATCCTCCAAGTCTTACCTTTCTGAGGAGCTAGGATAACATATGGAGAAATACGTTTGCTTTTTCAATAATACAATATTCTTAGGTGAGAGAATTGTACTGTTTTTAAAATAAGTGCTGGGCCAAAAGCTATGATAACATAGAAACATAATTTTATTCACATAGATAACAACTTTTGACTTTTTATTTCAATGTTTATTTTCTCAGTCTAGAATAGAACTTGTAAAATTTCAAAACTAAAAGAATAATTGAACCAAATATTATTTTAATACACTAAAAATTGAGCTCCATAAGTGAACAGTACACTATTATATAAGTAACATGTGTTATTTATATTAATTCTACAGAAATTAAAAATCAAAATTTAGTATACATATTAATACTAGTAAGCTAATGATATACAAATACATGTACACACAATCTATACAACAGTTTCCATAATGTTTTAAAACACCAGATATCCCTCATAGAAATTGTAACTGCTTTGTGTAAATACTTAAATATAATAAAATATAATTAAAAGATAAAACAAAGGAGATAAAGACTATAATAAACAGTGTTAATATCATACTTTAGAGCTAGTTTATTTTTTTCTTTATTGTCAAAGTGTAGTACAGAGGGGTTACAGATTCATATGTAAGGCAGTGAGTACATTTCTAGATCAACTTGTTACCTCCTCCCTCATTTTTATATATCCCTTGTAAATAAAGCTGGAAGAAACTATACATGGCCAGAAGTATAAATGTATCAATTACAAAATATAGTTTAAATGTTGTAAAAATAGTTTAAAAAATATAAACTAGGCAATCTTATGAAATGATACTTATTAGTTTTGCCTAAATAAGGAATAGTATTTTATCATGAATTATGTTTACATCTTGTTCCTGTGTTATTTACTGGATTTGCATATAAAAAATATGGAAATTAATATAGGCCTGTGATTAACTTGCCTTTCTAGGAAATGAAATACCAAATGAAGTGATATATGATATACCTACATGCATATATATACATATACTAATCCATAAATTTCATTGAATTGCATAATGTATAATTTTAGACTATATACTGTATACATATAACACACACAAGTACACACATACATACACACAAACACATTTCAGAGCCATTAGCCAGATAATGGATAGAGAGTATCTCACTTCTAGAGTAATGATGCAATGAGTAGAAGACTTCAGATCTTCATATGAGGTGCTCATTATATTTCATTTGTTTATGACCTCAGCAGAACAATTGCTTATAATCCTACGGTTTCATTTTTAGGAAATATCCACATTCTAGAATTTTACATTCACGCTAAAGTGATAGATTACAAGACACAAACCAAAAAATCCAACAGAAAACAAAACAAAACTAACCAGAAACTCCCAAAATAATTCATAAACGAACAGAAGGATACAGTATCCACTATCAAATGTATTTTAGTAGTAGTTCAAAATATTCTTATAAATCTTATGACTGTGTACTAGAATTCTATGAAATAGTCAAAGAATCTTTTAAGTCTTAATTTTGTACAATTTTGTACAAAAAACAATTTCAAATATTGTTTTGCATCAAAAATTCTCAGTGATGTACCCCTGTGAGAGGGATACATAAAATATGCAACATATATATTTATTAAAATATACATACATATATAAATTGAGGTCATATAGGGATGTATGAGTATGTGAGTATGTGTGTGTATGATTTGTGAATCAAGTAATTTTTGTATGTATACAAAGAAGGTGCAAAAGACCTCAGGAATACACTAGCAAGCAGAATTCAATGACATATGAAAAGAAAACTGTTCACCATGATCAAACTGTGTGAATATCTTTAAATCTGTACTACTTTACATTTGTTACTTACTTTGCTTAGCTAATTAACAGAATGTACTCTGTAAATATGTTTCAGTAAATCAATAACAAAGTAAATGCATTTTTATAAATAAAACTCTCAGCCAGGCAGCAGTAGTTCATACCAGGAATCCTAGCCACTCATCCGGCTGAGATCTGATCCAGTCTGAAGCCAGCTCTATAAGACTCTTATTCCAATTAACCAGCATAATTCTGGAAGTGGATATGTGGGTCAATTGGTGAAGAGCTAGCCTTGAGCAAAAGAGGCTCTGGTACAGCACCCACGCTCTGAGTTCAATCTCCAGCACTTGCATCAACAAAGTAAGAAAACTAAACACTCAAAATAACAAAAGAGGAATTATATTTATGTGTTTTTGCCAAGGATGCAATCCTATATATAATGTTTACATTTATGGTTATATGTATTTAACATATAGATGGAATTGTAAAATAAAATATCAAATGACCTATGATACAGGTTAAGACTTACTACCTTAATACAAATTCAAAATTACTTAAATTGGAAATTCAAGTAATTTGTATTCTTCTAAACCTCCTCTAACAATATGAAAATTAGCCAATTTTCTCTTTTATCTCTATGTGTTATTAACAGATTAATTGAGTTATTTTAAATGACATCAGGATTTGGATTGTTTAATAGTAGACAAGATAATAATTTAAAATCTTGGTGATTTATACTGAAAATTTTTCTTAGACTTAATAATTAATTGTTGAAAAGGTTCAATCTTTTCTTAGATAGAACAGTGAAGATATTTTAAAAATGATTCAACAGTGATAATAAAGACTACAGATTTGGTAGACACTGTCTACCGTGTCTCTGTACAATTTCCACTTTGTTTGCATCAAGAATATTACTATTACTTAAAGGTAATTACTTAATTTCCTATTTCAAAAATATAAAGAAGTCAATGTTTCTTAAAAAGTGAAGGCAAAGTAAATTGGAAGAGAGAAAAAAGAAATAGGGAAACCTTTAAACTGGTAGGAATAAGATGGACTAATTAATCAATTAAATCTGGTAGAAAGACACAGATATAAAATAATAGTTTAATAAGACTGATGTCGTTTGGACACAAATTGCAATGTAGCTTGAAAATTATTTATAGTAATGAAAGAAGAAGATGGATAGATGCACACGTGTGTGATAAAATATAACACTGAAAATTTTCCAAAACAAGTCAAAAAACTGATCAGAACTAGCACCAAAGGATTATATAATTATAACTGGCATACACAGAGAGAGATGAATGTCATAAATAATGAAACAGAACTGTGAATCTTCCTAACAAATTTAAATTTTACTTTCATGCTGACTGTAATTTCATGTTCAAAATGCACAAAAAGCATAGGTTTATCTGGAGGAAAATATTGCAATGTTTACAATGATAAGAAATTTATATTGAATGTTCTTATAATAATTACAATTAAATGCTATAAAAATTAAATAACAATAACAATTAAATGCTGTAAAGAAATTATCTTCATTGATTAATATATTTTTCAGCATATCCAGATGTTTGAAATAAAGAAAAAACAATTAGATAGATTAAATTTGTAAATAATCTATGAAAAACTTGGTTAGGCAAGAGAAAAAAACTATATAAAATTTGCAAATATATTGAAATAGTTGGATTGAGATACTATATAAAGAACACATGTCATGTAATAATATAATAAATGCATGCAATTAGATATATAGCACATAATAGTATAATAAATACAAAAATTATGTTATCAGATCAACATTTAAATACAAAACAAGTGCAACATCAGAAAATAATTTTGAATCTATGACTTTTTCTATAGCTTACAGGGCTAGCCAAATGCTAAGCAAAATGCAAGAATAGTATTAATAATTTCATCCATGAATATGAGTCATGATAAATTAGGGAGACTGGGTCATTATAATCAAAAATGAACAGTGATACTTATAAAACAATGTGTTGTAAACTGTGCAACTTGGAACAGAGGGTAATTGAGGAGGAGTGAAGGTAGGAGAAAAATGAGGGAGGAGGTAAGAAGTTTGTCAAGAAATGTATTCACGACCTTACATGTGTAACTGTAACCCCTCTCTACATCAACTTGATAATAAAATCAAATTTAAAAATATTAGAAAAAAGAATATTCTTATTGTACAGAAGATGGCAATCTGAGCAATCTGAGATGATTTGCCAAAAGTTACCAAAAAAAGATTTTATAAAAGAACTCTGAGAACTGGACAAGCATATCTTGAATAAAAGCACATCTACTGAGAAGGACAATTGGAGAAATAACTCAGAAGGTTGCCAAAATGCTTACAAAGAAATAGACATGACAATGTTCCAGATTTAATAAAACTGATCGGACTTACTGTATCTCTCTAAGTTCAATAAGGTACAAAGTTTATACCAAAAATGTTTAGAAATAATAGAACAAGCAGTTCTTAAGAAAATGTTAAGGCAATCTCTGTCCCCATATTACTTTCTGTGTTATACTGGAAGCAGATATTTATAGAATGACTACTTGCTGTTTCATCTGCCTACTCTTTACCATGAGTTTTATTCTTTTTTTTTTTTTTTTTTTTTTTTTTTTTGGCCAGTCCTGGGCCTTGGACTCAGGGCCTGAGCACTGTCCCTGGCTTCTTCCCGCTCAAGGCTAGCACTCTGCCACTTGAGCCACAGCGCCGCTTCTGGCCGTTTTTTTCTGTATATGTGGTGCTGGGGAATCGAACCTAGGGCCTCGTGTATCCGAGGCAGGCACTCTTGCCACTAGGCTATATCCCCAGCCCATGAGTTTTATTCTTGTTTGCTCAATAGATCCTACTACCCCAGGTTAACAAATTCTCTTTACTCAGGTTCCCTCAAGGCTAATCCTGAATCTGTTTTCTACATCCAAGGACAGGGAAGTTCCTTCTCTTTTGAGAATTTCAGCTCTGCATCAACCTCCCAATGACAGGCAGTCTATTATTCCTGTCATGTTACTCCTTCAATTTTATTCTGATTATAGAGCTCAGGTTTGACATATGTAAAGCTTTCCTCAAATTTTTGTCAGTTGTACCACCCAGGAAATGTCTTTCTCATAGACCATGAAACTATCATAAATGCATACTCAGAGAGGTCTCAATCCAAGTCAGGACACTGAGACTTCCAGTGCCTGTTAACTAAAACTGATAGCTTGGTCACAGATGGAAACATCTGCAAACTTCAGAAATTCAGTTTTTGTTGTAGTTGTTGTTGTTTTCTTCATAGTCAAGCTTCTGACTCGCTTTTCTGTCAACATTCTGCAGAACAGTTTTATTTGCCTTGGTACCTGGTGACTCTCTCTCTCTCTCTCTCTCTCTCTCTCTCTCTCTCTCTCTCTCTCTCTCTCTCTAAATTCAGTTGTCACTCCAATAGCAGTAGTCTTTTTTTAATTTATTTATTAATTGAACACAAATTTTTTTGACAAGGTGTTGTGCAAAAAGGGTACAGTTACATAGTAGGGCAGTGTGTACATTTCTTGTGATATCTTAAGCCCTGCTTTTCTTTCCCTTCTCTAGGTCAGGTAGACATATGCACAATATACAATGTATCAAGAACATATGAAGTAGCCACATGGCCAAGCCCAAGAAAATTCGCCTAGGGCTTTAAATGTGATGTTGATATTAGACAATATGTCGACAGTAGTGTTATATGAAGGTACATACATAGCTTTTGAGCTATTGTATTCCACTGAGAGGTCAATTTTTGACCTTTATATGTTGAGTAGTTGTTTGGTTTTAGTTACATACTGTTGGGTCGCTGCCCCAATCCTGTGGGAAATACCATTTGACAAGCAGTTTTTGGTTTCACAGACCTGGTCTCTACTGTCTCTCCATCTCCCTTTCTTAACAGTCATATATCAGGGAGATCATGCCCCTTTGTTTTCTGTGTTCTAGACTTGTCTCACTCAACATTATTTGTTCAAGTTCTGACAATTTCCCTGAGAATAACAATATTTCACCATTCCTAATCTCTATGTAGTATTCCATTGTGTATAGGTACCAGATTTTTTTGGATCCATTCTTCTGTGGAGGGGCATCTGGTTTGTTTCCATATTTTGGCTATTGTGAATTGTGCCATGATAAACATGGAAATACAAATGTCTTTTTGATATCTTGGGACTTAATAGCATTAGTCTTCAATAAAGACTTTAAAATCATTTTAACTTTGTCAAGGATAATTTTTATTTTAGAATTAAGGTTTAAAAGTAAAGAAGACATAATCTATCATTTCTAGCACACACAATACACACACACATACACATACCACCACCACCACCAATACCATCACCATCATCACCACCACCACCAGAAAAGCAAAAAACAATCACAGTAACATTATACACACATCAAATCACGTCTTCATTAATTTAAAACCATTAGAGTAAGATCATCGGATCCACACTAAGAAAAAATAATAAAGGAAACACGATGGAATAAGATGAGAAAATATGGTAATAATTTCTAAAAATGAGAGTGATCACAGGACATATTTTTAAAGCATCTAGTAAACACAAGTAGAATTAAAGAAGCCTAAAGGAAAGAAAAAATAATTATTTTACTTATAGTTTCTTTGACTTATATAACCTATATAATACTGAGGACTAAAATCTGAGTGATTCAATTTCTCTAAAATGCAGAAAAAGGAAAGCAAGGTTATATTAAGAAGAAATACAAAGCCAGGTGAGGTAGGACAATCTTATTATACCTTGTTTGAATGCTTAGATTAAGATGATTGAGGCCCATTAGAAAAGAAAAGCTAGTAAGATCCTAAACCAGAATATTAGAAGGGTTTTGTAATGTGTGCCTATAATCCAATCAACGTGGGAAACAGCTGAGAGGACTGGAACCTGAAGGCAATACAAGGAAAAATATAAGACCTTCTCTGAAAATTAAAAGCACAAAGGGCTGCAGGTGGTCCTAGAAATCCAGCACTTGCCTAGCAAGCAGGAACCTGTGAGTGCAAACAGCTTTACCACACAAAGGAAGCACATTGGAAGTCTACAGTATACTACTTTGTAAACTAAATGGTGATACGGATCAGCTGAATGGATAGAGAATAGAATGCCATATAATACAAGGGAATGTTCTAAAATGTGCTTAAAGAAGATGAAGAGACAGCAAAAGTCCTTTAAGAAGTTTCCAGTAAAACACACAAATACCCACACCCACACCCCCCACACACATCCCCCCCACAAACACACATACAGATGATTGTATGTATTGTTATACTCTGGAGTGTACTATGTACAGAATATACTTGTCCCCTGTCTTGAGACCAGGATGACTTGTAAATATATTTTTTACACTTATTCTGATATTCAGAACATTAAACTGGAGGTATGCCAGTACATGACCAAGCATATTTGTCCATATCATGTTTGACTCTATCAATCTGAGAAAAATACACTTATGATATTGTAAGTGCACTTTCCAAAGTGGTAAAAGTATATAAAATGTAATTAAAGACTGAATTTATTAAAGATAGCATATTATCCAGAGGGTGCAATTATTAAACCATACTCTTAGTTTGCTAAATGCATCCAGTATCTGTGAACGAACTCCTCAACATGGCCTTGAAACACTGGCACAGAGTATTAACTGAAGGCTGGCTTAAAAAATGTCAAATATATCTGTTTGTTCTTAGTAACAAGCACAGTTATAGACTGCTTGAATTATTGAATTATTTGATTTTGTAAGAAGTGTGTGAACATTTATACTGGGAAATAAATCATGTGTCTTTCTTCATTGGACAATTCCTACATCCTATGCAATATTTTCATGACATATTCCATTAACTTTCATAGGCTTTTGAATTACTTCACCGATATTCTTATTACAATCACAAAATCTGTAAGTTATTTAAAATCCACAGAGCATGATTTAGTGAAGAACATGCTATGTGAAGGACTGTTGTCAAGGATGGATGTTGCAAATATACCCCGAGTAAAGAAATCATTTGGTGAAATTAAATTAAAAAATTGCAAATATGTCATGTCCATTATTAAATATGTAATTTTAAATCATGCCTATGTATTTTAAATGTTAAAGTAAATTATAATAAGACCTGCTATATTTATATATTTACCTTTTATTCGTGTTGGTTTTCTAATTATTATGTTAAGTATAGCTGTACAAAGGAGTTATCATTTAACATCTAGAGGAGTACAATATAACTTAACATTGTCTCCCCTTTGAACATTCTCACTCATCCCTCCCTTAGTTACTCTTTCCCTCACTCTTCTTAATGTTTTTAGGATACATATTGCATTCTTTACTACATTCTCTTCCTCTTATCTTCCTCATTTGTTCACATGTTTCTCCATGATCTCATGCCAAATTTTTGAGCATTCACTTTTGGATGTTTTATTTTGCTGAACTTTGACTTTGCCTTTCTAAGTAATATATTTACATAGTTTTGTTTCTCTGAAATATTTTGAATGTTTTTGAAGGTTATTACAAATTACAAATACCCAATGCAAGTAGAACTTGTGTGTATGTAAAGACAGAATATCTGTAAGTTTTAAATGTATGAATGGGTTCATAAATGAGTATTTATGTATGAGACTCTACATAGAACATCACTATTTTTTTTCCAAATTTACGTAGTTGCCTAAGAATGTAATGAACTTTACTGCAGTTAGAAATTTATTTCTTTAAAAGATTATCTTTGCATAACTTAAATTAGACCTAAAATGGTGTTATTCAGTTTTAATTAAAATTATTGATCAAATATTTTTATATTGCAGTGGTTTTAATTCTAAGACTAAGTAGTATTTATTTTCTTTTCTCTTGTTTATAGCAGTAATATTAAAAACTCAATATTATATTTCCAGTTTATGAGGTTTCTAAAATCTAGTTAATAAGAACATTTATTTGAACAAATCATTTTCACACAATTGGTTATATTTATAATTCAGCGAGCTCTGTTGTTTGTTCAAAATTTTTCTTATGGATGACATCTTTGGAAACTGAAAAACAAACATATAAGTTGCTATTTTCTCCACCTTGCCCTTCTCTTTGGATTTGGATATAATGCTTAGATTTTTTTTAAAGCAATTAATGAAAGACAGAAAAAGCTATGGTTCAGTTAATATTTAAGTAGATTATGTTTTAATTATCAAAGTGTATTTTTTGAGAATTTCCTCTTTTTTATTTTAGTGATCAAGTTGTGTAAGTATTTATAAAATAAGAGTAGGATGGAAATTATACTTTAAGAAAATAAACAACTTCTTGATTATTTGTTCAGAACCTATAACTTTAAAGACCTTCATGTTTCTCTAACTTCATGCGTCAGTCGCTACAGTGACTTTGGAAATCACCTTCATTACATTTTCATTGATCCATAAAGATTTAATTGCTCCATATGTTGCAAATTCACTGCTAACTGAAGTGTAATCAGTAGTTTGCATTTTGTGATTAGCATATTTCCTTGGGAATATTTCATTAATGTTTTAAAATAATCAAGTACTATTTTCTTAATGGTCAATCATTCTCTTCACTCAGTGTTTCATGGTCAGCATCATAATGTTCTACCCCAGGTCATGATCAAGGTCCTCAGAAAACAATTCAGTCACACAATTCTGTAAGTTATCTTTAACCGAGCCAAGTTAATTATATGGTAATTTTTCTGAATTAAACTAAAAACAATACTCCCATAAACTAATATTTCTAACTTACACAATTTTTATAAAGACTTTTGTCACTTTCATATTTTTCCTCGTATTTAGTGAGAAAATGAACATCATAATACTTATAAGGCAAATATGATTGCCAGTTTATTTGCAATTTCCAAAAAGGATAACTTGGTGTAAAGTCCATTTTATTAACTATCTTCCACACAGAGGGATGCCATTTTATTTTTCGTATAGTGTGAAGATTCTAATTGAGCAGTATTCTATTGGGTGGGGGGGGGGGGGGGACGGGGCTTGTTCCTGGCTTCCCCTCAAAGCCTGGATGTTGTCTCTAAGAATTTTGCTCAAGACTAGTTTTTTTCCACTTGAATCCTCTCCACTTCCACCTTTATGAAATGCCATTGGAGATAAGAAACTCATGGACGTTCCTGCCTAGGCTGACTTTGAACCCTCTAAACCTCAATTCTCAACTTCCTGAGTAGCTAGATTTATAGGCATGAACCACCTGTGCATGGCAAATGTTTACATATTTTTTATCATAGAGCCTTAGATAGCGTCACCAGATGAACACTAGCAAGTTTGGTGTTAGACAAAACTTTGCAAAATATCACTAAATCAATAATTTTAAACTAACAAGCAAAGCAGTTTTGGCATCATGAAAAATAACCATAGTCCATGCTATACAGCTGTCCACATAGAACCTGCTCATTACAAAATTATGTCTGACTACACATTTGAAAGAGCTGCATGGATAAGGCGTTTTTTAAAAATGGAATTTTATCCCCTAAGATATAGTAAAACTATTTTGCTGATACTCTGCACCAATAGGTAAAATATCTAACTCTCAGAAATGAAGGTTCCAAGTAGGACAGTACATTCTCAATAAAATTAGAAGTAAATTACATGAGAATGTGACCTTTCCCAAAACGACAACAACAACACACAATTAAGACTTTAGATCAAATATGCTAGTTTATTGATAAGGAATGACTGGTTTAGGAGCCATGTGTAAGGTTTCATTAAACATCTAAGTATAAATAATGATGAGTGTGGAGGTGGGAATATGGCCTAGTTGTAGAGTTGCTTGCCTTACATACATTAAGCCCTAGAATCGATTCCACAATATCTCATATATATAAAAAGCCAGAAGTGGTGCTGTGGCTCAAGAGGTAGAGTTCTAGCCTTGAGCAAAAAGAAGCCAGGGATAGTACTCAGCCCCTGAGTCCAAACCGCAGGACAGGCAAAAATAAATGATGATGATGATGATGATGATGACGATGATGATGATGATGATGATGATGGAAGTTTGCTTTAACATATTGTTCTATTTCAAGGCTAGAACTAGCACAGGAAAATAAGTTTGCCCTACACCTTTACAATATAAAGCACAAGATACTTGTGGTCATATATTCTGATTATCATTTGATTTGAGAGATGATATTGCAAAGAGATGATATTGAGAGTGGCACTTCTCCATGGACCAATTTTCTCAAATTAAATATCCCAATTTTAGTGTAGAAACACCTGGAGGATGTTTTTCACACTTGAAAGTGAAAGAAAAAAAAAGCTGGATTTCTCATGTTTTGTCTCTGAAGGATCTCTCCCTGTAGCATGTAAGTGTGAACGTGTTAGATGTCCCTTACTTCACAGTTACTGACTTAAGCAGGAGACAAGCACTGAAAAAAAAATGGAGGGGGTAATTCTAGATCAAACGTGGCAATTCATTTTCTCCACCATATTTTTTTGTGGTGCAATTGTCATTCATTTGTGAAGTTCAAGGAAAATTAATTGCTGTGATTTCTTTTTTTTTCCCAAAAATTGATGGGGTTTTTTTGAGAATAATAAGGATTTTAGTGCCCACATGCAAAAATTCCAATGACTTTAGATAAATGAAAAACAGTAAGCTCTATGTAGATACTTTTGTATCTTTGACTGTCCAGCTGTATAGAAGACTTCTTCATGGCTGCCTTAGCATTTCAGTAATTTGATATCTACTGAATCTAGTACTAAAAAATTTGGGTATATATTCTGATTTGGTTCTTCAACTTCCATTTTTGTAGTAATTTGTTAGAATCTGCATACGTAAGAGATGCGGGAAACTAACCTTAATTATGCAGGATAGGTACATAGTCAAGCTAAAAATGTAATATCTCCAGCATGGGATTTTAATCATATGGAATTAAAGGTAGTCATCAAAAATATTGGCTGACTTTTATACAATTAGAAATAAAGGCAAGAAATTCATGTATCAGATATTTATTGAAGTGGTGCTTCCCAATCATGTGTGTATCCCTCACAGTACAGGAAGAGGTGGGCCTGGGAAGAGTGAATTAAGTCCTAGCTTACAGTGAGGCTGAGTTGGCTATGTTAGACAACTGAGTAGTCCAACAGAGGTATGGCATGATCTAGAATGGTTGGTTAAAAAAAGGATATTAAGACATTCAATTGAAGAATTGTGAAAATTTAACCTCATCCCTGATTCATATCAGTTTATCCCAGAAAACAAAGGGAAAATTGAAAAGACACCAAGTAGATTTTTCTAAGTAGAGGGAATCCGGTAGGCTGCGGTGGATCTTACAGTATAGTGTTTTACTCTCCAAAATGGTAGAAACATTCATAACTCCTGCTTTGGGGAATAAGACTTATATGTAAATCAACACACGGTTCTCCTCTATTCTTATATAGACAAAGGAAATACAAAGGATAAAACCATATTTTATTACCTAAGACCATTTTGCAAGACAGTACACACTAGAAGATTTTTATTACACATACAGATTGCAGTAGGCTGTATACTAAATCTTAAATGTAGACTCATAGCCCCAAATTAGGAAGATCTTTGAAAAGAAGACATTTTTAAATCAATAATATTATTTAATGATGTTTAGGTGAACATTTTCTAAAACTAATATGACGTCAGGAAGATAAAATGTAAAAGAATATTTTGAGTGTGCATGTGTGTATGTGTGCATGCATAATATAAATGCATGGGAAATATATATACTAGAATCTATAGAATTATGTCAACATATACCAATATCATGATAGAGTACTATAAAATTTATATATTACTAAAAGTTTATATACTAGATTACTAAAAGTATTTATCTACTAGAATCTACAGACCTATATCAATATACACCTATATCTTAATATGTTGCTAAAAAAGTTACACCAACATAAAAGTTATACAATTTCTACACATTAGAATTGTTCTGCTTTTTTTGTTTGCTTTATTTTCTAAAATATGACCATGCATATTTAATCATCAAAATGAAAGAAAGAAGAAAAACATGTAGGTTTTCTTTTTTTTATTTTTGGAGAATTGTTTTGGTAAATAAAATTATTTTCTCATCCTTTAATTTTCCTGTGCCCTTAACAAGAATTGAGATTAGAAAGTAGAAAGCAAGATTACATCTTCTGCCATAGAAGTCAGAAATATATATATATATATATAATGATTTAAAGAAAGCTTATCACTATTTTAACATTTATTTTTCATACATAAACGTTTAAATTTTGACAACAGTTACATGAATGAACTATTTCAAACCTTATACTTTTGTTGCTCATGAAAAGTATAATAAATTTTAAATCAAGTTACCATAATCAATAGAAAAATGTTACCTTCAAACAAGAATTCCTTAATGCAGTTAGTAAGAAATGAAGATAACATGTCATTTTTGAAAGCAATATGTGTCACTCTTCTATAATTCTAAACCTAATCTCGCTCTTCCCTTTCTCCCCTGTCAAATACGCATGCTCACACTTTAGCGCACGCGCGTGCACACACACACAAACACAGAATATATTTTTTTAATTTTCTAATTCTGAAATTTTATACACTTTCTTCAGAACTACCGCAAATGAGAATCTACTGTGCATGTACTAATAGGATGACATTCTCCATGTAAAATGTTTATGATACCCACCTTCTCTGAATAAATGTGCTAGCTTCACTAATTTCCCAGTCTGTGTCACAGTCAGAAAAATGGCAGGTGGTATCCTGCTCCGTGCTGCACTTGAATAACAAATCTACATAAGCACAGTAAGAAAACTCATTACCCAACAACATATGTGGACACATCATTTTGGGTCGCCATATGCTTCTGAGACACATATAAAATAATTATCACGGCTAGCTCCAGATAGTGTCATGTGTGTTTCATCAAGCTGTAGCTAGGAGGCTTAATTATGCCATCATCCTCCATTCCTTTTATGTCTCTTCCATCTCAAATCACTTAGTTCTCATTAACATTGCTAGTTTTATTTTTTACAAATAGTCTTTTTCCTTGATCCTAAGCCCTGGAGAAATGAAAGAATGTGTTAGTTACTTATCCTTAAACCATAACTTTAATGTATTACTCTCTTAGTTATTTTATTGGAAGTTATTTTCTTCTGGAAAAATGTTTTTGTAAATGTAATTTTCTCTTCTGGATATTTCTAAATAAGTCCTATATTATTGAGTTGTGTGAAACCATTCTTTCTTTTTTTTCTGTAATAGATACTTATGAAGGCATCCAAAGTCTACTTAAACCATGGAATTAAACAACTTTAATGGATACATAACCACACACACATACACACAGTCTCACACACACAGTCACACACACACACACACAAACACACGCACAAAAAAATTCATTCCCCAGCACTGATAAACACATATACATAATCTATTTTTAATTGCATATGTATTTGATTTCCTGCTAGCCTATGTTCTCTGTTCAGTGATGATGGTAGATGAAAACATTGGAAAGAAAGAAAAGAGAGAGACAGAGAGAGACAGAGAAAAGAAAGAAAGAAAGAAAGAGAGAGAGAAGGAGAAAGGAGGGAGGGAGGAAGGAAAGAAAGAAATGAGAGAGAAAGAAAGGAAGAGAGAATAAGAAAGACAAAAAGAAAATGAAAAGAAGCATGAAGAAGGCAAAAAATTAAACAAAAAAACAAAGGTATGGTGACCAGACTACAGTAAAATGGTAACTCTTGTTAATTGTTATATCAACTAATGCACCTACTATGTAAATCAATAAGGGAGTCCCTTACAAAACTGAAAGATGAGCAAATGCAGTTATAATTTACAATATATATTTTTTTTAAAAAAAAGGAGGGGGACCTAAGAAACGAGAGATGGGTAGGGTTTCAAAAGATTGGGTAGCACTGTGAAAAAGGTGATTCTGAACAAGATACATTGTATTCAGAAATTGACATGTTGAATTGAAGCTTGTTTGTACAACTACTGAAAAAAAGTAAATCTTTGTTGTTTTTTGATTTGTCTTGAGGTATGACAAGAAATGTTCTCATTAACATATGTATTTGAGTGTAACCCCTCTCTATATCACCATGACAATAAAATTAAATAAGTAAATAAGATATACTGCAATACATTTGTGGGTATGTATTCAAATAGGTAAATTCAAGCAAGTAAATACTTTAATTGCAGAAATATAAACTCTACTAGAATCATAGCACATAAAGATTAGTCTGAGCTCTGTGTGTGTGTGTGTGTGTGTGTGTGTGTGTGTGTGTGTGTGTGTTGGGTGCATGCAGAAGAGATGAGGTAATTGGAGAAAAAAGAGGAGAATAAACGGGAAAGCCAAAGAAGAAAAGAACAGAAAGTAATACCATTAAGATGATATTTGATCATCGGCTTTTAAATCATTAAGAGAAATGGATTGGTATGAATTTAAAAATACAGAAGATGTTTCATGGGTATTAACATACTTATCAATTCTCATTACATATGTATGAGTTAAACATGTTAATGACTATTATTCTGTTTTTACTATTTTTACAGTTATTGCCTCAGATTATTGCCCAAGATATGAGAGAAAAGACTAATGAAATGTTATTTTTAAGCATTTAAAATTGATTCCTGATATTTCACTAATTAGATAAAAAAATATCTGTCCATATGTCTGTCAGTGTCTGTTTCTCTCTCTCTCTCTCTCTCTCTCTGTGTGTGTGTGTGTGTGTGTGTGTGTGTGTGTGTTTTCAACACTTTTCTGGCTCTTATTTTGCTCATTAACCAAATGAGCTCTCCCTCCAGATGAAGAATTTCCTATTTGCCTCTTTTTCATGATGCGGTGTAGATACTATAACCATTCAGAATATCAACTTTCAAATTTTTATTGATATTATGACTTTTAATTTGTTGAGTTCCTGCACCTGCTTCCTTCTATGAACTTTGATGTGTACGTGGTTGATGTTGTTATACAAATTGATGTATTCACAGATTTTATTGGTATGGGCTGGGAATGTGGCTTAGCAGGAAGCCCTGGGTTTGATTCCTCAGCACCACATAAACAGAAACTACTGGAGGTAGAATGCTAACCTTGAGAAAAAAATAAGACTCAGCGTGGAAAATGAGTTATTTTTCTCTCTCCCGCCATTATTATTTATAATTTTTACAGTGTCTTGCCATGTGTCACAGGCTGGCCGTGAAATCTCTGTGTAGCCCAAGTCACGCTTTCATTTGCCATCAGTTTGGGCCTCCTGTGCTCTTGTAACTAGCATTTGACCCACAACATCCAGCCATCCGCACACACGAGCAAAAAGCTGCTTCCATTTTTTGAAAACGATTGATTTAAAATTCAGACATGAAATAAATTTTGTCTTATCAATTTTATATTCTAAGTGAAAGATTGATTTATGTAATTAATCCATGAGAATTTCTGTGCTGTATTTACATGAAATATCTTAATTGCTTCTCAGTTTTTTCTTGAAATATATCTTTATGAATTTCTAAGTCTCACTCTTTCAAAAATGTTTTGCATATGATGCACAAAAACATCTGATAGAATCCCCCTTGCTTGCCTGTTAATGACATTTTGAGAACCTATATTAAAAAACAAAAACAAACAAACAAACAAACAAACAGGGGCTGGGAATATGGCCTAGTGGCAAGAGTGCTTGACTCCTATACATGAAGCCCTGGGTTCAATTCCCCAGCACCACATATATAGAAAATGGCCAGAGGTGGCACTGTGGCTCAAGTGGTAGAGTGCTAGTCTTGAGCAAAAAGAAGCCAGGGGCAGTGCTCAGGCCCTGAGTCCAAGGCCCAGGACTGGCAAACAAACAAACAAACAACAACACAACAACAACAAAAAAAACAAAACAAAACACTCACTTTGGAGCCAGGTACTACTGGCTCATGTTTTCATGTTTGTAATCCTAGCTTCTCAGCTAGTATACTCAGCTGAGTATACTATTTCAGACCTAGACTGGGCTGTGTGTAAAGCTCTTGCTTTGACGGAGAAATCTCAAGGACATTCCCCAGTCCCTAAGTTCAAGCCTAATTATTTGGGCACATGCATGCACACACACACAAACACACACACATACACGATCTAAATTTTCATATTTTTCCATTTAGATATTTGATTGTGCTGGTTAATCCCTTCTCTCCCTACTCATTTAGTATTTATTTTCAGCTGGAATATGTGTTGTGGCAGTATATGCGTTTTTAAAGTGTATATTTTGTTTTCCCAACTCTCTGTGATTTTGCAATAAGTTGTAAAGAACAGACTGTTTTTGTGTATGTGTTTGTGTGATGAACAAATGCCTACACTTTTATTCATTTTCCATTATTCCTCATTAAAAACTGAGTTGCTGAGATGTTTCCCAACGTAAATGTTTTCTGTTCTTGTAGAGATTTTCATCCAGTAGAGATAATTGTGGGGAAGGGTGATGATGAGTACTCATGTGTGTGTGTGTGTGTGTGTGTGTGTGTGTGTGTGTGAGAGAGAGAGAGAGAGAGAGAGAGAGAGAGAGAGAGACTGTTTCTTTTCAAAATAATAGTGATGGAAGGAGAGAATTAGAATGATTGCATTTTGGTGATTTCTGAGTTAGGATTTTTTCTAACTCATCTTGGCCTTTCCACCCATCCTGTAGTACTGTTGAGCCCACAGTACATATGGTGTTCACAGATGGAAGAGTCTCGACATGTCTGTCACCATGGATCATTTTAATAAATAGTCTGTGGGCCATTTTTGCATCACTCATTGTTTTGTCAGTTTTAAGAACCCAGTTGCAAGGAAATAAGAAAACACTGTGAATTTTTTCATTTATGTATGCATAAAAAATCATTACAGAGACAAATGACTAAAACCAGAATATAGTTCGTATCCCACAACTGTTTTAGTTTGGGAGACTATGTAAAATAACAAACTTTAAGTGCATCTTGATTTCAACTATAGATGCAGTGTTAGTGATAGAACCAATGAAAGTCCTGCTGTGTATTGTAAGCACTTAAAATGTGGACACATTGCAGTGGTGATACACATGTGTATATTCCTTAACCCCAAATATTTTTATTTAGAAGGAGGATGCACATTAAAGTCCTAAATATCGTCATGACTTCATATCCTCCCAATTTTTCAGACCTTCCTAGTCAATACCTATAATGGACTTCACAAAAAATACATTTCAATTCAGTTTGCATATTTTTACACCCTGGCATTTCAGTCTTTGGCTTTGATTTTAAATTTCTCCATGTGGCTATAGGAGATACAACTGCTTTTAAAGCAGTAATTTTTTTTTTTTTCTGGAACTTATGTGGATTTTGACCTGAGAGCATTCAGCAATCCAGGAGTATACTTTTTTCAGGTTATTTAATGGACTTATACACAATCTTTTTTTAAAGTTCCTTCTATTCCTTTTTCCCCCCATTTTTTTGCTAAAGCATTCTATCAGCTTAGAAACGTTCATAAGGACATGATGGCAGGTGTCTACAAGTGATAATTTAATTTAATTGTTTCCCTTTGTTTGACATAGACTGACATAATTCTGATCACTGGCAAATTAGTGCTTGTAAACTGAGAGTTGCTAGCAGTAACAGTTTTTTTTTTTAATTTAACTTAGCTTTCTGGAATGATTTCTAGTATCAAAAGCTGTTTCATTCAGAGTGAATGCAGATCATAGATATAATTGTATCTTTGGTAGCTGCGTTGAAGAGAATGATGATCACTGACTTAGAATTTATGGGGAAATATTGCATGCAGAATAAGAAGTAAAACAAACAATTACCTGCAGAATCTATTTGTCATTATTATCACCAAAGGGAGAGAGACAAACTGATATTCAAGTGATTCTCTGATTTTTTTTTATCATGCCTCATCTGACCACTTAATATATAGGATATAGTGAATTCAGGTTTTTTTCCTCCTCCAAATTTCATGCACTTTTCTTCATATATTTCTTTTCTTTAACTCCATTTTTTAAGTGCAGAGAAGGGTAATTGTGCAACAATGGTTTCAGGTTTTCTGAGGTGGTACTTTATAAAATTGTGAATCCTGAGCAGAAAATACATAAATGTAGTTTTAAACTGATATAATAAGCCATAAGAAAGTAATAGTCTATTCATCATGCTGTAGTTTTAATATTAATTCCATCATCTTCTACGCTGTCTGAAAACCATTATTATAAATATAATTGTTGATGTACAGTCTTACTCTAGTGCTCTGTAAAACATATTTTAAAATGTAGAACTTACAATTGCAGATCAGAGTTCAAAGGGACCTATAACAAGAAAATGCAGGAACAAAATTTTCTTAACATAAGGAAAACACCTGCAAGTATTGGACATAATATTGTTTTGGAATATTTCATTCTTTTTGAAAGCAAAGAACTTAGTTGGAGTTTAGCCTGGCAAGTCTAATCTATGTATTGTTCATAAAATTATGACATTACATCAGAAAATTTCAGGATTATAGTTTTAGCAAAAAATAAGCATATGGAACATAATCTATTATTCTTTATATGAAGGTTTTTCTATTAATCTTATCTCCATATTTATATGGTAAATCTTTGGATGAAAATGATAAAATGACTTTACTTACAAGGAATTGATGCAGTCATTTCTTATTACTCTTTATACAGTTAATATGTGCCAATAAAAAAAGATGTATAAAAATAAGTCATTTCTCAGTTTACAATAAGTGAAGAAATAAGGTAAACAAATTTACTAAATAGTATCTTACTTCTAAATTAATCTTCATCAAAATTATTGAGTGCTATGTACCATGAAAATGACATTAGTTTAAAATTCTTAGAGAAATATCGAAAATAAATATAGAATCAATTGTCTATATTTTAGAGTGATTGGGTTTTATTTCATATTTTAAACACTTTGAAAAACTCTTCATCTTATGAGTCAAATAAAACTTTAATAAAGCATGCTTTTGTCTATTTATACAACCTGATTCTTTTAAAATGTACTAAAATACTTTTTTAAACTAACAATACTAACTTCATGATATCCATTTAAAAAAAATAATAAAATAGCCTTGGGCATATCAAAAGTTGTGACATGTGTGATGGTTATAACTATTTTGTGCCAATTAGAATTGTTTGAGCATACTTCTAGATTAGTTGAAATTTTCTCAAGACTGAATCCATTAAAACAAAGTACAGGAGATATATTTTTTTCAAGCCATTCCTTTCCAACACTATCTCAATTTGCCTTTCTAGCACAGAATCTGTGTGCACTCACATAAATGAGTTCTTACTTGACTATGTGACTCAGGGAGTGGTTTGTCCATCATAAACATCCAATTGTTACTTGATAAATGAACTGATAGCTACCTGACATGTCCCTGAAGATTTTAAATAAGAATATTGACATAATGACTTCCAAACTAACAAAGCCTTGTGAAATATTTAGCTTTAAAATTAAGGGCAGTGGTCTTGAGTTGCTTTCAGTTTATGCTTACAACTTGTGTTGTTAATGTTGTTATTATTATTTTGCTTTCTGCTGACAGTTGAGTCTTATATGGATTTCTAAATTTTAACTAAGCAACTCTTTGAGGAACTAGGTGAGAATGCAAAAAAAAAGTCACCCATGAAAAATTAATTTCTCTTGACCTTTTATTATAGTAATTTCATGTTTGCAAAGTAATGTAAAATCACTCAGCCCAATCCTATTATATTTGTGCAAAATCTTTGACCCATGTCATTTCATATATACCTTTTTTTTTTCCTTTATTTGTGTATGTTTCCACTGACTGACTCTAGATTACAGAAAAACTTCTAAATAATGCTTACCTCAGTGTTCAACATTAACACTTCGGAATTTAACAATTCTTACCAAATACTGAATAACCTGGAAAAATAAGTGGATTCCCCCCACAAAGAAAAAAAAAAAAGGTCATGCTACTTGGATCCATCCTCTAAGAAACTCCTGAAAGCAAATATAAGTTTTCCATACATATAAAGAAAGTCATGTGATTTTTATTCCAGTATGTAATAAAGCAAAATATCAAGAAAGCATGCATTCTCCTTATACCAAAGCACCGTACTTCATTTCAGCTCTCAAAACCCTTAAAACTGAATTCGCATAGCTTTCTGTTGCTAAAATGTGGTCTGTGACCTCTCATTTGCATTAAATCTTAATTCTGAATTTAATTTGGGAAATAATCTTTCACTTATTGCCAAATAACCACTGTATTTCTGTGGTAGACATTCACTTGATCTTGTCTTTCAAGAGTAACTGAGATTTTTACATTCATTTCAATTTCTTAGGTTTTATCAATAACCAATTCAATATCCCAGCCAAAGGTGAGTTAATCACAACCCCTATGGTTCATTTTTCTCCAAATGTTCTTTTTAATCATTTTATAATAGTTTGATTCAAGATCCTCTTGCTGTCTTCTAAATAGAAAGAATGTAGCATTTTCTTTTGGAAAGAGTATATAAAGAACTGTGTTTCATATTTCTTACACATTTATACTGGTTTTGTTTTTTTTTACACTAATAATAGTGTGAATTAAGCATGTTATTATTTGTTTTATGAGGTGTATATACACAATTTCTATATTAATAGAACAATAGTGAATTAGAAAAAAATGTTGACTGAATTTTTATTTTATTGTGTACTTACTAGTATAATTCTTCCACTTCAATGTTGTATATCGATAGGCTAAAAAGGTAAACATTTGACATTTTTGGTTTTTGATAGTAAAATTATTTTTGAGCAAATATTTGTGTTAGTATATACATATATAAGCATATGTACATAACATATATGCATATCAATCAAATGTATTAGCAAACACATAAATATGATTCAGAAATATGTGCTTATACATATTTTCATATATTAATATGTACATGTATGTATATAAATGTATATTCTTATATACATTTGTAGTAGTTTCTAATCCCCATAATTGTTTTTGCATAAATGCCTTATTTGATTTATTTGTGAGAAGGACTGCTCTTGATATTAAGAATGCGGCTGTAGAAGAAGTAAAATATGAAATACTTAGTGGTTTACAACAGGATCAATAGCGCTGGAAATCTAAATGTGGACAAACACTGCTTTAAAAAGAAGGCTTCTTGGGCTGGGGATATGGCCTAGCGGCAAGAGTGCCTCCCTCATATACATGAGGCCCTGGGTTCAATTCCCCAGCACCACATATACAGAAAATGGCCAGAAGTGGCGCTGTGGCTCAAGTGGCAGAGTGCTAGCCTTGAGCAAAACGGAGCCAGGGACAGTGCTCAGGCCCTGAGTCCAAGGCCCAGGACTGGCAAAAAAAAAAAAAAAAAAAAAAAAAAAGAAGGCTTCTTCACAAAGTCCTGTGGAGAAATCTGTTCTCTTCCTTGGTGGAACACCTTGGTAAAAGGCATCTGGCATGTCTTCCAGGTTGGCATTGTAGCATGCCCACAGGTTCTTTGTGGTCTAGAGCTACTCGCCTCTCTTTCATTAATAAAGAGGTATGTTTCTAATAGGCTGGCCTGAATAATCTAATCTATCTCTTGTTCCTTCATCACATCTGCAAGATTCTTGTGAGTGAAAATGGCCTCAGGTTTTTTTGGATTAAGATGTTATTTCCAATTTTCTCTATTTGCCCATTATTTTGTGTACTACACATAGTACATTAAAATTTCCAACTCTGTACTCAACCTGTCTCAGCTTCTGGCAACTTTAAAACTACTTTATAGCTAACTTTATTATTACTTTGTTTGGCATAGCAACTTGAGGCTCAACAAAAAAGAAATTCAACTGAACACTTTTAAAATAGTATTGATCTATAAAAGGAATATATTGAGATGTTCTTTTGTCTAGCACTGAATCATAACTGACATGCAATATCTGTGTGTTTTTGACAAATTAATTTTCTATAATAATGTGGAGTGGAGAGAATAAAAAGATAAACCAGTTCTTTTTTTAATTATAATATAGCTTTGTTGTAGGCTGGCCTTTAGAGGAAAATTTACTATGTATAGCATAGAGAAGTTACAAGGATCAAAAGCAATCACTTTCAAATTTATTAAAAGAACAAGGGAAGAGAGACACCTTACATCATAATTCATCAGAACTGGAAACACAATCTGCAGAGAAGCATGCAGTTTTTCAGTCAGGCTAATCAGATTTCCTTTTCTTGTTTTCTTACTGACTTCAAACACCCACTCTTTTCTCAGATATTTATGTTTCTATATGTATATTGATATTATAAAATACTTGTTGATCATCGTTCCAATACATATTAGAATTCTTACCTGCCAGTCTTCCTTGGTGGAATTGTTAACCGCCTAGCTGCACGAAAGAGCTATATATTGAAATAATGATTTCAGAGATCCTTATATTAATGACATGGCTTAAATTTAAGACAGAATAGCAATACAGTTGGGCTGTAACTCTCCAAAACTAGGAATTTTTTAATTCCATAGCATAAATGAATTTGTATATGTGATTAGATAACTTAAAACAGACATTTTACTCTGGATTAGCAGTTAAACTGTCCATATAGTATTAAAATTCTGTATATTTTTTTTCAATCCTTAAAACAGGGTAGTTTCTCTGGCAAGAGTATTTGGGAGGAGACTCAGAGAACACAAATGTCAGAAGAAATTCAAGCACTTAGATAATTCTGGAAACAATTCCTAAGAACAGTAACCAGATATGAATTTCTAAGTTTTTTGGGCCTCTGACACTTTGGTTGCCATTTCAAAAAGCAACCTCCGTCACACAGTAAGACTGAGATCTATCACAAAAATGAGTCTGTACAAAGATAACTTGGCCCTGAATTTGTTCAGAAAAGACTAGTTGTTTGACTCTCGGAGATTTTTCTTGTGTGAAATCACACTGAAATAATCAGTAGAGGCAAGTGGGACTTCTTCCTTGTAACACTGTGAGATCTTCTAAAATTTAAGCTACTAATTTGGTGGTTATTGACAGGATACTCTGTCATGGCTTTGTGTGCATTTCAAGTATATCAAATGATCAATTAGTAAATTAAATTTTCCATATAGATTTTATATTTAAATGTGTGTGTTACATGATGACTTGTAGTCACATAATTAGTCACATAAGTAAATTATTACATGTAGTCACCTTATAGATAAATATCTAATATTCTCTTGCTTATTAGTACCATAACTGCCCTATGTATCCAAAACAGGAAAATAATACAGAGCAAAGTTATTGACAAAAATAATTATGCCTGTATTGGGATGACAGGGCTTGATTCTAGAGCTCTGTCACTCCAAAGATAGACCCCCCAAATTGCTCTCAATTTGGCATATTTTATTTTATATATTCTGATCAATGTTACAATTAATTACACTGGAAAATGCTCAATAATGTAATTAAATGGCTTAGGCCATAGCAATGCATAACTATGTAAATTTTAAAATTAACCTGCAGACCACTCTTTTTCTTCACAAATGTTTTAGATATATTTTTGGTATTAAGAATGTAATTTATATATTATTGAATAGTATAAAAATCCACAAAAGTATAAATTGGGTACATAGCATCTATATTTCAAGGGAAAATTGTCAGATACCAGGTCACACAGCTGTAATAGAATTCCAGGGAGTCCAATGATTCCATTTTGTTTTCACAGTTGAATTTCGTAGCAGGAATGAACATGGTTTTCATTTTACAGAATAATTTTAGTTTATTTTAGATCTCAACATAATCAAAGAATGTTACAGCAAAATATATTAAGTGTAATATAAGTATATATTGGGTTTACAGTAATTCAATAATTCTACATATTATTTATCCTGTCTTGGATAAGAAGAGATATACAATTTATTTTTCTATCCTTCTATGCAGTATAAGTTTGAGTCAAATAAAATAATATTTGCATGAGACTCTATCAACTACTTAATTGTCAGATATCATAATATTCTTCACTCTGAAAAACCATACATTTAATATTGCAATTTCTAAATATAATTATTGCAAAATATTTTAGTAAGAATATTTTTGAAGTGACAATTTTAGCAATGAGTTATTATATTTGGCAAAATAAGTGAATTAATTAAATGAAAGAATTTATGAAACAAATAATTTGCTTTCTCAGTTGTATCTTCTTCTTTATAAATGAACAAATTGACACTGGGTGTTGGGGAAAATATTTATGCAAACTAGCCCTTGGTTAATGTAAAAGAATAAAGCAAGAAATTATTAAGCTTTTAAATTTCTATCTCAACCCATTAGGTCTGGCAAATAGTCACTATAGTGAATGTGCCAGATTGGATCTTTCTGAAACTACTGTATTTTTCCAGTTCCCCCCTCAAAAAAAGACAACAAAATTGACTTCCAATTACATCAACTATTTTATCTATAATTTACATGTAGAAATCCAAGTGAGGAGAAATATCTCTGATAAAATAGACATCTTTAAATCTTTCCCTAAGTAACACATAAAGGATGTCTATGAAAATACAAACCAGGATTCTGAATCATGTTGATTGTTAAGGAGTCTTTACTGTGGAAATATGTGAACACATGTATACTCCTGCTATTTGAGTAAGAAATGTTTTCTTTTTTTTTTTAATTTAATTTTATTGTCATGGTGATGTCCAGGGGAGATACAGTTACATATATAAGGTAATGACTACATATCTTGGCAAACATTGTTTCCCTTTTCTGTTTTTCTACCACTTTCCTTCCCCAACCCCCACCCCGAAGTTGTAAAGTTCATTTTCAACATATTGTCTTGTTCATATCACTGTTGCACTGGTTCACTCTTTTTCCTTTGTCTCACCATTTTGTTGTTCCCCTTACCTTCCCTTATTCAGGAAAATGCATATGCAATACCCAGGGTACCAAAATCAAATACAGTGGCAGCAGGGGATAAACCAATGAGGGAAAAAGAAAATAACTTCACACAGTACTTGAAAAACAAGAAAGAATATATATTAGTAAATTAGGAATTAACTTACTCTAAGAAGTGAAGGACCTCTATGATGAAAAAAGTAAATTAAACCAGAGCTAAGGAAGTGAATAAACCTCCCATGCTCTTAGGTGGGGAGGATTAACATTGTGAAAATGGCAATACTGCCAAAGGCTATCTACAGATTCAATGCAATGCCCATCAATATTCCAACACCATTCTTTAATGAGATAGAGAAAGGAATGCAAAAATTCATATGGGATAATAACAAACCCTGAATAGCAAAAGCATTCCTTAGCAGAAAGTATAGTGCTGGACGAATATCAATACCAAACTTTAATCTCTATTACGAGCCCATAGTAATAAAAACAGCTTGGTATGGGCACAAGAACAGGCCTGAGGACCAATGGAATAGAACTGAAGACATTTTTTATTTGCAGGTTGTTTTTTTTTTTTTTTTTTTTTTTTTTTTTCCCAGCTAAACCTGTTTCAATTATCTTATGCAATGTTTTATATCGTCCTGTATTTAAATTTATTTTTAATATTAATCAAGCAGGGTAGTACATATATAATTGACTGTATTTTGTAATTATGAAAAATTCATTATTAGTGAGTATAATTGATATTTTATTTCCAAAATTCATCTCATCTCTATTGATGAGGTCTTTGGTAATAATGAAATTAGAAATTGCTCTTCCCATAAGGCTCTCCCCTCTATAGATTTATTTCTTCAAGTTTAACTAGTATATATTTGCATCATATTGATAAATGTTATGAGAAGATGGTTGATGTCATTGACATTGGTCCTAAGATGTATTTTAAATTCATGCTTGTTTGTCATATGATTTATTAGAAAGTTGTTTGTTTTTTTTAAACTTACTGACCTATCATTGTAGAAAGACAAATGTGGAGTTGATTATGAATTTTGGATTCCTTTATTTGAATAGTAATTGCCAAGAGTATCTATCTAACATCATAAATATATGTTGAGTATCATAATGGTAGAATAATTAAAATGAAGGTGTGCAAATCTGTAGTTTTTTCCTTCTGAAAAGTGTGTGTATTCTAGGTAACAGCAATGTCTACATAAATACATTGAAATATTTATTCATCCTCCTATTAAGATGAGGAATTATTTTCCCAAGTGTTTAACTTTGATGTACATTCAAGAAAATGTTTGTATCTTAAGGTAAAATAACCAGTAATTTTGGAATTTCAAGCAAAATTAATTTGACATATTTCACGTAAAATAATGTACAGCAATTATGGGATGGAGTTATAATGAGACTAAAAAAAGTTTATATGAACAAAAGATTTTGTGCTTGAAATTGAATCTATTCTTCAAGTCTCTGTGCAATAGAAAAACTGTTTAAAAATATTAAAAGCTCAAGGAAATATCTTTCTGAGTTTCAAGATTACATGGAGTAAACCCTTTCTCAATTATGAATAATATATATTTTAGACAATATAGATCACAGTGTATGTCAGAACTGCTACTTCTGTGCTGTAAGTGCAGAAGCAGTCATTAAGCAGTGATTGATAGAGAAACTGTCACCTGACCAGAACCCTTATAATACATGATAGAAGCCTACAGTTACAGTGTTACATGTCTAAAAACCTGCCTTCCAGTATAATGATTTGCAGAGGGGAAAACCCTGGGGCAAAACCAGAATTCCAAGAGAAGAGCCAATAAGAATAAGATACTCTAAACATTAAGAAAAAAAGTATAAGTTGAGAAATACTTTTTGGAACAAATGTGCAAGATTCTCATTATCAAGGTAGATAGACATCCCATGGATTAGAGACTTTAATCAAAAATGAAAAAGATTTCAAAGAAAAATTTAAAGTGTCTAGTAATTTATGTCAAAGAGAAAAAACAGTCTAGTCCAAACACAAATTGGTTGTTATATTATCTAGATGGCAAGATATAAATGCTTAAAATTGTCTTGAGAGAGAGAGAGAGAGAGAGAGAAAGAGAGAAAGAGAGTGTGCCTGCACATGGGTTTTGTACAACAGTCTTTGAGTGGTAGAAATTCCTCAGTGGTAGAAATTGAACCCAGGGCCCAATGTTTGCTGAAGCATTCCTTACACACTAACTTACACTCCTTACACACTTACACTCCTAGCCCGGGGTGAACAATCTGAAACATGAAATTATGTAATTCATAAAAAATGAAGAAATGTGACATTAAAATGATGAGACAGAAGATAAAAGACAAACCAATGCAACAGCAATACGTACAATACAATATGTTATAAGCTAACTGTGCAACTTGGGGGGTCTTTGAGGAGGAGGGAAGATGGAAGAAAAAATATGGAGGGGGTAACAAGTTAGACAAGAAATGTATTCACTACCTTATGTATGCAATTGAAACCCTTCTGTACTTCACCTTGACAATAAAAATTTAAAAAATACAACAAGCAACAAAAACATGAAGAAAATGTATTAAAGAAAATTATGAAAAAAATGATTGAAGCATGCCACCAGAAAGTGTCAGTGGAAATGTAGAAATTATGAAGGGCTATATATGCCTGAGGACTTTTCATTTTAAAGACATCAATTGCCAACATTGACTCTGATTTATAATTTTACCAAGTGTTTTATATCATTGCAGAGCTTACTTGTTTAACTTTTTTGACTAAATGTAGTCTTGTCAGAGTATATAGAGTGGGTCATATGAAAAGATGATTTTCTGCCATCCTACAATGAATGGTATTTATCTTTTCAGGAAAGATGAGTACCAGCCTGTGGAAAAATATTACCTAATAAATAACACATAATAGCCTTGTGTAAATGGTAGCTGTATACAACCCAAATTTATGTTATTTGACTATTATAAAGAAGATAGAAATGATCATATTGTTTACAAAACCTTATTACATAGATTTAAACTGTAAACTTCAATTTACTTCTACTATATCAAATATTTTAAAATTATACTTAAAGTTAATTGTAGTTTAAATTGTATTTTGTTACGATATCAAATTGATATCTAAAACTATGTATCTCTGCTAGAAACACAATATAGTCATACATAATGTCTTCACAGTTTTCATGGCAGTAGTGCATACAATGCAGGCTGGAGTTTATTGTCTGCGTGCTACTACTAACTAATATAGCTGTTAGAGCTGTCTTCTGTGATATCGCAAACGATGGAACTTGCTTACTGTACATATAGTTACATAAACAAAGGCAAACCCAAAAATATTGGTGCTTCTTGGTGTTGATAGGAGCATGATTCCCTAGTTGACACAATCAAAAAGTCAATTAATTTCCAAGATTCATTCAAATTAATTTCACAGCAGAGAGGGAACTTACTACTTTATAAGGAAATCCTTTGTTATAAGTGTCTTTGTGGAGAGAAGATAGGAGGGCAGAGAAAAAGAAAATATAACTGTCTGATTCAAGGTTTTTACTTTCTAGCTTTTACTCCACAACATATGTTCAAATAAGATGCAGTTAGAATTTTAAGTCATAATTGCTGCAATTGCCTACTCACTAGGTAGATAAAAATGTTAAATGCTTATGCTAGGCGTCACAAGGATTTTGTGCCTATAGTTTCTACGAGAGGGCCATTAACCCAGGATGGAAGGGATGTTGACTGTACTCTGTGGCTGCTCAGGGTGCTGTCAACTGAAAACAAAAGCTCCTATAGGCATAGTCATCATGGATTTATGAAATTCTCAGAGGATCTTTTCACAATTTTAATATATTTTCTTCTCTTCAAAGGATATTATGCACTTCCATGAGAGCAACCATAAGACAAATATTCACACTAATTGAAAATTAAGAGAGAGGATAGAGAGTTTTTAACATCTGGATGATAATCAATTGCTGAGATATAAACAGCAAGACTCACTCATAAATCATAGCCAGCCAACATAATTGCCTTCTTTATAATATTCTAACTTAGTTCTTGGTTCTCATAAATTCATTAACTTTACTGTCATATTTTCCATTGTGCTCTATTTAAATTTTTGTGAATGTGAATAATCATCTCCATAGGGAGTAAATACCATTATAATTATCAAGACACCTGTAATATCAGTTAACTATAGGTATTTAAAAGTAATCAAATTCATTAATAATGGGGAACATTAAGGAAGATTACATATTCAGTAAATAATTTCAATAAATATGATGAACTTGGTCTCACTACCATAGGTGAATAAACTAATTCATTAGTAGATACATTCTGCTAAAATTAAAAGGTTGATAGATATAAATGGTTTCAGTAGTCTGTCCATATTTTTTCAGTATTTTGGATCACTGCATTTAAAAATGGTTGAGGAAATATAAGAACATTAAATTTCCAGGAATAAAAATTAAAACCAGACCTTGGGGAGAAATGCAAATTCATTCAGATTTTAAAAATTGAATGAATGTATATTTTTAATCTGTGCAAAAATTGGGACCCTGTATTCAATTTGATTTTCATTAGTCTAATAAATTATCTAAATTAGATAACCTTAAAAAGAAAAGAAAGTTCTGTAGTTGGAAGCACTTATTGTGTGTCGGCCTATGTAAAATAAGGTAAGGTTGTATCACAAAAAGCAAGAGCCATGATCAAGAGGTCATTAGTTATTCCTGCACCTTTTGCGCACAATTTTTAAAAATGACATTAGTCCAATACAATGTATGCAGTATAGCATGTTAACTCCATAAAGAAATAGCATCATGAGTTTGAATTGCAATAATAAATCAAAGTGAAATGAATATACATTTTTGAAGGTTAGCACTAATGAATAAAAATAAATAAGTCAGAAAAAATAATAATGGACACTAAAGCCCAGAGAGAGTATTTTTACTTGCTGCACATAATTTCAATGTTTTCATACACATTTCTCTTACAAAGCAGCTACAGTGTGATGCAAAACCTCTAGGAACCTTAATGATTACACACTTCTGTTCTTGATTATATGGAATCCACATGTTAAAAAATATCCAGGGAGAGGGAAGATGGTGCTGCCACAGTAGGGAGGCACCCTGACTCATTCCAACTGAATAGCGAGCTGGGAACTCCAGCACCCAACACCCCATCAAGAACCCAGCAAAACCAGCAGCCAGAAGCAGTGGAGAAATGAAGGAAAACCAAAAGGAGCAAAAAAGAAGAGCCGAAAATCTACACGGAGCCGGAGAATCTAAGGGGCACCCTCCCCCCACCAGCTGACCCTGGCCCGAACAGGGCCAGGCTGGGAAAGGGGACCCAGCGATTGGCAGACCAACTGCCGGGAGCACAGAGTCCAGACAGCGGGACTTCATGGACACCAGAGAGAGTGCGGACCAAGACATATGACAATGGTGGTGACGGTAAGTTAGGGTCCACACCAGGAATGGACATAAGTGGCTGGGGAACCAAGCCATGCAGAAGAGGAGAGCCAGGGACGCCACCATGACCTTTCGCCACACCAGAAGGACCAATGGTGGCTCGGGACACACACACA